>NW_022900932.1:10574872-10650855 GCF_012274545.1 Fukomys damarensis | reverse complement strand
TTAAAAATGAGGAAAGCTATCTTTGAAAAAAAAAAGAGGGTGCTCAAAAAAACACAATTACTACAATAAACAGAGAATGTACGATCAGAATACTTTTTTGGGAATTTTTAAAAGACTTATATTTTTAAAAAAAGAAAATGATCCCAGAATATAGGTTCAAAATGCAGGTGAATCAATGGGCAAAGATAAAGGTAAATGTGTAGATAAATCTCTATAGACATCTACAGTATAATACTGGATAACTGCATTTAAAATTTAGAAGTAAGCAATAAAAATTCAAGAATTTTTTGTATCTTGTTCACAAAGATTTTAAATATATATTTAACTTTCGATTATATTGTCAACATGCATATTAAAATTTCTAGGATGACCAATAAAGTATAAGAATATAATGGAAAAAAAATAAAATTGAGGTATAGTAAATAGAATCCATCAGTGCAAAACAAGGAAGCAGAGAGGAAAAAGAAAATATGAAAAAGAGAAATATTGTTAGAAAGTACAAAATAGTAGAAGTGAAATTAAGCAGTTTGGTTACTACAAATAATATAAACAAACTAAAAGCCCCAATTAAAAGATAAAGACAATGGGAGTAGTATTTGGTCCAAGCTGAGATGTGAAACAAGTTCAAAGGTAATTGTTGTTGTTCTTACCTAATATCCTTCAAGAGCCTAATGTGTTCAGAGTCGGGAACTTTGGAAGGTGACTGGATTATGGAGAAATAAAGCTAACTTGGTGTTAGGCAGCGGGCTCTAGTCAGAAGTGGATCATTGCAGGCATAACCCAGTAGGATGTATCACCCAGGCTCTTCCCTTGACTCTCTGCTTCCTGGCTGCCATGGCATGGGCAACTCTCCTCTGCCACACCCTTCTACCATGCCACCTCTGCCTGGAGCCAGCCCACCATGCAAGGACCAAAAATCCTAAAATAGGAGCCAAAATAAATCTCCCCCTCTTTATGTCGTGGGTGTAGGATGTTGCGTCCCAGCAACAAGACAGTGAGCAAGACAGTAACTCAGTCAACACCAAGTCACCAAGAGCTTAAAATCTTTAGCTGTGATGTCTGACTTTGATCTAATAGTCTGTGCCGCTGAGGCACAGGGCGGGCAACTACTGCTTTTCATTAATAAGACTGCTATTATCATTTAAGTTTTTGCTTAGCATATGCATTAATTATTTTGATTAAAAATTGTGAAGTTAACCAAGAAGAAAAAAAAAAGAATCGTGAAGATCAACCCTTAGGTTTTGACTTGAGTAAATGTCTGAGTATTTTAAAGAAATCATCGTCTCCCTAATACAGTTCTGTATTGTTGAATTGGGAACAATAATTTCATTTATATAATTTAAAATATAAATATATATTTTAAAGAACTCAAAACCAAAGGAGAGCTAAAAATTTTTGAGTTGGGGGAACTCGAGAAAGGAGTATGAATTGAGGGTCAGTGTCCACAAAGGCTGGAGATATAAAAAAAAAAGACTAAAGACAGAGAAAAGAGTTGGGACAATGGAATAAATGTAAGGACCTGTGTGATAAATTCAAGATAGGAGGAAAAGATGACTCTGAAAGGAAAGGAATGACAGAGTATATTGCCTGTTCTTGTTCCTGCAGATCAGTGGTAGTAAAAGCAATTGGGTGAAATTGCTGAGGGGAGCAAAAATTACTTAATGATGATATTAATTGTGCCTGCTCTCGTCTGTGCATTTATTACACACACCAGAGCATTCCTAACCAGTAGCGATCCCCTGCCTGATAGCTTTCCTTGTTTGATCCAGAAGATAAAACATCACCGCATCCTTGAAAGTCTCCCAACACACAAGTCAATTTGACTGGAATGAAAGAAAAGTAGTGTTCATCCTCTTGTTCTTCAGAGATCCTCCTCGATCCTGGTCCATGCCATTGGAGCAACTGGAATCATCTTGGGCTTTTGGATAAATTGTTAGAAGGGGCAGGGCATGGCCCCGCTTATAGCATGGGCTCCTGAATGGGATCAGAAATGGCTCTCTGTCCCCCGAACTGGACACTTCCTCCACCTGCCTTGGGCAGTGGTTATGGATGAGGCCTTGGGCAACCAAAGACAAGGAGCCAACTACCTGAAAAAGGAGGCACATTGGTCTTCATTTCCAGTGCTGCAGATGGCATCGAAACAGGCCACTCCTAGGCCCTGGTAAGCCCAGTCCTTGGCCTCTGAGCCTTCATTCCCTCAGCTGTAGGATGGCCATGGCACCGGTGGACTTGCTGTGACAATTAGGTGGCACGATGACATGGACATCACTCCACACGGTGCTCGGCCAATGTACCCACTTAATACCTACATTTTAAAATTAACTTTTAAAGAGATGACGCAGAGCTTTTCCATTTCTAGAGACATGCTAGTAGAGATGTGAAAAGAGCTAGAAAAAAATGGGGCAAAATCAAAACCATACCACTGAACATAAAGGGATGTGAGAGTGATGGAATCTTCAGGATTTAGAAAATAAAGAGCTGGCCTAGTATAGAAATTTGGTTATCAGTGACCAAAATAAAGATGTCGGGAGTGGAAGCTGAGTCCCTGCAAGGAGATTGCAGGATTTTAAGGCAAAAACTTCATGACCCAGGTCAGATATGAGTTTAGTCCTGAAAAACTAATAGTATCTGTTGACTAAATAACGAAAAAGTGGGTGAGTGAACAAAGCAGGAGGAAGGAAAGAGGAAATGGGAGAGAGGAGGAAAGGGAAGAAAAAGAGGGAATACTCATTCCAGGCAGGCACTGTGCCCTAAGGATTCCCCCACCAATATTTCATCTACTCTAAAGCAAGATGGTGTCCTGTGCCGGGAGGCCACCTGTCCCTTTTAGCTAGAGTCCTTTCAGAGTAACCAGCCTGTTCTTGGTTCCATGCCTTGGTCCCGCACAGCCTTTCTGGAGATCTCGACCCTGTGAACTGATCGAAGGGATCAGTGCGTGTGCAAAGTAGCCTTCACTGACTTTGCTACTGGGAGGTACAGAAGGACCTCGCACCTGGGGCTTGATGCCTGCATCAGCGACTCCCACTGCCACACTGATCGGGAAAGTGGGGCTGGAGAATTTAGACACGGAGCCAGGAAATGGAAGGAGTTATTTGTTTCCCCAAAGCCAGTTTGTCCTCTTGGTAAACTGCAGGTGGTCTTCATTAATGCCAATAGTGATGGTGTCCTCTGATGATTAAGCAGCCCCTCCACCCCTGCAGACTCTGGCTATAAACAGGACTCCTTTCTTCCATCTCGCTGGGCAGTGCTTGCAAACAGAAAGTGGCGAGACACCCCTGTGTGTTTCCGCGCACGCAGGCTGTCACACAAACAGGCTGCTTTATTTGTGTTTCTCTGCGGTCACTTGTTCCCTTGAATGTTTGTGCATCCCAGCCTCTTGGAACCTCTGGACCAAGATTGATGGCATTTTTACACTTGTTTGAACATGTGCACTTAATGTGCTTGGTTAAT
Organism: Fukomys damarensis; assembly: GCF_012274545.1. Lineage (NCBI taxonomy): Eukaryota > Metazoa > Chordata > Mammalia > Rodentia > Bathyergidae > Fukomys > Fukomys damarensis. Next base: position 10,647,405 of record NW_022900932.1, on the reverse strand, counting down.
TGGAATAATTAGTAGTCTTTTCACTCCAAGGCCGTTGCTGAAATTAAAACTGGGCTGTTGTTTCTTTTAATGGACTAACCGAAGGATTCTTATTTTGAGAGTGACTCAGGATTAGTGAGGATGACATCCCAGCTGCGACAGAGGAGGAGCCGACTGAGTCCTGAGGATCTGGCATCTTTGGGGAGACCTTCCGGTCTTGGTCCAGCCAGATTTCCACCCATCAATGATCATTCAATCCGGGACAGGCTCAAGAACACAATGGGATCCCTTGATAGCTTTTACTAAGGCAATAATCCTGAGCAGGGTCCGCCCCAAGGCCACCCTGCCAACGCTGCCTGTATGTGAAGCTGTCAGCAGATGATGTGGCCAGGCTGGACAGCTCCACCACCGCACCCCAGGCCGGCGGGCAGGGACAAAGCCTTGCTCCGCCCAGCTTATATTCAGAGCCCTGTCTCTGACACACTGGTACCCATTTCTTCCGGTAAGCAGGAGGGCAGCTTGGCAGCTCATACACAGAGTGGCAGGACTGGTGGCAGCAGGAAGGCTCTCGGGCAGTGGAGCGGCTTCCGTCAGAGCCTGGGGTGCTGGCCCTGCCACCTGTCCCTGGGCACGCTTGTGCCCCAAAAGGGGCTCAATCACAAAAGGCTCAGCGCTGTGACAGAATTCCCTAGCTCACTCTCTCCGCTCCTGGGCTGACAGGGCTGGCTGTCAGCAGCCGTGGGCTGCGGGCTGTGGTGGTAACTGTGTCACCCTACTTGTGACTCCCAACAGCGGGATTCCCTGGGATAGATGCGCTTCTATCTCTGCAACCTGGTGTCCCCTCAGAGTTCCTCTTTGTGCATTTTCCTGTTCCTGTCTTCCCGTGGCTCAAGCATCAACACTCAATAACCACTTGACAGCAGAACTCTTCACCAGGGGAGAATTGGGTTTTTACTGATGGCAAATGTTACAATGAACTTCTGTGCCCGCTTGGAGGCAGAGGCTTTTTATCGGGCACAGGACATTCAGATGTGGTTCCTAGCAGGTCTGGAGTGTGACAGAGTCAAACTTGGGGGGTGGGTTCTGTGGCCAGCAGGGGAGGGGAGAGATTTCCCATGATCGAAATCTCCTCAATCAAAATGAAGAATAACATTAGTAACATCCCTGTGGTTGTGTCGCACTTGGTATTTTTCCAAACCCTTCCCTGGAATCCTAAAACGAAGGCAGGGCAGTGTGATCATTTCCATGTTTCAAGTCAGACGACACCATCCCACAGTGGCTGACCCCAGAGCAAGGGTTCAGCTGATGAGCTGAGAAAACGTCTCACAAGGAGAAGACGCTAACAGCCCTGGGAGCTGTTTGCAGGGATCGCAGATGTTGCTGCAGATCAGGAGTCCTCCCAGGGCTCACCCCTTCATAAGGCCTGTTTTTCCCAAATAAGAGTGTGACCAGCACATCCAGGCACAGGGCTCCCTCCGATTTCCTGGCCCCTGATGCAGGCGCAGCAGGAAGCAGGGGTGTTTAACAACATGTGCTGTTAGTGTATGGTGGGGCCCACACAGTGTAACTGCCACAACTGGGTGAAAGAACAGCGACACTCGCATGTCCTGGCCTGCACCCCTCAGAAGCCAGCCTTACTCCCTGCCCTGGTTAAAAATGAGAGCTCAGAGATGAGTGCGGAATCTGAAAGCCATCTAGGAATACCGACCACCACCATTTTGTTAGTGCCCATCCCGGGATAGCTCCCCAAGCACAGACCGTTTGAGAAGCATTCCGAGACTGGGGTGATCCCAAGGTCCTAACCCAACTGAGGGCTCCCGACAGCCAGCGGCTGAGCCTGGCCTTGGACTGGTCCTTGCTCTGGTGCGTGGCACCTCCGGGACCCACCAGGAGGAAAGGTGCTGTAGTTTGTTTCTATCCCACCTGCTTCCACTGCTCATGCGTGTCCTTCAGCAGGGCCACAGGGACCTTTCTTGTGCCACGAATCCATTCAAAGTGCAGCACGCAGACTCTGCGGACCTCGGGTCTTTTACCATTACAGACCCAAGCCTCCCTGGCTCCCATTTTTCAGGGATGTTTTCCTGCATGGGTCCTTTTTCCCTTTCTCTAGTTCTTTATCTGCTTTTGGCCCTTTGCTTGACTTATGAAATGTCACTGAAGAGGGGGCCTAGACGAGCTTTTAGAAAAGAGTGCCCAAACTGCAACCCCAAACCCACTTATTTATCGCACAGAGCCAACACTGCAATTAAACCTGAATACTGAGGTTTTAGTTTAGAAAAAACAACTCGTACATTAATGACTTTTGTCTTAAAAGAAAAACAACACAGGTGCCATAGGCTCGCCACCACTGGCCTAGGCAATGACCAGCAGCCCTGCAGACCTAAGGCGGTAGACAATTCAATCCAGCAGATCTGCAGCAAGCTACCCACCCTGTACTCAGGGCTCTTCATTTATATTTTCCTTGGCAAAAAAAAACAACTCATGGCGACTTTTTCTTCTTCCTCCTTCCCCTCAAAAATCAACCACCTAGTACTACTGCATCTACCATTTGGCTGAGGAGAAGGTCAAAGTTACCAGACAGCACAGTGGTGACTAATAAGGCCCTGCCTTTGTGGTGTCCTGGTCTCCTGGGCTGGAGTTGCCCCACCTGTTCCATCTCGTCCTCACCCAGCATCTCTTTCTCTGATCCTCCTCCTGTTCCTGGGGTTGGGTCCTCTGTTCTTCTCCTGATGAGGCTCCCTTAAAGGCTGCCTCCCACATGCTTGTGGCCCATTGCTGTACCTGCTGGGGTTTTCCAGAAGTAAGCAGCTACCTGTCCTAGGTACCACTGGGCATTTTGTGTGTTTTCCCATATTGTATAGTTTATTATATATTAGCCCGTGTAATCGTCACCATGATCTTACATGAGAGGTATCAAAATCAGACGAGGCCAAGGGAAGATTCAAATAATACCCAACTAACTCCAAAGCCTGTGCACTATCCAGATATCCACCAAGTTTTCACGGGGAAGTAATTTCTAACAGGGACCTGTGCCAGCTATGAGGACTTTCACCATAGCCAGTTTTTCTCCTTGGCCTTGGTATTTAGGGAATTTCTTTGCAGCATTTGTCTGAAGGTTATGATGAGAGCTCTGCCTTCGGAGAGTAGATCGAGAGGCCACAGGTTCCACAGGCACCTTAGAGGCTACAGCTGACCCAACAGCTCAGAGACGGAGTACGTGAGCCTCCCTGACCAATATGGGCTCTAGTGATGCCACACAGTAGCTTGAACTTGGCCATGGTAGCAGCTTTTAATTGCAGAAATCCACAAACACTACAAATGAGAGCTTTGGTCTTTCTCTCCCTCCCCTTCCATCTCATTCTATGAGATCCAGTTAAGCATTTGCCAGCATTTGCAGGAACCCACATCACGATGAAAACCAGCAGAATACCTGGCTCACCTGGGGAGCCATAAGTGGTTTCCATTTGTCACGTTGTCCACCCTGGGCCACATCCACAGTGAAGGGCCCTGTCACTGTGCTACCTCGGACCCTGCTTATGCCCCAGGCTTTCCCTCTCGCCTGGTCCTCAGAAGTACTCACCAGTACTCCTGGCCCCCAGAAAATTGCCACCTCAATCACTGGAGGGGCCAGGCAAGGACTTGGGACCACAGCTCTGTGCTGCAGAGGAGGAAGCCAGGAAGCCTCTATAGATCCCGGCAGCCAGAGCAGGAAAAGTCATGACGGACTTTGCAGAGGCAGGAAATGGGGCTGAACCTGGAGCCTGCAAGTGTCCTGGGCTCGGAGCTTTCTGGGTTTCTTCTGCAAGATTGGGGATGAACTACTGTGCCAGGGGTGCTCCCAACCCCTCACAAAGACCCCAATTTCCCATGGCATGGGTGGAAGAACTGAAGGCCAGAGGAGGGGAGGCAAAGGGAGAAAGAAAGAAGGCGAAGGCAGAGGTGAACACAGCTTGGGGCCCATATGGAGGTGCTGGAGAGCAGACTTGCTTTGGGACCTGGAAACCCAAGGAAAGCGGAGCCACTGTTGTTGTTCTGCAGCACTAGGGGCTGAACCCAGGGCCCTCACACCGAACTACATCCCCAGCTCCACACACACACAAGACGCTGTTTTTGAGACAGGGTCTTGCTAAAGTTGCCCGGGCTAAGCTATCTTTGTGCAATCCTTCTGCCTCTGCCTTGGAGAGTGCTAAGATTCCCAGGCCTGGACTACCATGCCCAGCCAGAGACACCATTTGCACCTGGGAAAACCATGAAGCCTTTTTCAGCCCGAGTCCCTTCTGCACCCCATGGCCAGGTGAGTGCCCTGGAACACATGCACTGCCCACTGCCACAAATTTGCGATGGCCTCCGATGGCCTAGTCACCGTGCACCCAAGACCCGCTTCCCAAGCCACTCCGGAAACAGTCCTTTCACCTCGCGAATGTGCCAGACAAGGCTGTGTCCTACTACGCTGGCAACACAGGACTCTTCAGCCTAACAGAGACCAGTAGGGAGGGCAGAGACTGCACATGAGAGCCTTCCCTGGACCCTAGGATTTCTGTTAAATATTAGAATATTCTGGGGACAGTTGGAGACATGGAATATATTACTCTTTAGTACAGTTATTAAATATTATCTATGGTGCTATATTATTTTAGTGACTAAACTCGTAGCTAAGTTTGCTTCAGCAAAGTTTTCTGGGTGTGAAAACCATATGTTGGACATATATGATAAATATTTTGGTGCAAAGCATGATATTTGCAACTTTTAAATGAGAAAAAACAGAGTTTGATAAATGGTAAATAATATAGGTGTAGAGTATTGTAAAATTCAGTTTTTCAGAAGCTTTGAAGACATTTAAAATAAAAAGTCTGATTAAAAATATTGTAATAAATAGGACCTAAGGTAGCTCACATCCTACCTCTATAAGCATCGGGGCATTTCCAGTCACCCCAGAAGAAAGTCCAAAGTCCTTCAAAGTCCATTGGTCCCCATGGTCTGGCCCTGCCTCCTTCCTGACTTCCTGTCCTCCTACACACCCCCTAGACACATTTTAGGCACTCAGCCTCCCTGTTGTTGCTGGAGCCAAGCTTGGGCACTGTAAATAGAGAAACAGACAACAAGTATTTAGTAAAATAAAGAATGGGAGACTGGTTTGTGTTAGTGCAGCAAGAAAAACAAAACATGTGCCTGCCCCAGGGCCTTTGCACCCGTGGCTCCCATTGCTTGGAAAAGCTTCCCCTGAGTTACAGCTCTCCCTTCCACATCCTTCAGATTTCCAAACAAGTATGCCCTCGTCAGAAAGCTCCTTCTGGGATGGGGTGCAGTTCAGTGGTAAAGCACTTGACCCTCATGCTTAAGGCCATGGCTTCTCTTCCCAGCACTGCACACACAAAAACCTTTCATTGCAACCCCACCTTAAACTCTGTCTCCACCCACTCCTCCTCTGTTTCCGCAAAGCCCCTTATCATACAACGGTGCTCTGTGGTTTTGAGTTCACTCTTCATCCACCTCTGTTCTCTCTAGAAGAAAACATGAAACTTTCCCAGGAGGATCCACACACAAATGCCTCTTCATACGTGCATGGGGCTTATCTTGCGTCCTTCTTGCCCTGCTGGCTCCTTTTCATGTGTCCATACCCTCTACCACCCCAGCCACGGTCAACAAACAAACAAAGACCCAGAGTGTGCATGCTTTATAGCTCAGACACTCTGCGGAGCTGCAAAAGTAAGTGTCTGAGAGAGACTTGGAGAAAATAAACACCTGGAGTCCCATTAAAAGTCTTAAATGAACCATCAAGAGGACAGCTACAGAAAGGCACTTCCCTCTACTGGCCCGTCAAAGCAGCACCGTCCACCCGGAGGACAGAGCTACGCTACCCCTGCACCATCCACTGCGGTTGTCCCCAGCACGTGGCTGGGGACCTGCACCCCGGGTTCCACAGGGTTTTGCTGAGTCCTTTTAGCACTCTGCTGCTGCATGTGGCCAGAGGCTGCAGTATCAGGTGGCTCTGCTCTAAAGCATCATCCCTTCAAATGTGCCTTTTGAAAACTCCTTAGCCCTGACTGCACAGCATCAGGAAGACTGGTGGTGGGCAGTTTGTGGTGTAAAGGAATTGGAATGAAGGCTGGACGACAGAGAGCACAGAGGCTTCTGGAAAATAGAACGGAACCTTTGGGATTCTCTTAGTTGCTGTGGGGCCTTCAGTAAGATATTTAACCTCTCTGTGCCTTGGTCTCTTCACTGTGAAGTAGGAACGCCTGCCTCCTAGGTTTATTGTGAAGACTAAAGGGGACTGGTTAATGGTGCACAGTACCTCATAGAGGCCCAGCACAAAAAGAGCTCCAAGCCCTCTAATCCACAGACTGCTCCATCGCCTGCATCCAGCCTCCCGATTGCCCTGCCTCGCCTGAACTGCCCTCCACAGATCTCTGCGGCTTCAAAGCCTCCGCACTGGAATCCACACAGGGATGCTCCTGCCTCCCAGAGTGTGCACAGGAGGGGAGACTGCAGGGCGGCCCAGACACCTCCTCGCCAAGGCCACAAGCCCCTTGGGAGGTTTCCCTGCACTGCCATCTCCTCTGCTGGCAGGAAAATTGCAGTGACCCGTTCAACCCCACTTGGGCTCCTCAGTGCCCACTGTGGTGGCCCTACTCCAGGTAAAAAGCAGCTATGGTGCCCACAGGTGGGATGTGGAAATCTTCAGCAAGCCTAGGGATCCAATCTGTCAATGTCAAATTTTTTTTATCACATTCTGGGAATAGAACTGGACCCCCCGCAGGCCTGGCAAGAGCTCTACCCCTGAGATATACCCCAGCCCCCCATGCCTCATCTGCCCTGGAAGCGGCCCTAAACTCCTGCCTCTGACAGTTCACCAATGTGACAATTTGAGAGCATGGTGGCAAATGCCTGGACAAACCCCCCTGCAGAGGGGGGCCTCTTGTCCTGACTGTGGGGAGGTATGGCTGCTCCCACAATCTTGGATAGAGAAGGTCAGACCATGTGACTTTCCGGGCACTGTCACAGAAGCACTAGCTGGGATGCTGGCCCTCGGGGCCCAAGCCACCATGGAAGGAAGAACCCTGATGACCAGAGACCACCATCCTGCGGGGCTGGGGGAGGCCTCCAGGCTGTCTCAGCTGGGGCCATCCTCTGCCAACGCATGCAGGTACCCGACATGTGACAGGAGTCGCCTCCAAAGACTCCAGCCCCAGCCAAGGAAGTCCCCCCGAATCTGACGCAGTTAAGAGTGGACCCAGCTGCTCCTGCAGAACCTGTGCCAAACTGTGGACTGCAGAGCCAGCAAGCACCCCAAATGTTGTTCTCTTACACCACCAAGCTTGGGGGTGATTTGTTGTACAGTGAGAGAGAACAAGGCCCAGATATGATGTCTCAAGGGATCCAGCCTCCTGAGCCCCAGCCTGTGTGAAACTGGATCTCTTGACTCCCAGCCCCCTTGCTCCCATAGCCACCTGCTGATAAGAGGGAGGAAGAGCTGGACAGCGTGGGTCATCAGGAGTAGAATCAGCCAGGGAAAGGGAGACAGCCAGAAGGAGACTTTTTATTTTTTTACTGTATTATAATTCTGAGCTCTGATATTTAAAAAAAAATTTTTTTTTAAATCAAAGACTGGGGCCAGGGATTTAGCTCTGCCTCGGTACAAAAAAAAAAAAAAAAAAAAAAAAAAAAAAAAAATCAGATACTGATAGAAAAAGAGGAAAGAAAAAAAACCAACACTACTTAAGCACATGGCTTAATTTAGAGATTGTCATAATGGAATTCATTGGAATTAGCTGGTTTCACTCACTTTATGTCTCGCCCTGTTTCTTGAGCCCATTTTCTCTTCTAGTCACTCCAGGTACTTTGGGGTCCCATGGAGTCTATTTCACCCCAAGAATAAAGGCAGGAAATGCCCACCCAGAGCGGCAAGGTGGCTCTGATGACAAATACTTTACATCTCCTCGGTCTGTGGGACAGAGGGAGGAGCCTTGGGGCTAAAATGAGGAGATGGGCCACAACATGGAGTTTAATCTGGGGCAGATCTTTTCAATATCGCCAACCTCTCTGTGGTCACTGGACTTAATCACTGCTAATGCCCCTCATTTCACATTTTCTTAAATTAACACTTAGTTCATATTGACTGAGTGCTTACCTTGTGTCAGGCACCATGAAAACCCCTTTCTTGGGATTATTTTATTTATTCCTTATGAAATGATCCCAGCACCCACCACGCCCCCTGGGCGCATGAGAAGGATGAGGTGGGAGGGTGTGAGGAGCCCCCAGGCCGGCCCAGGGGGATGGAGGGAGGAACTCAAGGGTCAGCAGGGATCCCCCAGGGAAGGCCGGTTCCTGTGTTTCCCATACCTGTGATACCCAGAGGCTCTAGAATCTGGTTCTTTGCTCTCTAATCCTCTGCCTTAGAAGGGAGAGTCCTGACCGCATTCCTATGTGCTGGCCTCAGTGACTTACAGTGGTCAGGAACAATAGGCTCTTTCTCTGCTGAGCCTCTGAGTGACAACAAGGTGGCTCTTCCAGCCCTACAGCCCCTTGGTGCTCTGGGAAAGGTGAGGCTCCTGCCACCCAGCTCTTCCCTGCAGGTCTTGAAATGATCACATGCCATGAGCTGCCATTTCCCCTTAACAAGGGTCCCTCGACTCTAGACTCTACTTCGTTTATCACACAACTCAAGGCAGCACATTGCGACCCCTGTTGTGAAATCCTAGGGATTCAGCTTCCCTTCCAAGAGCACGGCTTCTCCTTCACAAGGGTGCTCTTGCCCTGGTGTTTTGACGCAGCGGTGTCCTTTGTGTATTGTTGCCTCTTGCCCATATCTCTTCCCCCCAACACATACACACCTGTCCCTGGTTCTGGAATCCTGAAGTAGACACCCATGTTTACCAAGTTCTGTGCAACTTGCAACAGAGGAGTCTCTGAGAACTGATTTGTAGAAGGCAGCATGGCAGACTGGATGAGATCCTGGGCTTCAGAGATAGGTGAGACAGGTATCAGAGCTGCCCACTGTGCCCAACTGTGACCATGGAGCACGGTAGAAGTGACCGTCTCCCCAGGCCAGCCTTTAACAATCTGCAGCTTCTGTGTTTGTGCACCTCTCAAAGATCTATACCATTCAAGAATTCTGACGACCCTGGGACCACCACACTGTGAGGTCAGGTGGGGAGAAGGGGCCATGTGGGGAACCCACAGAAACACAGCCCATGAGGGATGCCACCTGGGACTCAGCACCCCAGCCCCAGCTGAATGTGCCAAGGAATCACCAGCTGGTGACCTGCCCCATGGAGCCCAGCCTGGGTTGTGAGCAATGACGTGGCTGTGGTTCTAATTCTCTGAGCTGTGGCATCGTTTGTTAGCAGTGGACAAGAGAGTGCAAGAGGATGTGAGTGGCAAATGCACCGCCCCACCATGCCAATCTCTACTGGGCAACTGACTCAGATGGACAGGAAGAGGGGGTCCTGCTGGTGTGTAGTGTGAGGAGGAACAGGGGCCACTGTTCGCCGACTATAGGAAATGCCCTACACGAAACAAGACCTCTCCTTTCTCCTGACTGCAGTGACTCTGGAGAGATAGGCGGAGTGTGGCCCGAAGCCACCTGCTACAAGCAGATGATGTCTCCAAAGTTCTCCTTTAGCCTTATAACTCCTGTGAATTTTATACTATATTCTGCAGCACATGTGGCTATATTTAAATATTTTTAAATGGTCACAATCACTTTCCTATTAAACTACTTAACTTCACCCAAAAGTCCTCAAGTAAAATAAATACTCCGCTAGGAGGGCTCACACAAGACCCTGCACCTCTGTCTGCCCCCCAAAATACACACGTACCCTAAGGGGGGTCCACCTGGGCACTAGGACTTAGGATTCCCCTTCAGGGTCCGGTCACACATCTCCAGCAGCCAGAATGGGTCTGGGATCCCCACTCCAGCCAAGTCCCAGCTCAAGGCCACCTTGACTGACAAGGAACCAGAGTCCAAAGACCACTGGCTGCCTCTCCAGTTGCAGGCTTGAAATAACCTCCTTGTCTCTGCACCTCCTCCAAGGCCCACACAACCAAAGGCACAGCTCTTGGAGAGAAACCCAAAGCAGTTCTCAACCTCTCCCAAACACACTTGAATGCTCCCCAGAATTCGTTCTTTCCTTTGGCCAATTCACATAGACATCCATAGCCTGTGTGCCTGTGTTGACAGTTGGAACAACAGAGAGGAAAGTTTCTAATATGGTTTGCCATTGAGAATGATTACATGTGCCTAGGCCACATGGATTGGAGTAGACAAGTTGCAGTGCACAGCCCGAGAAAAGGGTCCTTGAAGACCTGGGTGAGTCCACACAGCCTCCCCACTTTGCTGTGGGGCTTCCCAGTGCCAGGCTAGAGTGTCCACTGCAAAAATTATAGGAGTAAGATGCCTCCTGGACGGAGAGGTGAGTACCAGAGAGACAGGATGCCAAGAACTTTAAAGGGACCATCAGCTCACAGGAGACTATAACTTTGTCCAGAAAGAGTACTTCTCAATCGGAGGTCGTCTCCTACGCAGGAAGGCAATTGTGTTGACATGAGATTCCAGACTCTGTTTGTCCCATGTTCTGCCCCATCCCTGGGCCAGGATCTCTGCTACTCCCCAAAGAAATCCTCCTCCTCTCCTCTCCGTCCTATCTGGAAATACAGCCATAACTTATTTAAAAATTTAGAGTCTTACAAAGACATTCTGTAGAAACGAAGCCAGCTGCATCAATGTTCAAAAGCCGATGAGGAGGATGAGAACAGGGAGCCACTGCTTAGTGATACAGGGTTTCCAGTTGGGGTGATGGAAGTGCTGCAGAACTAGGTAGAGGTGGTGACAATGTCCTAAATGCCACTGAACTGATCACTTTAAAGGCTTGGTTTTGTGTTATGTGAATTTCATTTCAATTTTTAAAAAAGAAGAGATCTCGCACGAAAGTATAAATGCTTCCAGAATCCTTTTCGCCTTGCACATTTGATTCTGGGCCATGGGCTCTTCGTTTGCTAAGGGGACCAGGGGGAAGAAGGAGCAATTTGGATGTTCTAGTATTGGTCCAGTCCCAGCAGGGTGTGAGCTTCAGATGATTCTAGGACGAGGAGAGAAGACCAGCAGGCTGCCCAGCAGGCAGTTACTGACCCTCTACCATCCAGACTTAGCAAGTGACTCAACGTGTCCTTTGTCCTGGCTCTGTGAGTTCCAACTTAGCATAGAAGACTCTTGCGAGGCAGCCATAAAAATGATAATCAGACTCAGGACAAATCTGGAAAGCTACATATTTGAATCCTACAAGTTCATTTCTCTCTCAACCACAAGCAAGCAGTCCATTGTCGGTCCCTACATCAGACAATGCAGGATTCTTTTTCATCTATGATTTTTTATATCTGGCGGCCCTTTTGCCAACTCAGAATAAAGAGAAGAGAGAGTGTGGGGAGAAAGCACTTTGCAAATGTAAAAAGAAAATGAAAAGTGCCCCTTCTCCCTTCGACAAGTGGATCTGATGCTTAGTAAATGATCTTTTGGGTTAAAGAATATTTTGACTTTGTGTGTCTCTGTAAGTACTTTGATTTTTTTTTATTTTGATAGAAAGCACATCACTAGTCTCTGAAGCCAAACGTGGTTTTGATTGAACCAGACTTACATTTCTATCTGAAGCTCATTTGCTAGCAATAGAACTGGCTTTTGCATTTACCAAGATCAATGTTGACCTGTTTTCACCTAAATTTTATAGATGTCAGAAAAAGAAACTGTTCACGACCCAGTGGTGAGCCCTGGCCTTTCTCAGTCACACTTGCTTGCATTTTTGCAACTCCTTCAAATTCCCCTTGTCACAAAAACTAACAATAAGGTCAAGTATTTCAGAGAGAAATATTGAATTATTATCCAGCGCTGTCAAACAGCCAAGAACCTACGCGAGCTAACCATGAAATGTAGAAGAGCACGGCTTAACCTCGGGCCTCCCAGTCCTGCCTCCATTGCACGGGGAAGGGTTTTTGGCACTGGAAGTGCAGGGAGGGAGGGGGAGGCTGGCAGGACTGGAACTGGACAGCTCACAATCACGTCCAGGCTCCCGTCCCTCAGGGGTGTCTCATTGCACCAGCTTGCTGCTGCAGAGCGCCAGCTTTGATTTTTCTTGGAGAGGGCGCCAGGTACCCTCGCGTCTCAGTCATGCCAACAGCAGGAGGCTCCCGCACTCTCCGGGTCCCCTGGCCATTTCCCTGTCCATCAAGGCTAATTTCTGTGACAACATAAACTTCACTGTGCAGCCAATAAACTCAAACCCGATGGAACTTGATGTGGCCAGGAAGGAGAATGACAAACTGGCCAGATGTCAGGGCTGGAAATAGAACTCATTTCACCAGCCAGTGATTTGGGAGGGGTAGAGATGGATTCGTGTGTGTGTGTGTGTGTGTGTGTGTGTGTGTGTGTGTCTTTTATTTGTTCTAATAACTCAAGTAAAGTTTCCATTAATCAACAAACTGACTCTCACAGAGACAGAAATAGATGCAAGGGCCCCAAATGAACTTCAGGGAAAACCTGAATGCTCTTGTCATTTCCACCCTGTCCCAAGGTGGCTCCAGGCACAAGATCCTCTTAGTTCAAGGGATCTGGGCAGGGCGCTCAGGCAAGAGAGGGAGGAAGAAGAAGGTTGGGTTTCAGCTAGGCAGAGACCCCAGCCCACCAGGAGGCACAGCCCGGAGATGGGAGATGAGGGGTGTCAAGAAAGCATCCTGAGAACGGCTCCCTTTACACAAGTTACCGAGCTCCAGGTGAGGTTTTAGCGGTGCCAGAAAACTCCCCTTGAAATGCAAATGCACTCACACCTCAAGGGGCAGCTACTGTGGGTTCACTTTATAAAAAGGGAGGCAGGTTGGCAGGTAGGGGATTGGACACAAAGGAAGAGGAAGAGTCCCCGTGAGGTCTTTTAGGGGCACAGTGGGCCTCCGATCCTGCTTTCCTAGGGTCAGTCACAGGCACATTTCTCATGCTGTTCTTCGAATGTGTAACCACCCAGAGTGTAAACTTACCCCAGCAATTGGTGATTGTCGCCCTTTCTTGTTGAACATGGAAAAGTCCTCAGCCAAAATTATCCCTCCCTGTCCCATCCAGACTCAGGCCCGCTTCCCTTTATGCGCTAGGCCAGCAGCTGGATACAGCGCACCATGCCCTACATGGGAACGCTGATATTTTATGCTGTCATCTCAACGTCTGTTCTCTCTCCATCCTTTTGTTTTGATAGCATAGGTCTTTCTTTTGGTTTTTACTTATTAAATTCTACTATGGAGCGTGGTTTCCCAAGGCAGAATGGTTACACTACAGCAACTCCCTTCTGCACCCTCAGGCAGCCCTTGGCGGGTCCCTCTTGCTCCTCAATGCAACACCCCAGTCTCTGTTGTTCTTTCTGAAGAGCTGTCAGAGGCGCCATGGTGAAGATGTTTGTCCCCACATCCCTCCCAGGCACTGCACTGCAGAGAGAAAGCCAGGTGGCCACAGGCTCAGCTTTGGGCCCCGAATGGCATGGAACTGCTGGCCCAGATCCACTGCCGACACCACCTTCCTTTCTTTTCCAGGAGCTGTGGTCTCCTCCAGTCTCTGGCAGATGGTGAACTTCTGAGCTTAGGGCATGGCTCATTCTTTTGCATGTCCATTATTTCTAGTTCAATGAATAATTATTGGTGAATGAAAATGCCACCTCTCCCTTAAGCAGGCTCGAGATAGAGACTGGAGCAAGGCAATGACCACTCTTTTCTGGAGTAAGGGAGGATTACAGATTTCCTCTCCTCTCAGTCCTCCACCCCCTGCCTTAGCCTGTGTCTCTGGTCATCACTTATACAATAATAGTTGTGTCCATCATTAAACAGGAGGACCTGTGATTAACTATGAAGTAAATTTTGTCCAACACTAGGCTTCTCCCCTGCCCTGTTGGCATGGCTCTCCTCACTTCAACTTTTTAAATTGAAGAGACATTGGTTATAGGTAACTCAGATGGCAAGCAGTTCAAAAGTCCAGTTGAGTTGGTCACTTTTGCAAGATTTCTTATTTGACCCAGTGGCTAGGACTTCACGTTAATCATGTTAAGACGAGAGTGCAGCCACGTCTCTGCAAAACAGGATGAAAAAACAAGAAAAGGGCCTTTTCATTCAAGGCCACTCTATCTATCCTTCAGCATGGAGGGCAAGGGATCCAGCCAAAAAAGCCTTCTTGTCTACTAAAGGGAAGTCAATTTGAGACATGTTCCAATGGAAAGGTTTTCTTAGTCCAGGAAGGAATAGCATTGATGCTCTTATATTGAATTTCTCACCTGGTAAGACAGGCTTGGAGACAAACTATTTTTTAATAAAGAAATATACAGCAAGTCTTCTTTATTAAGGTTAGAAAAAGCATGGCATGGAAAAGCATGTTGGAGATTAGTTTATGAAAATGAAAAAAGTTTTAATGAACCAGTTTGCCTGTTCTTAACCAATGGGAACAGATTTGTGACAACTAGAAAAGTGAGTGTAATTGCCCTATGACAACACAATGCAGAAGATGCTACTTTTGTCATACAAAGCACAGAAAGGTCTCCTTCAGGGAGCTAGCAGGGAATGGCTTTGAAACCCGCGTCCTCGCCCTTGGCTTACAGTCCTCCACCTAGAGTGATCTCACATAAGTGATTTGACCTCTCTGGGGTTTCATTTCCTTATTCTCTACAAAATGGACATTTATGCCAGTTTCATGAAAAACAATGGGTCCCATTCTACTGCTTGATGCTAGGCAGGCACTAGCTGCCTCTTAGCGCTCCCCATAATTTGCCCACTCTAAAAGCCATTCCACATCTGCAAGTAGAGGAGGTGCACGGTCCCTTCACAGACCATCTGGCAGGCAGTTCATTGCTGCCTACATTTCAGGGGCAGGTCAACAGAGGTTAAGTGGCTCGTTCAAGGTCACACACTGAGTTAGAAAGGGTTAAGGACCTGAAACTTGCATCTTTTTGCTGCCTCCTGCTGTTCCCTTTCCAAGATACCTATGGACCTCTTCATGCAGAGCTGGCCACAGACAGGAAGGAGGAAAGGAGAGGAGAGCACAGCTTTACCCCCTTTGTGAAAATCACCCGCCAAGCCACACGTACAGGTGGTGGGAATGAAAGGCACCTGGCTAAATATAGATGCTAATGACCTCACAAATGGTCAAGTGTTTTCGGACACAAGAAATGGGAAATGAAATTGACTAGAAACAGAAATCAAAACTATCTAAATTCTCTCTCCACAAAAATGGCTAACTTTTTAATCTCTGGTTTTCTTGGTGATTTGTTTTTGGTCATTTGCATTTGCTTAAGTGAAATAATGGCATAACCAAAACCTCTCTTATTGAGATGGGATGAATCGAACAGAAATGCTTCACAACGCACTTTAACGGTAGCACATTGCTCTACTGTAGCACATTGCTCTGCCTAGGGTAAGTGTTCATTAATTATTTACAGAAACAAGAATGAAAAGAGGCAAGAGTGGGGGAGAAAGGTGACTTCTATCACCTGGACATTGAGTCACACAATATATTAATTCCATACTAATAATTAAGACAGCTAGCCGAGGTGGCGCATACCTGTAATCCCAGCACTTGGGAGGCTGAGGCAGGAGAATTGCTGTGAGTTCGAGACCACTGGGCTACATGAAAGGTGACTTCTATCACCTGGACATTGAGTCACACAATATATTAATTCCATACTAATAATTAAGACAGCTAGCCGAGGTGGCGCATACCTGTAATCCCAGCACTTGGGAGGCTGAGGCAGGAGAATTGCTGTGAGTTCGAGACCAGCCTGGGCTACATAGTGAGTTCCAGGTCAATCTCAACTACATAGTGAGACCGTCTCAAACAAACAAATAACAAACAAAACCAAAAAAAAACAAAAAACAAAAAACAAAAAAACAAAAAATAATTAAGATAATGGGCCGAGGATTTAGCTCAGTGGTTCTACCACCTGCCTCCTGCCTTGCAAGCCCAAGGACCTGAGTTAGATCCCCGGTACCAAAATAATAATAATAATAATAACAATAAGCCAATACCCTGTAAAGTGCTATGAGCTACTCAGACAGAAGCACAGCTGTTCATTCAAGGTGATTTCAGGTATTCAGGGCAGAGAATACTGCCCCAGCTTTGGGTTCCTCCTACACACAGCTGGGGGCATAAGGTTATTGCCCCCAGGGGTGTCCTTTCAGGCCTTGGGTGTTCAAATGAGCTCTTATCACCTCATTGCCCTGCATCTGAGTGATGTGAATGCAGAAAAGGGGGTCAGAGTGCTGCCCTTTCCTGGGGGGGGGGAGGACCCCAGAGCCTTTCCTGAAAAAGCAAGAGTTACTGAAGTTGACAGGAATCTCTTGGCCTGGGTCTTTCTCTTGGTAGATAAGGCCAAAGCTGACAAATTAAGCTGAATACTACTGACTTCAGTAGCAAGGTTTACATGGAACTAAATAAGAATGGGAGGAAGATCGGGAGGATCAGTCTTCCTGTGCTGGACGTGTCCACGCGATTTCTATGTGTGGCTGAAGGGGATGTGATGTTTGTGTTTCTTAAGGAAAGTGCTTGTACTAAGTCTATTGGCAAACTCAGCTTCAACATTCAACAGGATAGTTTATAAAATATATTTTAAAATATTACATTTTACATTTTTTTTAAATGTTAAAGTCGTATCCTAAGAAATTCTACCCCTGGTAGATCCAGCTCTATCATGATTCCAACTAATTGAAACTTGTATTTATGTTTTTTAAAAAATAACCACCTTAATTATCGTGAGTAGTAATAACAGGTACCACCTATGTTACCTCTATCACGTGCCAGACACTCTGCAAGGCATTTTCTATCCATTAATTCACTTACTCTTCACAATCTCCATTAGATAGATGAGAACGGAGATTGTGTGCAAACTTTTAGCTTAGGAACGTTGTCTTTGGAATCAGGCAGATCTAGGCTTCAGTCCTAATGTAACCAGGGACAAGTCTGAACCTCCGTTTCCTGTCAGTAAAATGGAGAGAAAAACAACACTAACTTCTCATGGGTTGCTGGGGAGACTGAGATGCATGAAATATGAAGAAAAGTGCCAGCGTGGATGCCATTACGCTACTACCAGACCTGACTTTTCCCCAAAAGGAATCTTCATTGCCATCCTAAGAGAAGAAGGGGGGAAATGATTTTGGGTCACCAATCCTTTCTCCCTCAGAATGTGCATAAACTTCAAGGACAAGTGAACTTCAAAGAGAGCAGAGAAAGAAAATAAAGGAGGAGTTAGAGCAGCGGGCACTTTTTCCATTGCAGGAGAAGGAGGGAGCATGGGGATCTCCGAGGAAAGGTAACAAAGGGAGCTGAGCAGATCTGAGCCTCCCAACCTGTCCCAGACACCCCTTATCTCTGACGGCCTCAGGAACCAAGCCTAAGAGACCCTGGAAAGCTCTAGGCAGACCCCTCCCTCCCTCCCTCAGGGGCGCCCTGGGCTCCCCAGGTGATGAGACAGGGAGCCCCACACCAGCTCCAGCAGCTCTGGGAAAGAAGAATGCAGTATCTTGCTCCTGTGGCCTGTCCTAAAACACAATAGGACCTGACAGATTCCACGGACACTGCCCAGGGTAGAAGGGGTGAGAAGATGGAACAAAGGTGCCATTTTAAAATACAGGCTCATGTTCAGGATTTCAGTATTTTCTACGGCAAGAAGCAAGTAAAAAATTCCTCCTGTCGATAAGTATTTTTGTGCAGTCCCTGACAAGGACCCAGGGCTTCTGAGTTTCCTGCTTGGGCAACCTGACTGAGACAGTGCTCTGGACAACTTAGGAAAGAGTTGGCTGCAGACAGCCCGAGGCTCACAGGGCCCCAGTGAGCCGCTTGGCCCCGGACGGGTGCAGCGGGGGACACACTGTGTTTGCAGCTTGGATCCTGTGATCTTTCTGCCAAACAGGGGTTTACAAAGCAAAACCATCCTGAGGATTGTCATACTTTCTGGCTCATTCTCCTGGTGTTCATCTTAACAGGAATCAGCTGTTTGTCTTCTCACTTACCCAGCGTGTTGCTGGGGAGAAGTTAGCATCTGGTCTGGCTATTATTAAAAACAAGAACATCCTGCTCTGTTCGGAGGACAGAACCACTGGCAATAAAAGGACAGAGATCATTTGCATTCAGGATTCCAAGATAGTTTTTACTCCAATATCTGCCCTCCCTCCTCCACCACTGGGTTCATTTTAAAATTTCCTGCCTTAGCCATCATTTGGTCTCCTGTTTCTGAAACAGAGACAGGGTGTACTTTTCCCTTTCACAAGGAGGCAGAAATCCCTGGAGCTGTTCAAAAGCTGATCCAGCCCCGTAGTGTGATAAAGTTGAATTACCAGAGGAATTTTTTTTTTTTTTTTTACAACTGCGGAAATGAAAAAGTAAACAAGACTGGGACTTGTATTGGTATTTCGGCTCCAACTTTTTGTTGTTGTTTTTGTCTTTTTTCTGTTTCTGAGCATTAGGCCAGGAGCTTGAAGGAACCATAATATATGAAAAACCCTGAGAGGTTTTATTAGCCAATAAAAAAAAACAAAAGCAAAAAAAAAAAGTACTTCCTATTAACCACTTAACTCCTTACTAAAGCTGGATACTTGCTTCCTTCGCAGATAATTTCCAGGTCTTTTGTGGCCGCAAGGACTGAACACTGGTCTACCAATCTCTCCCTTCCCAACCTGTGTGGACATTTGTGTTCCAGAAGGTGTGGCTAAGCTCAGATTCAATAGCGACCCCTGCATGTCTCATCTTTGAAACCACCACTGAGACTTCCATAAAGAGACATATTTTTCTCTGACCCCAGATCCACTGTGAAAAAAACACAAAACACTACAACCCTCCAGACACTCTACTTTAAAAAGAAGCCAAATCAATGCAATTTCCATGATTTTAAAGTCTTAAATGACTGTTAGAGAAAACAAAATCAGGCCAAGGCATTCCTGGAGTATAGAATGATCCTCTTGTTTAGAAAAATGATGAAAAGAGAAAGAGAGAGAAACAGAAAGTGAAACTAGATGGATGGATTTTTTTTTTATAGGACTTAATTTAGGAAGGAAAGGAGTTCTAAATCATAAAAACCACTTTATTAGTACCCCCATTATAGTGCGTGTCACGTGTTATCTTTCTGCTATTTTTTAATAAGTTTACATACATATATCAATCCATGAGGCAGTGGTATTTTTGGATTCTGGGTACTCCTGCCTCTCAAGCACAGCCTCAAGTTCTGTCGCTGGTACTGTGTCTCTGATCCACTGTCTCCTCTCTCCTCCTTCCCTTCCCACACTCAGGTTGACTCTGGCACCTGGGGCACTCTGAGAGCATAAAATGACCTGGTTGTGTTTTTATTTCTGCTGCAAACTTCAAGCAGGGGCTGCCACAGCCACTCCTTGAAGGGCTTGAGGCAGAAGAATTTGGATTTTTCTTTTGAAAGCATTTTACTCTACGTCCTTGTTTTTTGTGATGAGAACGGCAGGCAGGGGACACGCTCCCCTTTGTAGAGTGAGACGGAACGACCCGAGAAGAGTCAAGAAGCCAGCCGTGGTTACAATGCTAAAACAGAAAGCAAGGGTTTCAGAAAACCTGCCACCAAAGAGGCTGACATTGATGCAAAAAGGTGATAAGAAAATGAAACAAGTTTTGGTAAAAGTTGAGTTCCAAGCAATTTGTTCCCTCTGTTTTCTGACTGGCTGAGCATAAGTGAAACAGCAGGGCTGGACCAAGGCCTAAGTAGCTTTTGAATAAAGTTTTACAAAAATTAATAACTTCTTAAACATCAGTTTCCCCCAGGCTCCCTTCACGGATGTCACAAGGAGCAGTCAGGGTCCCTTGTCCTCTCTAACAACCGATTTCAAGGAGATTAACTGCTTCTTCACCATAGGCAGGAGCTCTTTTGTGTGTGTGTGTGTGTGTGTGCACAAATTGCTGGAATAAAAAACCAGGGCGAATCAACACTGTGCCGGGAGCATGTTCTTGCAGGTGGTGAGCCTTGGCTTTCCCAGGACAGATGCACAGGGTCCCCTTCCCATCCCCCTCCTGCCTCGCTGCCCCCTTGAAGGTGTGTGTGTGCACGCACAGGTGTACACACACCATATACTACCCTGTGCATCTTCAGTGGATTCTCTGTTTTGTGAAGTTGTGATGCACAGTTTGTAAGTTTTTAAAATTTCATTTCCAAGGCCACCAGGGTAAAAAGCCACAGAGGTTTATCAGGATACCCAGGAAAGGCAGCGGGGTGGGGAAAGGTTCTCTTGCCTTGGCTCAGAACGCATAATTTAAAATCAGAGCAGTAGCTCTCTATGCCTTGCTACCTGGCCTTCCTTAAGCACCTGCTCCAAGGACAAGCAGATGGGCCCCGAAAAAAGGGCAGAGGATGGGTAAGGAAGGACTGGGCCTACACTGGGGTACAGCCGGGGTGCAAGTGAGACAGCTGTGTCACCTGCACCGTCACTGTGTCCATGCCCAGAAAATGCCGTGCAGAAGCCGACTGTGGCAGCAGAGGGGTGAGTCTGCCTGGATTCCATAAGGGAGCCACCTGCCCCGCCCCCACCTTCCCCAAAACTGCAGCAGGTGGGGCGAGCTGTCCTCTCTCACTCTCCAGGGAAAAGCTTAGGCTGCAAAAGCGTCATTGTAACGCTGGTCTCTAGAAGGCGCGTCAAAGGCTGGGACCGAGAGGCCGCTTGATTGGCTGCTTCGTTAATCTGCTTATCCAGGCAGAAGTGGTCCCTCCTCTGCACAGTGGGTCCTGGCCAGTTTCCGGGGGCGGGGGGGGGGAATGACAATCAGTAAGACCCACTCTTGGGTCTGGGAAGGAGGGCTTCCTTGACATCCTCCCTCACCCTTCCGACTGTTTTCAAATCCCATAAATATAAACATGTGGCTCTTCAACCACATCTGCAGATAATAACTTCAGGGGCCTTCCTGTTTACACGGCAGTACCCATTTCCCAGCCAAATAAACTGGAACAGAGAGCGAAGGTGTTGAGCCAGTCTCGGCTGGGATTGGGTTAACAGCAAACACCCACTCTCGCAAAGATGTTGGATGATTAAATATTTGGGACATGAGGGGGGTCGGAAACCCCAAAGAAACTGCCGCCTTCTGCCTGTCATTTCAGTAGCCATGATCTGCATGGCCAGCCAGTCCTGGCTGAACCGAGAGGTGTGTGCTGCCCACAGTGTGAGGAGGAAGCCAGGAGCACTCCAGGACACACCCACACTTCAGGGTCCAAGGGAAAAGGGACAGAAGTGTCCTCGCACACCCAAGGCTTGGGAAGCCCTTCTGTCTCCTGCCTGGGGACCTGTGTTAATGACTGCTGTCTTTTTCTAGGAGCCATGTCCATAAAGCCTGGCCTAAGAACTGAGAAAGCCTCCTGCCCAGTGCTTCTCAATCAATGGAGCTCTTGCCCCCAGGGGACATCTGGAAATGTCTGAACTGGGAGGTTCTCTTAGCATCTGGAAGGTAAGTAGGGGCCGGAGATGCTGCTAAACATGCTGCACTGCTGGAACAGCACCCTGATACACATGCACGCACACACACACGCACGCACGCACACATGCATATGTCCAGGAGTTTTCTGGCCTGAAATGTCAACAGCGTCAAGGTCTAGCACATCTTTCTACAAGCCAAGAAGCTGAGACTCAGGAGCAAAGTGATCAGCCCCATAATGTGTGGCTGGGCAAAACAGGCTTGGGGGCGGTCCATACCACCTCCATGCAGATGCCTCTTAGAACCACATGGGTGCTTGATTGGCCTTCAAAAATTGCTAACAGTGACTTTAGAATGGCTCCAAGTCTAAGAGATCAGCTGATTGCAAGATTTCTCAGAAAACCGTGCCAAAGGATTAGGAATGAACAGACTTTCTTTAAATTATTTACATTTTGCATTTTTCTTGTGACAGGGAGGCAGATCTTTGGGAACTAGGAAAGGGGATCTTGAGATGGAGGAAGGGGAAGAGGCATGAAAGGAATTAAGATGTGTTATGTTTGTGTAGCTACTTTCCACAGTGGACGTGATCATTATGCACTGCAAACATGCACTAATAAAAAATAAAAGTTAAAGAGAAGGAAGAACGCAGAGCCTCTGAAAGGGGCCTCTGTACTTTGTTTTCTCTTCTGACTGTATGAATCTTTCATCTTTTTTCTTAAAGGAGAGCTCTGCCTCTCAGTATGGCATGGGCCACCATGGCCAGTGACCAAGATTCTCTGCACCCTGATTCCCTGGTTCCTCCATTTGGAGCTGTGGAAAAGTAAGGCACACAGAAAGCATGGGACATAAAGAAAGCAACCTCTACACCAGGCCCTCAACCTTACCACCAGGGAGGGACTCACCAAAAGTAAACAATGGCCAAGAAAAAGTATCTCCATGCTCTAGTCAGGCTATCTAGTAGAAATCTTCTGAGGGTAGAGCCCTCCAGACTAAGGTCCGATTTTACTCCTCCCTGGGCTTTGGTTGACTTTGTTCTTAAAAATCTAAAAGAGATATGGGAAGGACAATGGACAATCCCCTCTTTATCTGGGCTGTTCAAGCTCTCCCGACTTCAACTGGGGTTCACTCTATTAGGCCGCTGCATGTTCCCAGAGATAAGAATCATGAGACCATCCTAACCATACCCACTGACAGGATCCCTAGTTGGAAAAGGGGCTTGACTGCAAGCCATCGTGAGCACTCCTGCCTTCAGACACAGGCTAAGGCTACCGGGATCTCTGAGGGCCCACCCCTCTTGAGAAGCAGGACCAAACAAGAACACAGCGCTTACCAAGAATTGGTTCCCTCTTGCCAATAACATCGGATCTCTGCTCTTACTGGGCCCTGGTAATCGCTAAAACCAAGCGGTGCCCAGGTGTGGGCAGGAGGAGACATCAGACCAGAGAAGAAACCGCCGATGAGAAAAGACCCAATGTACACACATAACAAAACCAAAAAAAAAAAGCCATTTTATTGAAAATTAAATTCAAACTTCAAATTAATATTACAATCATGAGAAAAATGCCAAATAATTCAATTTACAATTGCAACATACAATACAAATAGTCCCTTTGAAGTTCAGAGTAAACTTATCCACATCGTGACCTGGGGTACAAAGCAGAATTTGTACAATATGTGCGTGGGAAGCAAACCTTGGGCGATAGCAATTGGAAAAAATAAAAATGAAAGCTTGTATGTACACAAAATGCTACAAATATTTTTGTTCCACAGAAATCTAAGAATGGTAATGCATGTCCAAAAGAAATGGAATTTTATTCAGAATACCTAAGAAATTACTGTAAGTTATGGTTTTTGGCTGATATATTTCGAAGTACTGCATTAAAAAGCAAACAATTATTTGTAAACATGAAGTAAACAGACAACTAAAAAAGTCTCACATAGAAAGTATTTTTTTAGAAATGCATTTTCTTTTTAAAAACAACAAATTCAACATTTGGAAAAGCCATCTTTTATTCGGTTTGCACTTGTTCTTTCAAACACCGTGGAAATAATGGTTACTTTGCTAATGCCGCGTTACCACATTCAACCTAGACTTGGGATCCGTCCCTGTTCTAAGGAGCGGAGGGGAACCCTTTAAGTCAGAGCTCTCCTCTCCTGCCTTCCGGATCTACAATGCAGTCAGTCCCTAACAGTGTGGATTCCTTTCTCTGCTCACTTTTAAAGGGCCCCAGGGTGAAGGATGAGAGAGATTTCAAGAGTGAGCATCAGTTAAACCACTGGGTTCTCTCTCTTCCAAGTTGGACATGAGTCTAGCCTAAACCCAAACGGTGGCGCCTGTTCTAGAACTCTGACATAGGTTAAAATTGATGAGCCAACCGAAATACATTTCTTTCTTTTAAAAAAATGTGACTACACTGGTTACACTATAAATTCCAGCGACATCTGTGTCACACCAAGAACCATGTTACTTTACCCTAAGGAAGGAGGGCGCTGATATACACGGTTCCTAGCAGGTGTAAGACTGTTTTGGTCTCGGAATCACAAATCCTACACGTGACCCAGCACAAATCAAGGGAGGGAGTCAGGGAGGGAGGGATGAAGAGAGGGAGAGAGGAAAGGAGAGAGAATATGAATACTAATCCCTAGGCCATAAAAGGGACAGACTTTTGTTCAAAAAAAATGTGAATGACTCTGTTGGAGTGGTTGGAGGGAGGGTGGAGGGAAGTGCTTGGATTTTTTCCCAAGGAAAAAAGACTTTTAAAGTGTTTCTGGGTTGCTGCCTGCAGCCACTCTAATAACATTTCAACATTAAAGCATCCCTATAGTCACTTAATATGTGTACTGTAAACTTAAAAAAGCCCTTTTAACATTAAAAAATAATGTACAAATATAGTACCTTTTTTTTATTAAATAGGGTGCAGCTGGTACCGGTGGTAACATTTTTATGTCAATTAATTAAAATTGCAATGTGTTACCAGACACTGGCTTTTTTAAGTGCTGCTGAAACAAACACATATTTTATACGCACAAATAAATGGGCAGTGGTGTGCTTCAAGCCACCACACACAAACAATAAATAGCATCAACTACTACTTCCATCTTAGGTAATAGAAAAGTGGCTTATTTATCTAAGCATACTTGGTATACAACCTTTAGAAGGCGAAGTGTTTTTGCTTCATTTCCCCTCAACTTTTATTAGAAGGAGTCAGGATGAATTGTAAGAGAGGCAGATGGCCACTGGACACACCCAGGTCCGCCTGGTCCGCAGCTGTCCCACGTACTCGGTGGCCCTGAGAAGGACCCCAGTCCCATCTGGGGCCAGAGCAAATCTCTGCTCAGGAGGGCACAGGGTTCAAACTAAGGCACCTTGATCATTGGGGGAGGAGAGCATGGACTTGCCTGGTGGAGTCATTACACGATCCTGGCTTGGACCACTTAAGGATGTGCACTTGGCCATGTGGGTACTAGGAGGGGCCAGAGAGCATCCTGCAGCAGGGCCCGTAGCTCAAACTCATAGTCAGGGATGGACAAGAAACTCTGCACCCTGGCCTGCCTTTGAACCCCACCTCACAGG
The DNA here is from genome assembly GCF_012274545.1 of Fukomys damarensis. NCBI lineage: Eukaryota > Metazoa > Chordata > Mammalia > Rodentia > Bathyergidae > Fukomys > Fukomys damarensis. The sequence continues at coordinate 10,622,428 of NW_022900932.1, read as the reverse complement.
CTGTATCGGGTCCCTGAAGGCTCTCTGCCCTCTCCCATCAGCCACCTGCTGGAACTGTCACTACTTGGGGTGCCCAGCTCCCCCCAGGACAAGCAATTCCTTCACTGTGCTCCTTTCAATGCAAGTTCTGTGGAGAGCTGCAAGGGGGCTCGGGTAAGGCAGATTTGGGTTTCCTTGGTTTACTGTTTGGTAAGGCTGGTTGGTGAAGAATCCGTAGAATAATTTTGCATTCCTGCGCTATGCACATCACAGCTGATCCTTTAGCCACACGTGTGGCTTTAAGCTATGTCTTCACTATGAAGCCTGGCGATTTTTAGAGTTTTGCTGAACTTTGAAACCACAGAACATTTTCCTGCAGTTCAGTGATTCACTTGTGCTTGTCTTTTTAATATGACAAGAGTCATAATTATCCAAAAGAAGTTAGGAAACCACATCATGCCAGCATTTCATGCTGAGAAAGGGCAAGAGAAGTGATAAAGGGCTAAGGGCAGTTTTTAAAAATCCCTATCATTGCTTTAAAAGGCAAAGCTGTGTAGAGGTGATCAAAGATCTGAAAGAGCTAAAGATAACATTTCCTTCATACATTACAAAAACAAGCTACATCTAAAATATTTGGAGATGGAAGTGTTTTTTTAAAAATCACATTGTGCCTGGATGAACTGAAATTGCTTAGCAATATTTCAGATATGGCTCTAGCCCACCAAAGAAATTTGTTATTTAATAAAGAGCACTTTTAGAGACCGAAGTCAACATATCAATACACTAAGAAATGTTTCAAAGGTCCAAATGTCATTAAATAATTATAAATATATCTTTAAAGTTATATGACCATTCACGTCAGCAAGTTACCTCAGATTTTACACATATTCATAATTTAAAAAAAAGAAAACAAATAACACACAGCCAAACGCAAACACTATCTATACCATTATGGCTATAATAAGGTATTGCCATTTTCAGTTTCATATAAAGGGAGAAGGTGGGGTCTTAGGGGTGGGATTTCTTTTTGGTTCAATGGGCAAAGGGGGAGTATAAAAAAGTCAAATAAAATAATCTATCCTGATCAGTATTTTTGAAGTCACTTTCGTAGAGAAGGAAAGAGAAATCTGCACTACACAGTTCACACAATGAGCTGCAGCAAGTCTGAAACAGAGGGCGGCCTGGCTGCTCCACGCGGACAGTGCCAGAAGGGCAGCACCGCCCTGCCTCCGGCCCCCCAGCAGGCGCCGTGATATCTTAGCGCACGGTCTGCTGAGGACGCGGTCCCCACGCCGCTGCGACCAGGAGATGTGCAGCTTCGGGGCGCCGGAGGAAGCCGCTATGCTGTTCTTCCTCCTGAACCTCAGGCCACCTCTCTGACTTGGCGTAAGAACAGGCTGTCGAGGGTGTACAGACCAAACAACAGCAATACCTTTCCCCTTGTGTGTTCCTGTCTAAAAAGTACATCTTAAATAGTAAACAATCTGAAACCCGCTTAGGATCGTCTCTCTTGGGCCTTCTACTTTTCAAACATCTACCCTCTTATGTTTGCGAGGTCGTGACTGGGTGAAGGAATGGAAGGTCTTCTAGTAAGTAGGCACTTTGTAGACGGCTAACCGATATACATATATATATATGCGCTCTCTTTATATATGTATATGTTGACACGTGTGGGGTGTGGCCCCCAGATACCACCAGGCCACGGCTGAGGAAGCTCAATATGGTCGCCAAACGGATTCATCCATTCTGCCACTAGAATTCAAGACAGTTGGGGAACTGCTGTGGCTTCCGTCCGCGTCCACACCGTCACTCTGGTTGGGCAGATTGGGGTTTAATAGCGTGCTGCCGTTGGCGGTGGTGGTGCACGGCGGAAGCATTCGGGAGGGAGACCGGTCTCCCCCCGGCACCACGGGGAACTGATAGGATCCCGACGAAGTGCCATAGTAGAGATATGGAGTGCTGCTGGTCTGGAAAGGTCCGCTCTGGCTTTGGGAGGAGCCGGGGTAGGGTGGTGGCAGGTAGGTGTGGTAGTGAGTGGTGGCAGACATGCCGAGGGTCATGCCTGAGGTGACTGGCGGGGCGTAAGTAAAGGTGGCTGGGTAGTGCATTCGTGGGTTGGAGAAGCGGCTCTCAGTGAGGGATGAAATGCTGGGGAACTGCCTGGGGTCTGAAAAAGGGCCCAGTTCTGAAGCACCTAAAAATTACAACAGAAGATGGGGGGGAAAATCTGTAAATATCAATTAAAATAATGATAGAATTTTTATAAGAAAAAGAAAACTTTAGCTTTCCCCAAAAAAGGAATACCAAGCTACAAACAGACTTTCAAATGCACTGGTCACTTTACAGTCTTTTTTTTTTTTTTTTCCCCACTTTATAAGTCTTACCAGCATTTATCATTAAGTTCTCCACCCCTAGAGCATTGCAAAGGGCTTTAAAAATCTAAGTCTGTGCCAGGTCCTATGCAAATGCCCACCCGATACTGGACCCTATGAGCAAATTTTTACCCCCCCCACACACCTTTTTGTTTCTTTTGCTGCACTCCATATATTTGAAGTACAATGTTTACTGAGTCAGACAAGGTGTTGTTTTTTTTTTCCTTAACCCAATATAAAGAAATTCCAAAGCAATCAGTTTGATTATTGGTACTCTTGGCAGGGCTTTTGCATCCATGAAGGGACATGAGAAAGATACTAACATGTTCCTACCACTACTTGCAAAAGAATTTAAAATCTTGTTGTAATTTTTGTCTTAGTAATAGTGATATCAAACCAGATTTCAATGGAATCTGAAACTATCTTACTGTTCTGGGGCAATGGGGAGAGTCGGGCCTTCAGAAACCCTTCTTAGGGTCATAAACCAGTAGTGGGTTTTGAAAGTTCGGTAAGGGAGGACAGGGAGGCTTAGGACCTTAGAGATCGTTGCATTTCAAGACTTGATGGGAGATGGGGGACCTGTGTTAGACCAGGTGCCCTCAGCAGCTCTGGCAAAAGAGCTGGGGACTGGGAGATAGGTATGTCCCCACCTACCAACCAGGGCCCTGGCCCACATCCCATAGAATCAGCTTCAGCTCAGTGTGAAGCAGTAACCTAACACCAAAGATGGTCCCCCACTAAAGGAATCTCTTTATGTTCTCAAGCTACCACTATGTCCCCTTAGCAGGTATTTCTGGTGCCCGGCTTAGGAACCCACAGTGATAAACCATTTCATGGAGAAATTAGTTTTCTGAAATGCCTAAAGACTTATACTTGTCATTTTTAAAGACTGGGTTAATTAAAACCTCCCGTGACAAGCCCTTTCATAACACCAGCGTACTTGTTTGATCCCTTCTAAAACCTTCCAATGATTCGGCTCTTTATATTTGCTTCTCCTAAAGCTCTTCAGCTGTAAGAGCCACGTACTCAACAATTCTTGTAGACCCTAGTGAATAGGTTACTCTTTTAACTCATTTTTATTCAGCCTTTGTTCTTGAATACTATCATGCTTATTACATTACTACTTGTCTTTGAAGGTGCTTATTAAGGGTTGTTCATTTTTGCTAAAATGCATTTTTCATAAAATGCTACGATGATTAAGTGCCAGGATGTGCATTTGTAATAAGAAGTGACTGTTTACAAGCAACACAGAGTTAACAAGACTTTTTCCTCACAAAGGAGACAGTACCAATCAGACAGCCCAGCCCAGCCCAGCCCTGCCCAGCCCAGCAATTGTGAAAAGTCTCACCTGCCTGGCTCTTCTTACTGAGAGTGGAAGGCCAGAGGCAGAAGTCAGAGGAGGCAGTGTCATCATCTGTAAAACGAGGGGAGGAGCTCTAAGTTCCCTTCCAGCGCTAAGGTCCTAGGACCCTGACCTCTAAGACAGCGGGAGGAGCAAGAGCCCAAGGGGAGAGGCAGACACATGTCCCATCCTTCATTAGGGCCTCCCCAGAACCCAGGAGCCCATCTGCAGAGGGTGGGGAGCAAGGGAACAGCGCCTGATACCAAAAGCAGGTACTTTCAAGATGACAAACCCAAACCAATCTTCAAAGTACCTCACCCTAGCGCCTCCCTAAAAAGATATTCTAACGAGTTCAAGTTACACATGTGCACACTGTGAATATGACAGCATCAGAGGGGAGCAGATGGGGTGTGACACCCCCCCACCCCCAATGCTGGGGTGCAACCCAGAGCCACAGGTCATTGCTGGGCAACCCCCAAAGAGGCCCAAGAGGAACCTGAGTCAGCAGAGGTAATGGCTAGAGGGAGGTCACTTCCAGATGTATTAAGTTCAATGTTCAGAGCACATGAGAAAACCCAGAATAACATGAGCAACTCAAAACGGAAGAAGCCGCACTTAAGATGTCCATATTTGTCTTCCCACAGAAGCCCAGAGTTCAGATAGGTGTGTTAATGTAACAAAAAAAAAAGCAAACTTCTATACATTTTTGCTTAAAATATGCTGCAAAAATGATCAAAATTCCATGCAGTTTTGCTTATTTTGATGCTGAAACCTCATTAAAACCCTCTATGTGGGGCCCTGCCAATAAACCCCAGTATGGTTTTGAATTTACCACTCCTCCACCTTTTTCTGTCTTTAGCCTGATACATTTTGCTGATGTTTTTATTACCCATCACATGCCCGGATCACTGCACCTTTCTGGTTTATAGATGCTAGCTAACACAAATTGACATTCATTTTTCAATTAATGAGCTCTGGTTGTGGTTTATAGAAAACAATGCAACAAATTTCCGCTTGGTTTACAGGATTTTGACCAATCACTTCCAACTATTTCAGACTGTGATGTCTTAGACATTAACTCTTTCTTGACCAAGCAAACTAAAGTGGGCTTTGACGAGCTTCTAGGGAATTTTTCTAACTTACAAACCGCACCATTTTCAGAAATGAAGTCACGCTATGTTACCAGGAAGTATTTCTGAAACATCGCAAAGTGTTTTTTATAAAGAAATATTTAAAGTTTGCTCTAGAATGAGACTGTCACAAAGAAATGTATTATTGGGGGTGGGGTGGAGGAGGAAAGCCAGGCTTAAAGAGAATTTAAACCTCTTCCTAGGCTTCAATCTACTTATAATCCTTACTGCAGATTTGAGTAATCTGACTCCCTTTTCTCTCCTTGAATAGGTCTGTATCTGTACTTCTATCTTGTACATAAAATTCAAGTTTTCTTTTGGACCTCTTTCCTGGGTTAATCTCAACACTGTTTCCTACCCATTCATACTTTGCATCACTGGCCACACTGCAGTCACAAGCTTAAAAACAAAAGAAATGGATATGAAATCAACTAAAGCAAAAAACATACAAGAGAGCCGGGGATTTAGCTCAGTGGTTCTGCTGCCTGCTTCACAAGCGCAAGGTCCAAAGTTCCATCCCCAGTACCAAAAAAACAAGCAAACAACAACAAAAAAAACCCAAGAGACTAACAGAACCCACAGAGGAAAGCATAGGGAGTCATTTACCCTGACCTAACTTTATGAATGAAGACCCAATGCTCTGCCACACTTTGCAGCGATGTGCACAGTAGCCTCAGTGCGCCCCAAAGCCAGTTTAAAACTCCTATCGAAAATCTGCTGAATAAATAAAACCATTTGATAGTTTGGAGACCTTCTGAAAATAGCAACAAATGACTCTCACAGATTATTTTTTTCTCAACCTGGTACTGGAGATTGAACCCAGGGCCTTTACACTGTGGTACATCCCCGGTCCCTTCCCTCCTTCCTCTCTCCCCCCCCTTCCCCTTTCTTCCTTTTTTTTTTTTTAGACAAGGTCTCACTTAATTGCCCAGGCTAGGCTCAAACTTCCATCCTCCTGCCTCAGCCTTTCAGACTGCTCGGATTACACAAGTACACCACCATGCCCAGCCTCAAAGCTAACAGTTCTCTCGACCGTTATCCATGTTCTCTTGTCCTTACACACAAAACATTAAGCTGCATGGAAGAAGAAGAAGAGGATGAGACTGTCCACACTAGATCATCAGGCTCCAGGGGTTTCAAAATGGTGTCAGGGCTGGGGATTTAGCTCAGTGGTTCCACTGCCTGCCTTGCAAGCAAAAAGTCCTGAGTTTGATCCCTGGTACCAAAAAGAAAGGCCAGTGTCTATATTCAAGGGCCCCAGTGGCTGGCAGGAGTTACTGGAACCCCAAGACAAACACAGCACAGCTTCCTGCTAGGCTGGTTTTATTCAACCTGGGGAAGGAGGTACATCATACACTAAGGTGAACATATAATGTGGAGAAAGCATCACTTAGGGGGAATTTTTAGATCAATAAAATGACCTCAACAGGAACTGCACTAGTGATGCTTTCTGCTCTGCCCCTGGATCTCCTAAGTACCCACATATCTTCAGCCGGCTGGGGTGTTCTGGAGGAAAAGGCTCCATCCCTAATTTCTGTGTGGATAAATCTAACGGGATCCCCATCTGACAGACAGGGAGGCTGAACTCCAGAGAAGAGAAGCCCTTTGCCAAGGTCAACACACAGTAGGAGAGGCCAAGTCAAGGGACCGGCATCCTCCCCTACCTCTCTGGCGGACATGATTCTGGATCCCCATGCTGTCCCATTCTGCTATCTCAGGAATATATTTCCCTAAATGAAAAATACTTCCTTAGACTCTTGATAGCTAAGTGTTACTAGTTTGGGGGTGCCATTTACAACTCTTTCTGTTGCTGGTTTAATCTGCTAACCAGTGAGCAATGAGTGCAGCTGCTCAGAGAGAATGTGAATGAGACCCACAACAAGGGCTTGATCCCCTAGGACCTGCTGCTGGCTTCTACAATTGCACCTCAGCCCCCAGCAGCTGTCTACACCTCTAGCCACCCTCAGACATTCTGCAGGAACTGTAGCTGTGACAGAGCTGCAAGAACCCTGCCCATGAGGACAACAGTGGCAGCAGATCTCCACAGCCTAACATACACGGCGAAGAATATATTCATAAGCTACCCGTGAAATTCAAATAAAAGTAAAATCAGTGTGAACCGTGAGAACATCTTGCCTCTCCCTTCCTGCAAGGTCTAAGAAGGAAAGGAAATAGCCTCTCTGGCTACCCAACAAGGTTTGGGGAATCTTTGCAGCAAGTGCAAAGGGTATGGAATCCCAAGATAAGGTGAGGAGGTGGCGGAAGAACCTCTGGACTGCTTGAAGTCCTGACCCAGCATTTTTCACAGTCTTGTACCTGGTTTGCTAGAGTGAGCTGCTGGGCCGGAGCCATGCCTCCCCCTCTGTCTCCCCTTCCCTGCCTGCCAGCATAAGACTCGCATTCCTAGGCCTGGCACTGGTAGACCATCCATAAATACTGGCTGGTTGAACTTGGACAAGGAGATCTTTACAAAGAACGGGACTGGAGTCTGAGAAGAATAACAGACGAGGTGCTTGTCCTCTAGGGTTGTCCACTGGGGAACTGCATAAGGCTTTCTCCTCCAAACAGGAGAATGCACACATCTGGCTGCAGAGTAGACAGGGTGGAGAGAGGAAAGGGCCCCGGAGTCCAAACCCAACACAGATGGGACGTTTGGAGTCCTCTCCTCTGCTTCTTTTGTGCAAGGACCTCAGTGTAGAGAAGGAAAAGCCATCCTGCTGCTGGGCAATGAGGTGTTAACTTCAAAGCAGCACAGGGGCCTTTTAAATGGTAGAAGTTATTGCTGCAACAAATCTCAAAGCCCCGGGAACTTTTTATTAACCCACTCAGAGCACTCTTTAGACTGGAACACAGACTATACGAGATCTCCAAGGAGCTGCCCCCCCACCCCATAACCAAGAATCTCCCTCCCTTTCCAACTGCTCTCTTGTTTAACCTCCTACCTCATGTCTGTGAAGCCTTTCTCTTCTCCATCACTCTTTTGGGCCCTTCCTCATTACTCCCCTGAATTATTAGCTGTTCCCAAGGCTGTTCTCTTCAACAACAGTCAGCTTTCGACAATAAGGGATTTATTTTCCTCTCCTATCCCTCTCAGAGCCTAGTACACTGTAAGAACTTAAAATGAAAAACATGAAAGTATCTGAGAGTTTAAGGAAAGATGGAGGAAGGAATCAGCAAGCCTGAGGCTCTGTAACTCTGGGCCACAGCTAACACATTTCTGATACATCAAAAAAACAGATATTAAAAGTATTAAGTAATGCTGACATCTAACCTAAACTGTCATTTAAATACATTCCATACCTATAAAGCCTTGTAAAACTCTCTTTAAGGCTGTGCCCAGCCACTGTTCCATCACTTGTCCTGAGGCTACAGAGAGGGGCCTGCAAACAGAATTTGCCACCACGACCGGATGCCCTGGTTCACTGCTGTGTTATTCCCTTTTCTTCCCTGGGACTTGTCCTGCTGCAGAGCTGGCATCTCTGTGCTCATCACACTGGGGAGCCCAGGGAAAAGACAGGAAGAGGAGAGGGCCAGGCATGAAATGCATGAAGATGAACACACAGCCCTACCTCTGATCCTGGGTTAATCACTGTCATTAAGGTCATACTATTTGCTCAGAGTAAAGCAACAGAGTAAAATTCACAGCTGTCCAAGTTTCTAGATGAGTGGATGGGGAGCTGGTATGTTGCGTATCAAGAGTGACAGACAGATACAGACTGGGAATGCAGCCAATGGTAGAGGGCCTGCCTGGTTCACACAAGGCCAAATCAGGGTGATTCTAATAGGTAAAACTCTAATAGGAGCCTGCAGGGGTGGTGGATCTGAGGGCCAACACGGGGCACTGCATGGCCCTTTTGTCCCATGTCTGGCTGTCCCTATGCTGCTGGACAGAGCACACCGATGCAAACAGGTACAAGATGTGCCTCGAGCCACCTCCACACATCCAGGAAGGGGAGGTGAGTTCACTCCCATAACTACCTTTGCAGGCACACAGGGGCCAGGCCTTAAAACCAGAGTGCATCTCTGTGCCCAAGCCCAGGCCATGCACAGTCAGGACCCTCAGGGAAGCTGGACCCAAAGCAGCAGGCACCGCCCACTGAGCTCAGGCTGCGGGACCTGTCCACAGTGGCCCATTCTTATCATCGTCACTTGTTACCCTGCACGCTCTGGATGGCTATGCATGTGGCTCTCCATTTATTTTAAAGTATTATTGTTTCTGGGTATTTTGGTTTCCTAACTAAAAAGAAAGCTACTTAAGAATCACTAATCTATCTTTTAGATCCTATCTAATACGGATGCTGCCAAAAATATCTGCTAGATAGGAGAGTTACTGGCATACTCATGAGCAGGCAGTAGCAAAGCAGCAAAAATGCTAAAGCAGTATTATCCAAAACTCAAGAGTTAGGCTGTGTGCAAAATATTACTTTAAATTTTCCAGGCTGAGGTTTTAAAGGAGTTGCATATCAGTTTTCTAAATTTCTCTCCTTTTATTTCCTTGCGCTAAGAAATGGCTGAGAATTTATCACTAAATTAGATTTACTTTCAATTCCATTGGATAATGATCAGGAAAACACACCATAGGTGGGAGAAATGTAATTGTTCATGCTGATGGAGAAGAAACCAGCAAAATGAGATTCTGAGATCAATTTTTACGATGACAAAATGACTCTCAAACACCATCACTTTGCAAATAAGAGGAAAGGCACCTCAGCTATCCAGTACAAATATTTGTTTTCCGTGTTGTCATGAATCGGACTTTTCCACTGCGCACTCACAAACTGAGAGGCCAGCTGATCCTACCACTAAGGAAGTATGTTCTGCTAAAGGAGAGAGGGGAAGAAATCTGGCAGTCTTCGAGAACTTTCAACCATTCCTTAAATCCACCCAAATTTTAAGAATATTGCTGGAATAACGTATTTCCTTTTGGGGAGGAAAAAAGGAAGGCGGTAGGAGGTGTGTGAGTATGGGCATACAAGGAGGGAAAGGAAGAGAGGGAAGGAGCCGCAGAAGGAGGGATGGGGAGAAAGAGGAGAGAGATCTCACTGGGCCTTGATTAGGAACTTTTTAAATCCTAGGGAGGGTGGATAGTCTTTGAAACCAGATCTGCCGCAGGAAGGAGGCCAGCACCCAGGACGCCCGTGTGTCTTTCTGAAGAGGCCACCCACGGTGCCGCGGCGGTCATATGACTGCGCTGTCACATCCTGAAGCCATTTCCAGCCCATACACACGTCTGCGCTCCCATTTAGAGAGGATGGGATATATTGGGAACACACATATGGAAACACTTTCAGAGAATCGGTTTCCATGAAATTCATAATGAGCCAAGTGGCTTCAGATGTGGTTGCGTTCCTCCGATTAGCCAGGAAAAAAAAAAAAAATAAGGGGGGGAGAAAGGAGGAAAAAAGGGACAAATCCACCCTTTCAGACCTTATTTCAGTTTCAGAAAAATTAAAAACCACTAATGACTTATGGCTACCAAAACATGGAGACACAATTAAGAGAGAAGGGACCAGGAAAAGGAGGCAAAGAAGTTTCAAAGCAATAGTCTTTTCCCTCCTAAAAATAACAGTTTCGATTATCAGTAATCTTATCTCCAACCAGGGGAGGCTTTCCTGCGATGGTATCTGCCTGGAGCGGCATAATTTTCTGATATCCTGGCGGAATGTAGTGCGCATGCATACATGGAGCGGGAGGCGGAGGGAGGTTGAGGCTGCAAGACCAACTCGTATTTGATAACATATGTGGTCAATTAAGATTATTTTAAAAATTGCAACTAAATGATAAATTGTGCCTAAGTAAATCTCTCAAAAATGCCTGGATTTGGAGAGGACAGCCTGGTATTTTCCTGTGGACCGTGCTCATGGTAACTTGGACTATATTAAAAGCAGAAATTTATGAACTGGTTGCGATGTTATATATTAGACACCAAAGCCGAGCTGATAGGAAGGCATGAAATACAAGCAGAGCACAAATGGGGGGAGGGCTCTTAAAGGGGGACACTGAACTGGCATTAGTTAAAACATTATTGTTACACTAAAACAGGCAGAGCAAATGTCACATGAATTTTTACATAAAACAAGAGACTTGAAAACACTCTCCTTTGGAGAATTATGTGATGCCAACGGACTGGAATTGAGCAGGCTTCTTCTGAGCTTGGCAGCCAGTAGACCCACGGTGCAGGAATGCTCTGATGCTGGGAACCAGTGTGGGGTCTGCTTTTCCCCACCCCGCAGAATCCTTCCACGGTTCACCATTCCCATCATTCCCTGGTGTTAGTAAAGACGGACAAATGGGCAACCAGCTGACAGAGACCCCAGCACCGTGGCCCAGATCCCAGATGGGCTTTATGCCACCAAACCCCTCTACTTACATTATTGTCATAAGTCCTCTGGGCATTGGCAATGCCACCAACCCTGTCATACGGATGACAAAGTCAAGCTAAAAGCAAGTTAGATGATGACGCCCTCAAGTTAAAGAGCCATACCTGGAAGCTCACAATGCGCCCCCGGGTCTGTGGGGCTCACTGCAGATGTCCCCTCCACAGTGCAAGGATTCAGGGTCATTTCAAGTAAATGCTAACAGATCAACCACTACAGAGGGCAATGGACAGCTCTCTATGCCAGCCCTAGAGATGGGGCTGGGGCAGGATGGGAGATGGGAGCCTGCCACCTGCCACCTGCCCCTTGCTTACCATATGGACCCAGCCCTGGAATTCAGATACTGTGTTTACCATGATTTCTCTGCGTGACGTTTAGGATCCCTTGGGGGTCTGGCTGTTCTAAGTGGGATCTGGGAAACGCACACAGAAAACACCTCCTATCTTCAAAGGGCGTGCCTTCTCATGGGCGCTCGTCCTGGAAAAAAGATCCAGGTGAACAGATGCAGAAACGTGAAGCTCCTGACAGACCCCACAAGCTCAGCTCCAGGTCCCACCTAAAACTTCAGCCAGAATCCTGGCTAAGAACCGGGTACTTGCTGCTGTAGGAAGAGGAGGCCGGGATAGAGCCCAGCCTAGTGCCTGCTGTGAGCACACACTATATTCAGGTAGGGTCTGAATGCTCTGCTTTCAAAGAGTGATTCTCTAAGAAAGATCTCCAGAGGCCTCTCAGCCTGGCACTGTGCACAGCTCTGAGACCGTCCTGAACCTTACAGCATGCAGCTTAAACAGCCCAACACCCATGGGCCCGGAACCTGCCCACACAGAGGCCCTAAGTGTGATCAGTCTCAGAAGTCATCCTGGGCCTCACACAGCCCGCCTACTAACCTACACCAGGGCCACGGGCTTTGGCCTCAAAGTGTGTCCTGCCAGACCTTCTCTTTTCCCTCTCTTCCTCTGCACTCAGTTGCATCAGTGACCTACTCCCCAAGGCAGGCCTGGGCCGGCCATGCCTGGGACTGGGTCCTCCTGGTTGTGGCCTCACCATCTAGGTCTCCTTCTGCTTGCCCTGTCCCTGTCCCTCCTGCTTCGGTGTCTCATCTGGATTCCTGAATCCTTTCTTGTTGGCATTCAGGCTCTTCCGGATGTCCCTGTCCCTGACTGCCTCCCTGCTCTGTGATTTTGTGTCACATGTTCATACCCAAGTATAGACCGTTGCCTTTGCATTTCTAGATCTCTGCACTGGGCACCCAAACGTGTACTGGGGCAGCAGGCCTGACTCAAGCTCCCTTTCCAGTCTCCTCTGTCTCTGACTCTACATCCCTGTGAGCTCTCCAGCCCTGGCACATGGAACTCTTTCTGTGTCTGTACTGCCCCACATTACCTCACTTGGGCTGCTTTGGTTTTCATCACTGAGAATCCTCCCTCCACCCCTTCTCAAAATCCTCCAAATTCTAAGCAGCCTCTAACATCGGATACAGTCGCCGTCTGCCGGCAGCTTCTTCAAAAATCTGTGCTTCCCTCTCCTTCCTCTGTAAGTCCTAGCTCCTCACTTAAATCTCCCCTACAGCCGTGCAGAAGTGGAAACACTGCTTATCAGCGCTACTCGCCTCGAAATCATTGAAACTGGGAGCTCTGCCCTATCGACCTCTAAATGTGTTGTAGCCCCTTGCAAAGTAATATAAAAAATTTTTTTTAATGATGGCCCAAATCAGCCCCGCATCCTTGTCTCCAGCTGTCGTTGTGCACTGTCTGGCTTCCGCCCACAAATCTTCCACCCACCCCCTTTCTGGCTTCTACACCTGGGTGTCCCTGAGCCCAAAGGCCCTGCTCGGTGCCAGGCTCTGTGGTCCATCCCTTGCTGTCTGACCTCTGCAGGTCTTTCAACTGCATTGGGTCTCACTTCCACGCTGTCACTCCAAAATGATCCCTAAAAAGAAAGCTAATAGCTCTTTGATGTATTTTTGGCACACATCTGGCTTCATTTTCACAAGTCCTTAGAATATGGCACATCTACAGGAAGCTTAGTTAGAAAAAGAATGGCCATCTCAGGAATACCAGCTATGTAGCAGCCGAGCCAAGATGAAGCTGTTGGGTTTCTTCTGCGTCCCTTTTCCCTCACTAAGCTTGATTCATTTACCATTCATCTCTTTTCATCCAAACAGAGTTCCTGGTAGGGGATGTCTCCATTCACATTTTTTTTTAAAGTGATGACCTCTTATTGGATGTTTAGCTTCAGTGACATCAAAAACCAAGCGACTACTGCCTTCTACTTAAGTGAAACACCGAATTCATTGGAAAGAACTCCTTTGCTAGGTTGCTAGGGTTTAGACCAAGCCATATACAAGAGTCTTGTACTGCACCAGGGCCGGGCCCCTTACGTAACTCCGGTGTCCCAGTGTTGTGCTGTAAGTCATTCCTCTACCGCACACGGAATTAACTCAAAACTTCTGCAAGAAAAACGTCCCTTTAAGAGTTTGATTTGGCATCCATTTCAAAGGGCTGTTTGTATACTTTAGAGTATGTAGAATTTTCCTTTGATTGAAACCTCTCTTTTAACAATGGACAAGAGATGATTTCTCTTCTGAGTGGTTTAAACAAAAACAAACATATCTTAGTTACATACAGCCTTGTTCTCAGAGTGGGTTTTTGTTTTGTTTTGTTTTTTGAGAGAGAAATCAAACCTACAGATTGTTCAGCATTTGGCAAAAGCCTTCAGCCAAAGTCAAATAGTGAGATTTTTTTTTTCCTTGTCACAGGAGATAAACAAATGTGAGAGCAAATTGGAAGAAAAAAAATAAGACTTCCTTTCACTTTCTCCTCTGCATGATAACATTCCTCTCTCCATACAGGCAGAGCCCCACTGGAAGGTTTCGTGTCCGTGTTTATTCCCGCTGCTGTAGCAATAAACTTGCTGCAAATGGACATTTCCAACATCTGTTTGTGGCTGCTCCAGACTCCTTGTATTTCTCAGGGACATGAAGCTCTCTGTCTCCCAAGTGTAAACAGACACACCTAGTTATGTATTAAGGTGTCTGAGAGAAGCTACTTGTTTTGGTGACCCAAAAAAAAGCGGGGCGAGCTGGCTTGGTCTGCTCATCCGGCTGTGGGATGTGAGACAGACACACAGCCGTCCAGTGGCAGTGCCTAAGACAGTGGGTGCTCTGCCTGCCAAGGACCAAACCTAAATCCTGATTCTCTCAGCCCAATCATAGAGACTGCTGGGCACTCCGGATGTGGATAAAACAGCTGGGGATGGCACTGCCCTAGACCAGGGCAAAATTCACTTAACCATGTGCAAAAAAAAAAAAAAAAATCCAGTTTTCTCTCTAGGTACAAAATGTCAGTTGAAAATTTTACCATGTCCACAAAATAAAAATATGTTATTGGTAACAGAAGATTGTGACACAGGTCAAAAAGAAAATGGGATCAGTTGGGTTTTGTGTGTTTCCTTTTGAGTTTTGTTGTTGTTAGTTTATTTGTTTATTGAAACAGGGTCTCACTATAAGTCTGGGTTGGCCTCAAACGCACAGTGATCTTTTTGCCTCAGCTTCCCAAGTGCTGGGATTGCACACTCAGGATACCGTTCATTTTTAAAGAAGCCTTTCATACTTACATTTAGCAGTAAAAGGGATTAAAATGAATTTCAGGCTCACATATTTAATGTGAGAGATGATGTGAGCCATTTCTCTTTCTTCTTCATTCTACATTCTTTAAGCAAATTTTTTGATATGAATTACCAGACCTGAAATAATTCTTATATCAATGTTTTCAACTTCCGTAGGGTAGAACAGATTGTTACACGTGACCTAAGTAGCTTTAAGTTTCCTTGCCGCACGTATGAAAAACAGACGCGGAAGTTCTAAGATTTCGCTAACACGTACATTTTTAACATCTAGAACAAAATGTATGTTTACAAAATTGGGAAGTGGACGGCATCCACTGTTGTTTCTGGTTGGAGGTTTGGTGAGTTTGAGTTTGCCTTTGCTCAGAGACCACTGACACCATCCAGGGAGAATTGCAAAGGACAGTGAGATGCAGACCCCTCTTAGGATGACACCCAGCGAGCTTGGGTACCAGGCTGGAGGTTCTGAAACGTGACTTCCGTGGCCAAGCAGGGCAGGAAGGAGCCCATACAGTATCTGGAGCCAGAGACTTGGGGTTGAGTATTCTCCCTCTTGCTATGTGGCCCCCAACAAATCTCTGGATGTCTCTGAGCACTGATTTTCTACTGGTGGAACACAGACTGCAATGATCCCAACTCTCTAGTGAGTTGTTGCAGTGATTCCATGAGATCGTGCCTGTGAGAGTGTTTCCTGGATATTTAAACCTCTATCTGAACAAGAATCCAGTTGTCCCCCTGACCCATAGATTCTTTACTCATGAGTAAAAACTATTTTTAAAAATTGTGTCTGTGCCAAACATAGGTAGACCTCCTTTTCTTGTCATTCCCCAAACAACACATTCCCCAACATAATTCACATTGCATTTTTTTTTTCTGGTACCAGGAATTGAATTCAGGACCTTGCACTCGGCCAGGCAGGCTCAGTGCCACTGAGCTATATCCTCATCCCTACATTTACACTGTACTAGGTATTACAGGTAAAACAGAGCTGAAGTATAGCTTGCAGATGGAACCACACAGGTTCTAGCAGATATTGTACCTTTTTATAGAAGGGACGTTAGCATTTGTGGAGTTGGGTACCCACAAGGGTCCTGGAACCCACCAAAGGACAATGGTACTAAGTTGTTCTATACACGTATTTTAATTTTCACTTTTGGGCTCAGTTGCCACCATTATTCCCATTTTTCTTACCTTTTAATAGGGTGCTCTTTACCTGTAAGCTTTAAGTCGTGTCTACCATTGGCAGACACCCTGAGTGCCTAGAGTCATTCTAATTTCCTCACTAAATGTTTTGCCTTCCATACTCTTTCATCATTTCTTTCTAATGAAAAGTTCCTGGGTGAGAGCAGTAGCGGACCCCCCTGAAGATTCCTCCTCCTGAATGAAGACCTGAGTTTCCCTTCGTGCCCCATGGCACCTGCCCAGCTGACCACACCTTTGTGCCAGCATCCTTGGGGACAGCGTGCACTGGTCAGCAGACAGCACTGAGCCCTGAGCCCATCCTATGTGCTATGATGTGGCGAGATCTCAGCAATCCTAGTGCACAGGTTGTATCTGTATGGATCTCTTTATTCTCCATTTCTCTCAGTGCCGAATCTGTTTATCTGCTTGCTTGTCACCACTATAGGTAACTGAAAGGTTTTACCTCAGTGCGAATGGCTTCAATTTGCCACTATTTGGAATTGGTACTGTTTCTCTGACTTAACCTTTATAAAGATGTTCTATAATTTAGGGTTCGAAGTTTAACTTTATAAAAATGTTGGGAGGAAGACCCCAGCCCACTGCAGACCGGGGGACAGGCTGCGTACGGCTTTGCAACTCAAAGGCTGATGCTTCGAAAAGTCTGCCAAGAGATGAAACATAACACCATCTTCAGTTTTCCAGGTTTAAGGTCCTTAAATACGTGTCTGTCTCCATCCATTTTTCTGGCAGTTGCAGTATTACAGAGAAAAAGAGCAGGACCAGAGTCTAAAGATTGGACAGTACAATGCATATGTGCAATTCCAGCCCTTCACCTTCAACAGAGGAAGGTTAATTACACACATCTGCACCAATGGCATTAAGATCTCTTGGCTCATGGGGGGAAAAAACTCCTCTCTTTCCAACAGATTGCCCCATCTTTAGCTCTTACTCCTTTAAAAGGTCAACATCTTTTTCCAGTGGCTCTGTATCTGCTGTTCATTACTCTGGTTTTACATTCTCCTTACACTACATTTTTAAAACTTCTATTCTCTCTCACTGTTCCCTTCTAAGTGAAAAGGGTGGAAACTGCATCTGACAGCCAAAGGATCAGCCAATGTATCACCCAGAGCGGCAACCTACCAAGTTTTCAAAGCTCTGGGAATGACTCTTGATTTCCCATGCAATACCCTTTGAACTGCATCTTGTCTGAGTCCCCTGAGCTCCCAAAACACAAGATAAATCCTTCAAATACAGTTTCAGCTGCTTCAGTCACTGGGAAATGTGTTCTCCTGGCCTAATTCTAGTATCTTTCCCTTTGAAACAAAGCAACAAATGGCTCTGGGGTTTTTACCGCACACAGTTCTCACTTCAGAATTCCAGGCAAAAAGGAAATTTATGTCCAAGCAGAGCAGGACTTTTGATACTTTTCAAACAGGAAATGTAAGAAAAACTGCTCATATCTCCAAAAGATCTTGAAGTTCCTTTCTATGGCCCCAAACTGAAGGTTTCATGAGGAAGAATCTCTTTTTTAGGTCACAGCTAACGGATCTGAGGGGGGGGGCATAAGACAACTGGTATACCAACAACAGTCCTACCTATTTAAAGCTTCGCCTTTAATTTAGTTTGTGGTTATGAGGTTCTGTCTAGAAAAAGTCCCTCGCCCTTCTCAGTCCCAGGGCCCTGGCTTCCCAGTCCTCCAGGAAGAAGCTGTCCTGGGTGGACTGTTCTCAAAGGCAGGACATTAGTGACAACCCTGAAGACACTGCCAGCCCCTCACCCAGGGTCTCCTTAAGTCCCCAGCATGGTCATCTAATGCGGAGCCCACCTGGTCACACCTACATGTGATTTTCATTTCATTTCTTAAAAGCAGAGGAAAGAACTAGTGTGTAAAAGCTGTGAGCAACATGAAAATCTGCTACTCCGTACTTCAGGAGGAAGAGGATTGCGTATCACATGTGTGTTCTATGACATGCAAATGCATGCTTTCTGCCCCAAATTCATTGCATCGCCGTGCTAGAAGCTGGGAGCTAACAGAAATAATCAGATCGTGGTTAATCTGATTACTGAGCATTAATAACTTTCAACTTGGGTCTCTGGCCTGAATTTTCCAGGTGGGTGGTGCTGTACTCCTCTCATAAATCGAGCGATTCCTGAATCACTGCTTCATCTTGAGGTGTACAAAGAGGCCTGGAGACGACTAATTCAAATCTTAGAAGATGCAACATCGTTCTCTTTAAAATAAACCAACAATCGGGAGAATGCATCACCGAATAGTGCGGTGACCTAGCAAATCATCCTTTCCTCCTCTGCAGTCTCCATCCCACCACTTCCAGGCAAGCTCAAGTCACCATCCACCCACCAGGTTGACAGCCATGCTCCTTTCCGATGCCCTCACCCGCGGCTGATTCTCCACCCAACAGCCATAGTGGCCATTTGAAAAGAGAAATCAGCCTACATCATGGCTAGAGCTTGAGATCTGCCCATGGTTTAGCACTGCTCTCAACGGCAAATCTGCACCTCTGAACCTATCTTAATAACCCTTAGCTTGTTTCCCCAGTACCATAAATAATATTTTGTCACAGCCCTTCTCAGATAAAGATGATTAACACAGATAAGTTACATAAAACTATGCAAAGTGTCAGCAAAATAAAGTTACAGTATTTAATTTTACATTAAATCCAGGACTTCCAAATTCATCTGTGGACTCTGGCACGCGCACACATGTACAAGGCTTCGTCTTAAGCAGAGGTTCAGCTGGAATCAGGGGTCACGGTCTGAATGGAGCACTTGTTGGCAGTCATTATACTGATCCTGGGTTGTTTCCCATCACAATCAGCTAAAGTACAAAACAAAGCTTTCCTTGACATCTCATGGGAGTTGTCCTGTCAATCCTGTTTGTCAGTGAAATACTACCCTAGCTTTTGCTGTTGTTACTGGCAATAGCATCTACTTTGCTGATGTGCTAATTACTAAACCTTTTCTGTAGGAAAACCTACCTTTGCAGGCTTTGATTTAGAATCCCAGACATCCAGAGCTTTATGGTCCACCTTGGAAAACATTGTGCCAATGAACTCAGTTCATACATGAGGAAATTAAGACCTACAGTCATTCAGGGATCTGCTCAAGAACCCAGAGGCACATCCACACTTGAGAGGTCCCTCCATTCCCAGACCTGCCCTGTGCCCAACACACTCCCAGCATGCTGGAGTGTCTACTCTGTGCCATACCCCTATATGAGAGGGCTACCCAATAAACCTAACCAACACAGTTGATGGAATAACTGCTTTTTCATGAGATGCCTCACCTAACTCCAATGCCTCAACCACCAGCTGGAATAAAGTTTCCCTGAGATCTCATCAAAAGTGTGACACCTGCCAACTTCTAAGTAACCTTAACTAGGGGATCAACTCTTTCATTTTTGGAATCATTTAGGTCAAGCCTCCATGTACTTTTAAGCCATCCTGAGACTATGCTCTTTTCCTAAGGTGTAGTTTGAGAGTTTATGGGTTTGTTTTCTTAAATGGTGAACACCATTATCAGACTTGCCCCTCTATTCCAAGCCTATTTTTATTTCCTTTTTAGTTTTTATTTAGAAAGGGCTCTTATTAATTGTGTGTAGATTTATTGTGACCACATCAATGGCTTCATTATTGATTTACCATGAGTCACTGCGCTCTTTGGAGGAAGGTGGAATGTGTGTAAAACCA
Organism: Fukomys damarensis; assembly: GCF_012274545.1. Classification (NCBI taxonomy): domain Eukaryota; kingdom Metazoa; phylum Chordata; class Mammalia; order Rodentia; family Bathyergidae; genus Fukomys; species Fukomys damarensis. The sequence goes on along the minus strand of NW_022900932.1, from coordinate 10,602,715 downwards.
CCATTATGTTTGTTGTTATTCCATTAGCTATAGCATTCTTACTAATTACACAGGGAGCAGGATCAGGGACCGTGTTGAAGACAGCAGTAAATTTTAGATGCAGAAGCACTGGTTACACTCAATAATGCTCTGAGTATTTCTAAGTTTGGCATTTAAGGCCGCCATCTCTCCCTGGTGATGATCTGCCATCTTCCTGCATAAGAAATGCTTTGAAATGTTTAGGAATGACGTTGCCTGCCCTCCCCTTTATTTTTTATTTACATGACTTTCGTGGACCTTAAAATTCACCAATTTCTCAAGTCACATGAAACACAGTACTTTAGATAAGATCGTCTGTTAAATGGGAAACAGGGGTGGTCCTAGATTTGCCTCCAACCACATTAAATTCTGACCCAATTTAATAATAGACACCATCTTGTTTGCTTTTCAGGACAAACAAAAGAAAAGTCTGAAAATGACTTTCAACTGTTCAAAATAAAGTGTTCTCCAAAATGATTTGCAACAGTGCAAATTAAGATGCCATCACTTGCATTTTATGTTCCAGTATTTTAGTTATACAAAAGCAGCTTTCTGTCTTTTTTCTAAGGTTTCACCTATAACAATTTCTACATACTAGGAAACCTAAGTGCTAATTTTAAACACTCAAGTGGTTTCTTTGTCCTCTACCGGTACCGACCAATTGTAGTGCTATTTCCTGAGAAATCAATGCTCAGTGAAGTGACGAGACAATAATCACATCGAGTGATTTCAATGATCCTATTTTTCCTGAAGCAATTTACCATGGCAGATATTTCTTAATGCGACAAACAATAGGCCCACCAAGGATATCCTGATACACATGCATTATGAGTACAGTGAGCCGGTGAACACTTGCCCACGCGCATGAGCACTGCATGCTGAAGTACAGTCAGCAGGGTTATTCCTCTGGATCCGAGATGTTGGCAGAATGCATTATACAGCACATGCTGGGACCCCAGCAGTATTTATGGAATATGAATACATATTAAGGTGTGGTGGTTGGGGTGGGATGTCAGTTCGCTTAGCTTTGGGATTTGCCTAGGGGGATGTGGAACACACTTCTGGGTGTGACCGAGTATGTCGTGGAGGCAGGGCCTTGGGGACCTGGGGGATCTGTGTCTGGTCCCAGACCTTTTCCTTTCAAGAGCAGAACCCCTGCTGTTTCCTGAGTGCCATGAACCAAGCATCTCTGATCTGCATCTCTGCCGCTCCGCTCCACCATGTTTATGTTTCTGCCTTAGAACCAGCCAGCCATGGACTGAGTCCTCTGAGATGGAGTCAAATGGAATCTCTCCTCTTTTAAACTGTGGGTGTCTGGCATTGTGTCCCAGTAATGGAACAGCTGACTAATTCATTAGGTAAATATTGCCCCTGGCCGCATAAAGAACGTCATCTCTATATCACTGGGCAGTTTGTGGTGACAGTCGCAGCATGAATAAGATGGAAGCCATAACACTGGTTCCCAGTAGGCTTTTCTGCTGAACACAATGCTTCCCCTGAGCACATGCATGCTGAGCATTAGAGTAGGACTTAGAGTGAAGCAGCAAAGGGCTAGGAGCCCAGGCACTTGGCCCAGGGGAGCTTTCACTCCAGCTGAGAAAGACAAGATCTAATACATCCTTGATAACAATCGTAATGAATCCACCCACAACATTCCTAATTCTTTAAAGTTGAAAATATAATTACTAGTGCAATTCAGAGTAAAAGTATGATCTGTGCAGAAAGGAGACGATTTTTTTTTGCCCCTTAATTTCCCAAAGGATATGTTTTTAAGCTGGTCATGGATCTGCGGGGCAAAAGAGGTCGCTTGTCCCTAAAATCCTTACGTCCCCTGCTTGTTCTGATGCCAACATGGACTGGCATCATAATGTCACTGTACTATATTGGCTTTCTCTTGCCTCCTAAATGGAACTAAAAGCCTCTCACAGACAGAGACAATGTCTTCTGTGTCTTTTTCACTCCCTGCCTGCTTAAGTACATTTTAAGTATATGCTGAATATTTGCACAGCTGACGCGAAATGACTGAAATGAAGTTGTAGAAGGCAGCATCTCACACAGGATGGCAGGCAAGAGGCCACTCATATGTCATACGGCAGTGGTAAGATCTAACAAGTTCTTGGCAGGAAGAAACCATCACCTGCCTTAAATGAGATGAAACCAAACATGAATAGCTGTAAAGTATCCTACTCGAATTTTTAAAAGGCTGTAAAAAAAAAAAAAGAGGCAGATATGGAACAAAAACAGTGCGATGTGGTCACCAAAGAACAAGGACCATTTTAGCCTCCACTGGCAGAGATGGCAATGAAGGGGGGGGAACTGGCTCTGGGTACCGGGCATTCTGAGGAACACTGACAAACCATAGTGCACCCAGATCCTATGGACCAGAACCTTGAGGATGGTATTGTGAAACCACTTTCCCGCAGGAAGAGTTGCAAAGGGAAAGGGGAAGAGAGGAAAAATTCAGCCTGAAGAAGATAAGGATTGCTATTAAAACCACACCTTTGCTTTGTGTGGAGAAACTGCTTTGCCTTCAGTTTACCACATAGTTAATATCATTTCTATCATTTTTCTCAGAAAAAGACTTTGATGCTTTATTACATGATAGCTATAATTAATGTCAGACTCTAAATTAGAAATCAAAAATTCTATTTGATCATTTGGTTTCAAGCTGGACACAAAGTATGTTTTGGCATTATTACTAACTGCTAGCAGCAAATTCTGGAAACAGATGCAGTCTTGATATGTGCTCTAAACACAAAACACATTGCAAAAAGACTTGGAGATAAAAAATATATACCGCTTATGAACACTCTTACAGCCTGATTTCCTGTCCTTATCAGCAATAAAAGTTCCTCTTGTTTTGCCCTTTCTTTGTTGTTCCAGGTGAACAAAATCTTTTTTTCTTTTTCCCCTTTTTTCTTCCCACATGCCTACCTTCCTCCTTTTTCTATTCTCCTTTCCCACTAAAACTTGACTCAGTATATATTATGAAGCATCTCTGCATGTTAAAAATTATGCTGGGGTACAAGACCATGTCAGACATAGTCACTGTCCCTGAGAAACTTATCTTCTATGAAAGGAAAACAGCACATAATCCAATTCCTGTACACAGGAGAGATGTGTCCAAAGCCCAGAGATGACATAGGGAGGTGTGTAGGCAGGAGAGGACTCACTAAGTGGGAAGAGGTCAGGAAAGAGATGTCCAGGAAAAAGTAACTGGCCCTGCCCACCAATGCAGAGAAGTGGGAAGCAGTGGGCAGACTTCAGGAAGCCAAGCACACAGATCGTTCTTTGTAAATTCAGCTTGTTCTTTATTTTACTTGATAGGAATGACCATCTAAAGGTGAATGCTTAAGAATGTATCTGTGGGAAAATTAAGAAAAATATTTGAATTAAAAAACAGACTACAGATACGGAAAGCCACTGGGTCACAGCCACTGTGACAAGGAAAATGCAATCCTAGGAAGAAATGGATGAAATGTTTTCCAACCAGATATATCACTGACAAAATCAGTAACCAAAGGAATCGGGAGGTAGCATTTCTAGGTGCAAGGAACACATCCTAATGTTTTAAAAAAATGTAATAGCATCCTTACGACAGAACACTGCTAATTAGTAGAAACAAATGTGTTATCGATACCATGAATCGACACGGAAACTTAAATCCATACTTAGTAAGCAGCCAGTCTGCAAAAGCTAGACATTGTACAAATCCACCTGAGCACCTCTTAAAAAAGCAAAACCACAGAAACAGCAAAGATACATGTGGTTGTTGGGGCCAGGAGTAGAGGAGGGGAGATGCACTGGTGATGCATAGAAGATTTTCAGGGCAGGAAAACATTCTGTACTGGAGGGTACACGGCCTGCTACATGAGTGGAAACCCACAGACTTGTGCAACACGACAGCTTGAACCTGATGTAAACCGCAGCCTCAATTCCATGACAGCGGATCCATACTGGCTCACCAACGGTAACAAAGGCAGATGCAAATAACCAATAAAAAAGGGCGGGGCTTGAGAACTCTACGTTCTGCTCAGTTTTTCTATAAACCTAACACTGCCCTAAAAATATTCACTTAAAAACATATACACTAAATCACAAAAAAAAAAATACTGTGTGTGTATCAGCACTTATGAAACTAACAATGCAACTTAGTGTTTCCATTACGATTTATTCAGAAAGGCACTTTCTTTACTCAAAGTCCCAAGATCACATGGACAGATGCCAACATTGTTCTGGCCACACCTCTGAGACCACAGACGAACACTTAAATAAATTCATGTGCGCGGGACCAGTGAGGCACAAAAAAATTAACTGACCCATCCAGGGACGGCACAAAGTCTCTTTAGTGACAATGAAAATGACATTCAAATCTCACCGGTTAAACTGTCACTGCCCTCTCCTCAGATCCCAGGGTGCCAAGGAAGCCACCACCATCTTAGGAAAAAATTACTACTTTTGGTAAAATAAGGTTTGCACTCCCAAGCATACTTCTAGGGAAAGGCAATTACAGCAGATCGTCAATAAAATGTAGGAACATGTGTCCGCCCCTTCTGCGTGAGTGTAGTTTTGTTCGTTACTAAAGCTTTTCCCTATGTGTGGGTGGCCATAAGTGTGTCAGGAGCAAATCCCACAAAACAACTCACAAGAAGTATGGATAACATCAGAGTTAGACCTTGGACATAGGTTTCCTTCGACGCTCTGGTACCTCGGCTTCACTACAAATCATTACAATTAGTCATACATCCAGGCTTAGTCAACTGTGTGAGCGTGGCCAACTACCTCCAACTGATCTAGTAGGAACAAAAACCACTTCTTTGGTCCTCAGCACCAGTAAATCCGAAGTGAGAGTTAACTGAGATCCAAGTAAGATTAAAACACCATCTGTTCGTGTCAAAAGGCAGCCTATTTTTAGGGAAAGCAAGATGAATTTTGACTTACAGAATGCAAAAATAATCCAATCAAACACAGCTGATATAATGGAGAAGACTATGAAGCATTCCATTGTTAATACAGCACTTGCCTTTGTTTAGGGTCCATTAAATTTAATAACTTCCCTCTCTGTGGCTTTAAAACAGAGAGCTTCTTCAAAATAAGAGTGGGTCCTATTAAATTTAATTACTTGCCCGTGGCTGCTGTGGAAGAGGTATGTTTACCAAACAGGTGGCTCTTAATAAAGGAATGGGGCTGTAGAAAAAAAGTAGATGCTTTACTGTTTTATGACAGTTACTGTAACTTTCTGATTTATTAGCACTAAGTGCTGGAGTTTTTCTTTTAGCCTTTCTTAAGACATTGCTCCCTCCTGCTCTGCTAAAACAAATGTGCACGTGCACTCTGTACTATACCGAAGCTGCTGGTTTTAAAAGCTTGACTAGGAGGATGCAACAGAGACTGGATTCTCAGGGACATTTTTTTTTTTTTTTTTTTTTTTCTGAGACAGGGTCTCACTATGTAGTTGAGACTGACCTGGAACTCACTATGTAGCCCAGGCTGGTCTCGAACTCACTGTGATCCTCCTACCTCAGCCTCCCAAGTGCTGGGATTACAGAAATGCACCACCATGCCCAGCTTCTCAGGGACATTTTTAAATGAACTGCATCAAACACCACTGGTTTGAAATTATATGAAGCCATCTACCTGACAGACCTCTAGTAATCAAATGGGTTTTTTTGCTGGCCATTTCTAGATTTTGTGGTAACAATAAAGTTTTTCTAATAACTGCATTTATTAGATTAATGCCTATTCTGTTGACCTTTGGAGATACTACAGTTTACCAAGAGTCATTAAAATGCAAAAATCTCAATAGTTCATGAAGGGAATTTTCTGATATTTAAATATGTTAGAGAAGAAATTAAAGATACTTGCTTAAACAGAAACAAACTCAGAAAGGTTGTAATTTTTTAACACTGTCCTATGTACAAAAATATTCTACAAATATAGAGAAAAGAAATCCTCCCTACAACTTGTAATAGCCTCTCCCAGAGAAACAGAGGCAGCTGGTATCTCTGACCCCTCCCCGTATGTCACTAATGAGCATTTCCTCAGTCTCCATGAGACTTCCGGAGGAGGACAGGTCAACAGTGATCAAGGTCACTGAAAAGCGCTCATGTAAATTCCTTCCACCTCATGTATGCTGGAGACGTAGGTTAATAATTAATGCTCCTTCATTCAGAAGGGTGGGATGGGAGGAGTTATCTGCAGTGGAAAAAAAAAACATGCAGATCTTCCTTTAAGAAAGTAACACAAGCTCACATGTGACCCATAAGTCAGGAATAAAACTTAATAAACGTGGCAGGATTATTAAGGATCCTTTCCACAGTAGGCTTATTACATAAAATACACTTTGAAGGTCAGCAAGTATTTACACAGCACTTTGTACTGACCTCCAGAAAGTAATTATAACCTTTGTGTCAAACCTCACAAGTGTTTTAAACATCAAAAATGCCATGGGTGATAATAATATTACAATTATAAAGATGTGCGACAGCTGTGGTTGTGTAGGGCCAGCTGATCCCTGTTTCGCCACACCTTGCTCTTTGGCAGAGTCACTGAAAAGCCAGGCATGGTGGCACACACCTGTAATCCCTGAACTCCTGGAGGCTGAGGCAGGAGGATCCCAAGTTCATGCGCAGCCTGGGCAACTTAGTGATAATCGTAAGACCCTGTCTCAAAGTTTTAATTTTAAAAATTCAAAAAGGGCTAAGGATGTCACTCAGTTCTACTGAGTTCATTCCTCAATACAAAAAAAAAAAAAATCTGAGAAATAATTTTGGTTACTCTTACAATGAAGATTCTTTTAGGACTGCATAAGATAAAGTGCGATAATGTATAAAATCGCATTACTTAAATACAGATTATGGGATAGAGCCTCACTTATCATGTTAAGTTTGGTGGAAGAAAAAAAACTGACCACTAATGGGCCTGTTCTGCACCATAACATCACAACACTGGTTTCTAAAAAGTTGTACTGTATTTGATTTTTATCATTTAACTAAGTGTGATCCAAACTCACTGTCATAAAGTAAACCATATTTGTCAACACAGGGCAACTGTATATTGTTCAGCTATAAACTTATCATAGCTATGGTTCTTGTTACGATAAGTAAAGCAATCTAAGGTTGGGGAACTGTTTCCTCAATCCTTCTATTATGCCTTTGAACTTTAAGCCATCTAGTTAGTATTTCATCTTCCTCTGAAGCAAAGTAGGGATCATAGGTAACATACCTTTATCATTTTATCTCACTTTGCACCTTGCTCCAAAAAAGGGGCCGAGGAAGACTACACAAACTTATAATCAAACACCACTGTCACTATTATGATTCATTAAATTCTAGAACTGTTACCACATTTGAAAAATTACTCCAAAGGGGTACTCCTAATAAAAGAAGGTATAAAGCTGGATCCTTCTGAAGTTCTTCAAGATGACTAAATCGTGGTCTTTTTGGATGAAATGGAATTTCTTCAGGGGCAGATATTTCTACAGATTCTTTCTTGGTTGCATTTATTCCTAGACTCCTTTTGAACCAAACGTCATCATGCCTAGTTAATGTAAATGAAACTCAATATTGTCTGTTTTATGACATAATTGAACAGTTATTTCTCCTTAATGATTTGTTGACTTTTTGTGAATGGCTCCCTGTTGCTTTCAGCTCTATAAATATTCATTTTACATCTACATAATAATAGCAGCAAATGTGTGGGTACTTCTCTGTATTAGGTACTGTGGTAAGTGCTTTTCTGAAGGCCACAGGAGTACATGCTTATTTAAGTATTTAAATATTCCAGGGGATTTTTATTTTCAATATGTCCTGTGCTGATTCATTAGGCAAATAATCCCCTATCAACATTCAGGTTTGTATTTATTTGATTCATTTAAGCCAAGGCTTGCTTGCAAATTATATACAGATGTACAATTTTTCAAATAATTCTAACTTCAAAGTATTAGCTGCAATCTATTTGGCAAATAGAGTGTGTCAAAAGTTTGTCTTGAGAACTCTATACACTAAGTTTCAGACAAGTAAGAAGCTTCCTTGAGATTTGTGTGAGCCGAATTCAAATGTAGGTCTAGGCCTCCCCATCTACTATGTAAGTGGATAATTTTACTCTTTCTTGCCCCAAATATTAGGAGAATATTTTGTGTATCCCCTTAGGTAGATGAGAATGGATTTCTCTTCATGAGGACTACTTGGGAATGGGGGTGAAGGGTAATATTTTCACTGTCTTGTTCCAGGGAAACAGCCTTATTTGGCACTGATGATAGGAACAGACTTAATCCAAAGGGTTTTATTCATTAAAACATCAAAAAGGGATAAACATTCTCACTGTTAAGTCTCAGGTAGGAGACTGCAATTCATGGGTCATAGGATGGCTTTAGAAATGGAGACGAATAATCATGCAATAGAACCTACACACTGTGGAACCTCTGACACAAGCCCTACTCCCCACATCACTGTCCCCACGTCCATCAGGCACGGCTCATGGCCAAGGGCAAGTCCGGTACAACAAGGGCTCCCGCAGGTCCCTGATAGTCCCGGCCTCGCCATTTCTTCCTGTTTGTCTACGTGCTGACAGGAGGGATTTTCTGTTCTCTTTGTGTTTATACAGAACCTCCCATCTTGGCCCTGTGTTGCTTCATTACAGCTCACAGAGATGCTGGGCAAGAGGGGAAAACTGGCCCAGAGTCAGTTTTAAACAGTTTAAAGCAGGGACTTGTTCCTACCTTTGGACAAAGGCTGGAAAGTCAACCTGTTTCTGCTCCTCCCTTCACTTTGGGGAACAGGAAGTGCTATGGTACTATTTCATGGAAATGTTTTAAATAATTCCCAGTAAATGGACTCAGAATAATAATCTGGCTGTTCTACCTTAGCCGTGTAGATGATGCACACCCACTGCCCATTTAGGCTATATCTTGTCTGTTATTTTCATTGGTTTTTACCCCCATACAAATATCCCTCAGGAAGAAAATGAGAAAATGCGAAAGGTAAGTGTCTCTAAAGCTACAATCGCTCCCTGGGGTCCCCCTCCCCAGGTTGTACTAGAGAAAAACAATAGGACAATCTGCTCCAGCCACAGAGGGTTGGCAGATCAAAACTCAAAGGAGCCCTGAACACAAGCACATCTGCACAAATCTGCTCTGTCAGTGTCATTGTGGCCCTGTGTGAACTGTGTGAAGTAAAACAGACTCTTGGTACGAAACATAGAAGGAAGGACCAGACCTAACTCAGCGTCATGAGGCACTGGGCTCCAACCCCACACCAGCCCTGTCACCCCTCTGCATCTTTGTCCTCCCTTCCTTCCTGTGTCTAACCGATGCCTGCCTCAAGGGGATGGGGATGCCAGGCAAGAAAGGCAATAACTAATTTCCTATACTCTGCACAATTCCCCAGTGAGCAGCAGGCAGTTCACAAAAGTAATAAAGCAGTCATCAGTGCAAAGTGGCAACACAGTTCCCCGAGAGTCTTGCGGTTGCCCCTCCACCCTCTTCTTCCCTACTCACCCCTGTGGGAGTCCATCTGCAGCAGACAGTGCGAAGGCACTAGGACCAGAGAGCCCTCGCCTGCTCTGGGCTCGAGAAACAAAGCTTTCCCTCCGCCCAAGTTGAAAGAAAGAAAGGAGTCTGAGCTAATCAGAGCCCCCAAGCCTGCTGCCTGGGCTTCGTCAGTGGTGCAACTCAGCGGAGAGAACAGCAACTTCGAACTTTTCGGAGAATGAGAGAGGGAGAGAGACTGAGACAGAAACACAAAGAGAAAGAAAAAGAGAAAGAGAGGCATTAACCTGGCCAGGAGTCACACCGGTGTGTGGGGCCTGAGCTAGGAGAAGAGGGGCTGTAGTGGGGCTGTGCCTCTGGGGGTCTACAGCTATTTTTATGGGGACAATGTTGGGCTTTGTACTATTTCGCAGTGAAAGAACAGACTGCTTTCTTTATCTCTGGGATGCAAGTGCGTGGCTGAGGGCTTATAACTTTCCCACTTGTCTGAAGTCTTCACGGACGCTCTCTGGCTCTCTGATGAATTCACCAGCAGAGAAAGGGGAGCAGCCAGGTCACTGAGCATCAGTACTTCCCTCCCAGGAGCCACAGATTTGGGGACAGCCTTGGACAGAGTAGATCTGTGGGTACTGAGGCTACCACACTGCAAGGGACAGGGGTGTGCTTAATGGAAGGGCTGCCCCAGGTCTGTGTTGGCCACATGTCACCTTTCCAGGTTCCTCCGGGTCACTAAACTAGAAGATACCAAGTCCCCAGGTGCACCCTCTTAGAACTGGCTAGCGTGACCTCCAGGAATGGAGGATGGTGCCACCACTCTGCAGTGTAGTTCACAGGCAGGTGTTAGGAGAAGAAAGGAACAAGCTGAGGAAGGCCTGGCACAGACCCTCAGGAGAAGCCCCCACCCGTGGGACACAATCCGGGAGGACACCAGCCAGGTGCTACTCATTATCATCTTAAGGAAGGAGTACCCTCTCCAGTGGGCTGCCAGTCTCTCGATCTACAAAGCCCCAGTGTGTGATGACCCCGTAATTCAGAAGACCTGGCTGCCTGACTTCACACCCTTCCCCACATGTTCCTCTGAGATAGGTTTGGCCCATCCCGCTCCCCTGGCCCCTGCAGAGGGGTGGGTTTCTAGTTGCAGCTTGGTCTTTACCTGAAATTCGCCTGGGCACGTCGGTGATGGCAGGAAGCCCAGTGCCCCGCGTGGAGGACAGCGGGGTGGTGGAGTGAATGGACGGGGGCGTCATCTGGCTCAGGTAGGAAGGGTAAGACTGGTCGTAGGACCACGGCGGGGACGACTGTGCCTGCCTGGGGTCTGAGAAAGAGAAGAAAAATACAATCTTTAGCGTACCAGCCACTGCGGCCTCAGCAACATGCAACCCCCAAAGTACAAAGGGTAAAGCAGAAAAAGTGGGAACGTGCAAGGAATGACTACATCCGATCGTCTCACCCGTTTATGCCCTGGACAGCACAAAGCTTTCTAGAGTCACAAGGAAATAACAAAACAGATCACGCAGAAGGACGATTTGTCTCTCTTAGATACAAATATTTCCATTTGGAAAGTTTAACGGTCATTTAGGAAGCGATTTGCTTTGGTTATTTCTACAAAGTAAAATCTATTTATTTTCTATGTTCTCTAAAATCCCTCCAATGACCATATTTTACTAATTTTTTTAAAGTTAGAAATTAGTTTTTAAAAATTGTGGAATTTAAAAAACATGTAGACTGTGCCTTTTCCTTCTGCATATCTGTCTTTCAGACTTGCTTTTTGGTTTGACAGTGAACAATTACATGATACCAGCTCAGGCTCCCTTTTTTTCTAACATGTGGGCTGGGAGGTGGTCTAGGGACGGGAAAGGATGAGGCACCATGTAAGATGAATAGAATAAATAGAAATGCAGGAAGCGGGCTGCATAGCTTTCATACTGAAGTTAAAACAGAAAATTACTGGCATTGTACAGAAATGGACAGCCATATTGGTCTAGAAATGTTAATTTATTTTTATTTTTATTTTTTTCCATGTGTACAGGGGTAACATCATATTAAACATGTAAGGTCATATCTACGCGGGTTTGATTAAAGAAACTAACAAAGTATTCTCTAAATAATGAAAAAAAGAATAAGATAAGACTATAAGAGCAAGAAGCAATTTAAATATGTTCAGGGACCATTTTCATCTCCAGAATTAAGGATTATTTTGATGCTACATCATTGCCTTTTCTCTTTTACTTTCCTTTTTAGTTTGATTTTAGGATCCCCTATTTTTAATGTTCATACAGAGATTTCTTTAACTGAAATACCGAATAGTTTCTTTGGTGTGAAAACTATATTAGTACACAGGATCCTAATGAGATAATTAATAATGTGAAATAGGAAGTAAAGGGCTAAAGGTGTAGGGAAAGCGGGAAGGGTGGGGGAAAGGTAATAAGGGAGAGGAAAAAAATATGAGAAACTGAAAAAATAGAAATAAAGTGTTTGTAAATGGGGAGGGGAGTGGGAGGTGAAGGGAGGGCAGGGACAAGGGGAAAAAATGAGAATCAAGACCTATTATGTAAAGGCACACAATCCCAATGATGAATGTAACTGTATTGTATACCTAGATTGTACCAATAAACTCAATAAAAAAAACCCAGAAAATTACTTTCAAGAGAAAGACAAAAGTTAATTTCAAAGTCAGCTACCATTAAAAATGGAAAAACTTCATGCCATTTCAACCCTAAGCATATTAGTTTCTGACATTAAGAAAATGACCCAAAACAGGGAAATGTTTTCACTGTTATTGAAATTTGTTTTTAAAATGCCACAAGTCTAGAAGGCAGTCCAGTGTTACCTATAATAAAAATAGTGTGCCGAAAACTGTGAGGGTCAATTGCTGAGAATTAAATTGGTGTCTTTTGATGCATTTCCACGGAGTTTCCAGGAGGCAGAAACTCAAGGACAAGCAGATTTATTAAAGGGCCTTCAATCTACAAAAGAAGGTAAATTTGCTATACGTTCCCAACATGTAAAAAAAAAAAAGTACTCCCTATTTCAAACTGGTTTGCTCTTGAGGGCTAATCAGATTCATAAGCCAATTTCTTTTAAGACATGTTTCTTACATTAACTTCTACGTTTTTTATGTTAATTTTAAAAATTCACATAGATGGGGCTGTTAACAGGACAGCTTAGTATATCAGAATATGTGTGGCCCTTGGAATACTCAAAATTAGGGTCAGAATTAGTTCAGAGACTTCTACTTTCTCTGTGATCTTGGGGATTGGGGTGTTGAGACAGGTTCTCGCTGTTTTCCTTGAAACAGGTCCAGGCTCTCCTTGAACTCACTATGTAGCCCAGGCTGTCCTTACTCACAGCAGCCCTCCTACCTCAGCCTCCCAAGTGTGGGGGTTACAGGCATCATCCCCACGCCTGGCTTTCTGCGTGATCTTGGCTTAGTCACCCAGCCATACTGAGACTCCATTTCCTCATCTATAAGGGATGGTGGTCATAATATCGGAGTCACAGGGATGAGAAAATTATTACAAGGCTAATAGCGCAAGAAGTACGTGGCAAGTATTAACTCTTATCTTTAAAAAAAACAACCTTGTAGCATCCCAGAGATAGGGCCATGTTTAAAATACATCTGAACTAAAGTAACTATGTTTAGAGCAGGCTTAAAATTATCCCAGCACCCCTCACTCTCTGAAAAAGAAAAACCTGATTTTCAAAACCTATTAATGTAGTTGAACAGTCAATTCGAATTTATCACTAAAAATAAAAATGAGTATATAAGAAGATACGGGGATTTCCTGAGACCATTCCTGTATCAAAGCCTTTCAGTTTTTCTATACAGACCAAGGGATTGAATTTCAGCTATTTCTTGTTTATTTGCTCAATTTGGAAACCATTTATTTAAAGACTGTCTAAATAGGACATACAGTACTTCCTTGGGTGGAAATAATTCAATACATCTGGATATTTATCTGATGTTTACTGACATCAAACAACAAAGAGGAAAGCTTCATCCAATTCCATTTTAAAGAACATTCACCTGAGCTTGCAGATTAACTAAAAGGGTAGCACTGTAAATGGTGCACATGCACTTTTCCTGCAGAAATCTAAAGGACACTTGATTGTTAAAAGTAATGAACATTGAGCTTTATAGTTCCCAAGGCTGCGATTACAGAGGCTAGCATCATTTCAGATCTGAAAGACCGTTCCATGCTGCAGATCTGATATGGCCGTATCCCACGAATGTAGTTCACTCTGCAGAGAAACAGTAAATGGCCTTCACGTGTCAAAGACTTCATTCCTCACAGTACAGGGAAGCGATTTCATAAAGACAAGGCCTTCTCTCAAGTGATAGTTTCTACAGACATCAAGGGCAAGAACCACATAGCTCAGCGAGGGAGGCACACAGGACTAAAGTGGGCTTGAGTTCTAACTTCACCAGGTGACATCCTGGCAAAGTGACTTAAGCTGCATATCCATTCTCAAAGGGGACATGTTGTTCGGAGGAGGATGGAGCTCCCTGCCTGAAAATGGGGAAAAGTACAAGGAAATCTAAAGAAGAACTAAAATGATGAAAGTTGAAACATCACAAAGGAATGAGGGTGCTTAATGTGGATGTAAGATGCAGACTTCCAGCCCCTCCTGTGCAAGTGGCAGCTCACTGAGGGTGCAGCCCCCATAGTCTTCCTAGGAGAGACTCCGAGCTGCAGCCTTAGCTCTGCTGTTTATGAGCTGTGTGGCCACAGCCGGGTTAGCTAACCTTGGACCTCCCTTTCCTCCTCTCTAACGCAAGGCCACACAACTCTACAGTGAACAAGGGGACGAGGCACACTGAACAACAGCTCCTGTAGGCCCACAAATCACCTACACACCTGGGGCTTCAGTGGCTCATGGGCAAAATGAGAATCATGATGCTCATTAGGTTTTCCTGAGCATTGCTTCAACTGAGCAATATCTGATAAGGGAAGCTAGCCCTCTTGGTACATACAAGGTCGATAATAAATAAAAGTCTGAACTGCAAAATGAGTACAGCAGCAACCACTGTGGTATTTGGGAAATGAGGTGAACTAATATAAGCTAATATATGAAAAGGCATTTTCACAGCTATACAGTACTATTATTCAAAAAGAATAAAAATACGCCTCTAACTTATCTAAGGTAGCTGGGTATCTGGTATTATTCTTAAAGATTTCTAAGATCAGCCTCAGTTTTATTAAGTATAAGGCCTTGTACATAATAGGTACTCAATACACAGCTCCTGAATGAACCTCCAGGGTGGCCTGGTGAGTAATGGAATATTAAAATGAGATCACAATTAGTCACTCTCTAATTTTCTCTTGGGAGAAAACAAAGGAGTTTTATCAGTGAGGTTTTAGGTTTTACATAAACTTCCTGACTGCCACAATATATACTAGAACAGTCTATTAAAGATAGCTTTGTAGGGCCAGGGATTTAGTACAAGGACTGGAGTTCGATCCCCAGTACCAAAAAGAAAAAACTAGCTTTGCTTTTAATGGAGGCCTTTCCTGAAGCTATCCAGGATTAGAAAAAAATTTCTTCTCACTATCCCTAAACAAGTGCAAAAACTTCTTTCTTTCTTTTTTTGTTTTTTGTTTGTTTGTTTGTTTGTTTGTTTTGTGTTTTGATTTGTTTTATTTTTTGTCTCTCAGAGGATGGGCTACAGTCCAGCCAATCTGTTTCAAGGTCACTGTGCTGAGACTGTGTGATAGTGACATACTCAGAGTTACTAAAGAAAAATGAAATCTAAGAACTGCTATATGGAATTCACTAGTTTGGGACAGGTGGTTTTAAAAAGGGAGCCATAGCCAGGAGAGGTAAGGTGGATATGGCAGGGCACACCTATAATCCCAGCACTCTGGGAGGCTGAGACAGGAGGATGGACAGTTTGAGCCCAGCCTGGGAAACTTAACAAAATAAAAAGAGCTCAGTGTGAAGGCATGACCTTAGTCATGTTCTCCCTCAGTCTTGGTTTCTTTCCTCCAAGAAGGTAAAACCCTCAACATTTTTGTGTATTTTCAAATAATCTCCACTCTCAGTGTTTTAGTGGGGAAAAATGGGTTGTGCAATATCTTGACTTCCTAAACAAATGCTCACTCACCAAGAAAACAAACTACCACAAATATACAATTACAGCCTATTTGCTTTCTTGTGGACAATTATTAATGCTTGCCGCAGAGAAAAGTCACCTTAACCTGATCTCAGGAAGGATTTCTGCACTCAACTTCCTGAAGAAACCCGAGACTTCTGAGATTCATGCCCAACTTGGATGAGTCAGAGCAGGTGATGGATGTGTTTTTTGACAGCACCAATCAATCCTAAAGATGCTAACAGGGAAGATACAGGGCCTAGCACTGGATCAAGGCTCCCAATTAACCATGAGTAAACAGGGAACTTCCTGGTCTCCACCCTAGGTCCCCAGAGCAAGTATGACCGATCCCTCCGCCTTCCCCACCCAGAAACAGTCCAATTCTCCCTTTTGGGTCTGCAGAAACCAGAGGTGAGGGCCCACATGCTACCT
Source organism: Fukomys damarensis (assembly GCF_012274545.1). NCBI lineage: Eukaryota > Metazoa > Chordata > Mammalia > Rodentia > Bathyergidae > Fukomys > Fukomys damarensis. Next base: position 10,586,684 of record NW_022900932.1, on the reverse strand, counting down.
CTCCAGCATAAACAAGAATTCCCTTGACTTCCATGACTCAAGGGACACAGCTGAAGGACATGGCTTGGAGGTGAGTTATACCCCGGCTAACCTGTAACCTGTAGGTTACCTAAAAGCATCCGAAAGCTTTCAGAATGTAACGCTGTTGCTCAGAAACTTCCCCCTCCAAGAAATGAAAAGGATTTCCCTGGTATTTGAAAAACTGTCACTGATTCTTTTAACGGGCCAAACTCCAGAAACAGTAGCGACATTATCTTTATTACTACGCGGTAGAAATGCAAAGTACTGACATGTCTTATATAGATGTGACAGCTGAAAAGCAGGAGCTCTGGTGCTGAATTTTTTAATGCACACATACTCTGGTGCTCAGGAAATGCGAAATACTAAATATCACATGAGGGCATTTAAATCTGAGTCTTCCTCTATTCCTCCACAGACCACTCTCCTGACATCTAAAGCAGGGAGTGTCTTGGGGGGAAGTGGGGATCAAATCTGACCTGCCATATACACTTGAGATAAAATCAGGCTGTCCTATACAATGGGCCTGCTGTGCTTACAGAGTATGATCAATCAGCTGGGCTGAATGGGACAGCAGAGAACCTAAGACGACCCTGAAGATGAAACCCACGAAGAAACAGTCTCCATAGCTGTAAATGTTGAATGATCTGAAAACTCAGACTTCAGAAGAAATCCCCACCCTCTCTGTGAGACCAGACCAGCTCTAGCTAGTAAGAGCTCAGGTGAAAGTCTCTTTGTCTCAGGTAAAAAAGAAACTCATGTGTTGGCATGACGAATCTCCCCCCAGCTTTTGTTCCAACTGAGGCAAAGTCAGTCACAGTTACAAGCGTAAGGGAGGAAGGAGAAAGGCATCCGAGGGAAATGAATGACTACAGGAAAACACGTAGAATTCCTTTGTGTGTTTGTTTTTGCGGGACTGGGGATTGAACCCCAGGCCTCTGCATTGAGCTACATCCCCTTTTTTTTTAAATTGCCCAGTCTGGGCTCAAACTTTTGAATTCTCCTGCCTCAGCTTCCCAGAGTGCTGAACTACAAGCATACACCACCACACCCAGCTAGAATTCCTTTCTCGAAGAAAACATGTGAGGAGGGGGAAGCAGAGCATGCAGGCAGCTTTATAAAAGCTGTTTATAAAAGGGCGTGTGGAAACTCAGAAGTTGCTGTCGGCAAGCCTCCCTTAATACTGTGCTCAAACAAGTGTGGGTGTGTGGAAGGGTCTGCTTTCCTACGAGGCGCTCGCGGTGAGGTGCACCACAAGCCTGTGGTAAACTTCATGCAGAGATGGGAGGAAACAAGTCAATGGGCAGAGCCTGAACCAGCACACACAAGGCTCCTTCCTGCTGGTGCCCCTGGCAGGCTACTGTGCCAATGACATAACGACAGCCCAAGGTCTCTGCCGAAGCTCAGTGTGTCTGAGCCCCTGCTCCCACCGCTTGTCCTCCACTCCCTTCTCCCTGATTGGTCCTCACACCGAGCCGCGTAAAGCTCACACATTTCTTGAGAAAACTGGAGCATTCAGATGAAATATATATATATGGAGTCTGCTAATTTACAACGATGCCTCCTGACGGCTATCAAATGGAACCTCAACTGGCCTCCGGTGAACAGCCTGCCGGAGGAAGGGGACAGGACTCGAGACAGAACCTGGACTAGGACCGGGATGTGACTCTGGCCCAGTTCAAGTCACAGTGTCAAAGTGGTTGTAGTGAACTCAGGTTCGAATCGGGCTGGCACCCACCTCCGGGGGGTGAGATACAGCAGCTAGAGCATCACAGAGAGTCCCCGGGCATGGTGACACCTTGGTCAGGTGGCTGGCGATATCCAGGGTCCCGGAACTGTCTCCCAGTCATTCATTCATGCATTCATTAAAAACATCCTCTCTGAGGGTCCCCTCTGGTTCTGCGCTAGTCATTAGAGGTAATAACGGTGAATAAAGATACACTAAGATGACCGGGCAGTGCAGGCATGTAACCTTAGCACTCTGGGATGCTGAGGCAGGAGGACTGTTAGTTTGAACCCAGCCTGAGCACGTTAAAATTTAGTAAGACCTTGTGTCAAAACAAAAATTAAGAAAAGGACTGAGGATGCAACTCAATGTGAAGGACCTGGGTTCCATCCCCATTACCATTAAAATATATATATTTTTATATTAATATATAATTACAGATTCTTCATAAGATCAATCAAAACGCCAGCAAGTGTTACTGCAGAAACTGACAAGCTAATTATAGAATTTGTATGAAAACGAAAGGTACTAAAATAGTTAAAACAATTTTGAAAATGAAAACAGGACATATAATCTGATTTCAAGACTTAATGCTGCTATAATTAAACTAAACATAACATAAACATAAACATGTAGATCAATGAAACCGAATGAGTCCAAAAAACACTCATCCATATATAGCCAGTCCCTACTCAGTAACAAAGGGTGCTAGAACTATTAGACATACATACAAAGAACAAGAAGTCTTGACCCTTCATTATTCACAAAAATTCATTTAAAAAGGGTCATAACCCTAAACAGAAAAGTAAGATGTAACATTTATAGGAGCAAATATTATATATATATACATACACACACATATACCTGATCTCTGCTCAGAGTGTTTACAGTTGGGTAGGACAGACTGGCATTAATCAGATCATGATGTAACTGTGAGTGCTAAAGGAGATATCCTCAGAGCCATGAAAACATATGGTGGGGACCCCGAGTCCACCTGGGCTTCCTTTCGGTAGTGCTCACCGAGGCACAAATGGCAAGCAGATGTCTGGAGGTGCCTGGGTAAGGTTAGGGGGGCTTTAGGCAAAGCAAACAGTATGCATCCAGTTTCTGAGGACTTGAAAGAAAGCCAATGTGTGAAGGGCACAAAGCTCGGAACAGTGTCAGCAGAAGATGCAGAACAGCAAGGAGGGGCAGGTATGCAGGACCTGCTGCTGGGGAGGAGGCTCTGAGCCCCAGCCTAAGTGCACTCACAGGTCACCTGAGTTTGCTCATGACAGGGTGATATAATCAGAGGAGTGTTTCTAAAATCCCCTTCCAGCAGCTTCATAACAGGAACAGGGCAGGAGTCCAGTCCAGGACCAGACACAGAAGGAGGGCTATGCAGGGAAAACAGCAGCCAGAAGGGACACTAGGGTGGGGCCCAGGGGACACTCGGGAATATCAGAAGAGCCAACCCAGGGTACTCGGTGGCCTCAGTGCACTCGGCAAGGGGTGGCTTCTGAGATGCCTCCTGACTGGATCAGGGTCTGCTCTGGAGGAGCAAGATGGCTCCAGGGTAGAGGCCTTGGGCCTCTGGGTTGGCTCCACATCTTACACTGTGACTCAGGGTGACAGAACTGGAGTCTGTACTCTTAACAATCTCCCCAGGTGATGCGGGCCTATGCCAAAGCTTGAGAACAATGCGCATAATTTTTACTCATGACAGAAAGGAAAATTACCCAACACTGTTTTGATTTAATCTTCCCTATCGAGAAGAATGATCTTTAAATAGAAAGAAGAGAACAAACATACATAAGAGGAAATTAAGGCTCAGGAGAAGCAAAGAGATAAGGAAGAACAGTTTGCTGCTGCATTTGATGAGCTCAAGTCTCTGGTCTCAGATGAATTATGCCCCTCCCGGCCCCCAAGAATTTATGGCAACAAACAAGCAAGGCTTTAGCTTCACAGAGTGAGGTCTAAGAAGGTCTTCCTTACATAAAAAAAATGTGTCTCCCTAGAACTCCACTCACTACTCTTAGTTGTGCTCTCTGGGATCATTATTACCCATGAGAGTTGTTGAATTATTTGATGATAATGCCTTTAAAGATCACTATATAAAATACAATAGGTTTTATATTCTCTTACCAATGTGCCTTATTCTGAAAATGTCATTGCTAGTGGCAAAAATCTAAATTTCAACTCGTTTGTGTGTGTGCACACATGGGCACGTGCAGGTTCCAGTGCTAGATTAATTTGCAGTCCATGAAAAATACTTAAGTCATTTTCAAAGGCCTGTGTACAAGAACTTTTCATACTTGATCTTCACAGTGACTCGGAAAGCAGAAAGGATTCCCTCAAGTCTTGTTGCCTGGGGCCACCCGAACAACAGAGTCAAAGACATTTCACTGTTGCTGTCCCTGAACCTCAGCAAGACTATGCCTCACCCCCAGTGTGACCTGCGGATAGTGTAGAGGCCTACAGATGAGACAGAGGGTCAGAGTCTTGGATCTACCCAACATATTCACCAAAGTCTCACAAGATGAGAAGCAACCACTCGCAATTTCAAAACGAGCCAGCGTTGTGAGTAGTACCCAATACCGGATGAAGAGTCAGAACTAGAAAATGATCCAGAGGGATGAAAAGAGATAACTGGGGATGAGACAGGATCAGAGAAGTCAACACAATCTTCAGATGGGCGGGCAGCACATCAGCGGCTCCACTGCCCTGCAACCCACACAGACAGAGTTAAGAGGACAATGTTCCCAAAGGGTGGCGTCAGATTCAGCAACTGGAGAGGACATAGCAAGAGTGGGCCCTCTTGTCTATAAGGAACGGAGGAAGCTCCCGTCTACCCTTGACCCTTCCAAACCATACTCCCGGTCCCCACCTGCACTAACCCTGCCACCTGCCTGCTGTTCCTGCTCCACGTGCATGAGCTGGGTCACCCCCACCTGGAAAGCCCCTCTGTCAGTACCACCCCTAGCACCTGTGGGGCATCCCCCACACGGACACTGGCCCAGTCTGGTCCTCATCTCCATAATTTGTTCTGAGTCCTAAGAGATGAGATGACTCCCGTCACACCCAGGTCCCATCACACCATCGCCTGAAACTGTAGACGCACAGACGGCTGCCTAAAGCCACACCACGTTCCCCTTTCCTGCCACGCCGAGTGCTAATTTCAGCTCGGCGCATTTCAGAAACCCCCTAATGCTCCAGTTTCCTTATTCATTACCTAGGCCCACAATAGTGACTCTTGGGTTAAATCTGTCTTTCAAATACTACTCAAACTTTTGAAATCATTTAAAAAAAACAAGTCTTTATCACAGTAAACAAAACCCTAAAAATAATCTGATGGTCACAGCTGAGAGTAGTGCCTCACCATTCTGTTCCCAGAATGCTTCCACATATATTAACATGGAATAAAATACTTTTTCAGTTGGAAAATATCTAAATATCACTATTGCTACTAATCTTAGGCAGTATTGCTATTAATCTTGGGTGATTATGTGCACAGCCTGAGGTGCCTACCCATGATTAAACCTCACAACCCACCCCAGGATGCCAAACTTCAGGCAGGACCCAACCCTCCCCTGGACCAGCCCTGCAGGAGGGTGTTCTCTGCCAAGGCGGTCTCCCAGCCTCTGCTCATGTCCTCATCAAGGGTAAGAAGGGGGGTGTAAGGCCGGTGTGGTGGTGCACACCTGTAATCCCAGCACTCAGGAGGCTGAAGCAAGAGGATCACTGCAGGTTTGAGACCAGCCTGGGCTACACAGTGAGTTCAAGGACAACTTAAACTACATAGAGAAAGCCTGGCTAAAAAAATCAAAACAAAAAAGGAGAGAGAACGGTCCCTGGGAAACCAGTAGAGGGGAAAGGTATGCACACATGCACGGACAGACATACACCTATGCAAACATGTGTACGTGAATGTCACTCCAAGTATAAAGCTAAAGAGAAAGCTGATGCTTTGGGACAGAAAAGAGAATGAAAGCAAGAAGCCTACAGAAGGACTAGAAAACTAGTGTTGAGGACAAGAAGGACAAAATGAGGTACTGTATAGGAAACAGACTATTTTTATCACAACTAAGTACCAACTACACATTTTCTATTCTAGGTAGGAGAAAATAACAAAGGCAAGTTTTTGGAACAAAATCAATTTTTCTCAGAACCTCTCTATGTTTCCAAAAGCCTGACCAAGCCAGCACATCTTCAGATTAAGAGACAGAAATACAAAGAGAACATGTTTAAGACCCTAATGCCACCAGCAGGCTGAGCGACGAGGTGACCTGTGACCACAGCCCTTCATGGGGTCCCCAGAGCCTCATTCCTCATAGCTGATACAGGCTGCACCCGATTCTGCCCATCCTGGGGAGACGGCTGCCAGAGAGAAACAGGTGTGACTTGGTCTCCCCGCGCAGGATTTGTGCTAAGTAAGAATTGTGATGAGCACTTTGCTCTGAAAAGATAGACCTGGACATAGCTGCAGCTTATTGCCCAAAGATCTCAAAGAAGACAGGACAGGGTCTGCAGTGACCCCAAAGCTTGCCACCTAGGACCATCGCCAACGTGTCTACGAGTGACGGCCCCAGCTCCTTACAACACAAGTCATATTCAGGTGCACAGGACCACAGGTTGTGAACACTGGGTCCTTCTCAATGCCCTCTCCACACCCACTGCCAGAACCCTGCAGTCACTCCTCTGGCTCCCCAGCAGTCCCTGACCCCTCCTGGGCTCCTTCTCCTGCTGGTCCCCAGCTGCTGCTGCTGCCACCACGCCCACTCCACCACCTCCCAGTTTGTCCCACATTACAGAATCCTGTGGTCACTCCGCACTTGAAGGGAACAGTAGTCTGAGATGTGCACAACTCGGCCCACCACACACACAAGTGAACCCCTCAGGCCTAACTGCCATGGGTTCCTCTTCATAGTTAAGGAAGCCTTGTTTACCGTGTGAGGACAGACTTGGATTGAAATGGGGGAGAAACTGCTTCAATTCATCCAAGGTAACGGCTGATAAGATTTTTATGATTCTCAGGTGGTCTGGCGAGCTGATTTTTCAAGATATTCCTAAAAATGTTACCTTGCATACATGCCTTATGTAAGTGACAGAATCATTAAAAACCATTCTGTTTCATTTTAAAGTATAATTTATACACTTCTTTGTAGAAAACATCTTCTCCAAGGACCCTAAATAATACCTCATGGAAAAAGAAAAAGAGTAATCCCTGAGGACACGTCACTTCGACTGTCTGCAATGCCCCTTGAGATAAATGCAACTGCCTGCTAAAAATCTAGAACGCACGCTCTACTCTAACAGCTGAAGTTGGCCTTCAGCAAGCCCTTTGTCTAAGAATCAATTTCTTCCATCTATAAAACATGTACTTTCAGAATCGGTTCGTGGCTTTAATAGGAACTGACATAAAATGACTTTGTAAATGACAAAGAACTGCATAAATGAAAGTTTTTGGGTACAGAAATGGAGGAAACTGAGTCATAATAAAAGCACGTCAGCCTCCCAAGGGTGTGCAGTGGTTCGGAGCACAGGGCCCTGGAGCTGTGTGGATCTGCCGTAAATACCTGTGTCTATCAATTACGAGTTGTAAGTGGGACCATGGGTGAGTTATTTTCCCTCCATGGCCCTCTTGGTTTCCTAATGTTACCTACCTCAGAGACCTTAGCTCATAAGCTAAGCTAATGCCTAACTCATGATAAGCACTTAATAAATGGTAGCTAATAATATTTTAATCACAAAGGTCCCATAAAAAATTAGGACCAGAATGATCCTGGCACATACTTTCCGAAATGTCAATGACCTTTTTCTTCATTTATCACCGAACCAAAAGTCACCAAGTTTAAGGCAACAGGGGCACAGAAGTGAATAAAACATGAACCTGGACTTTGCAAAGTTCCATCTGATGGAAGAGACTGACTTGCAATCAAGTTATTGTCACCACAGGCAGCACAATGGAAGGGAGGGCGGTACACGCCGTGAGGAAGCCAGACTCAGCTTGGGGAGGCTGAAGAGGCTCACACAGAGGCAACAGCTGATCTCAGTTCTGAAGAAAGACCTGAAAATGTGTCTGGAAACACAATACCAGGAAGGGTGCCCAGCAAGAGAGAAAAGCATGTGCACAATGACCCATTAAGATTCAGAAGAAAAGTAGATGACACTGCAAGTGAATTGCACGTGCATCACACAGGGAGAAAGCCATGGTAAAACGAGAGGAGGGAGTGTCTAGCAGTTTGTACACAATGTCAAGGTCCACTCTTGGCCGAAGTGCCCCTAAAACCAGGTCTGTACCATGAAAACAAGCAATGTCCAGTATGTGCCTCCTTCCAGCTTCCACATCCAGGGAAAGCCAACACTCACTGCAAAGTGAAAGACAGCTAAGCATCAAGAGAACCAAGAGCTGCTGGGAAAGAAAAAAGGAAATCATACAAGGGAATCCTGCACCTTAGAAGACTTGTGGCAGGGAGCCCCCTGGAGGGCCAGAAGGGAGGTCGTGAGGTGAGGGGTGCCGCTGTCCTCCAGTCGCCCAAGTTTCAAACCCAGGAGTCCTGTCTCCCTCACCACCTGCAAGGTGGGCTCCTGAACAGCAACCTGAACACAGCCCTACTTCCGCCTTTACTGCCTGTGAGCCACTCTTCATGAAAACAGACATGATCTCCACATGCACAGAATCAGATAACGTCAGAGATGCCTACCGTGGCCCCCCAGGCCTCCCATAACCCAGCCCCTGTCAGCCTGAGCTTCCCGCCACCTGAAACTGCTGTTCCCCACACAGATCTTCAAGAACCCTTTCCCACCTTTCCAATCCAAGTTATCTCCTCACCTCCCAGGGTTGCTCTCCGTCAATGGCCCCATTTCATTTCCTCACAGCACTAGTACTTGAAATGACCTTGTATATACACTTCCTTCCCTATTTGTTGACCTGTCACGACAGTGTAAGCTCGTTGTTCACAGAAAATGCCTCTCTGATTACTTTACAACAATGCCCAACAGGCAGCAAGCACTCCGTAATTAGTTTCTGAAGGAACATGAAAAAGAGGAGCAGCCAATGACGAGGCATGTGGTCATTATGTGCTACAAAATGTACTGATGAAAAATAAAAGTGGAGAAAAAAAGAAAAGGCCAGAAAAAATGTCCCAACCCACCACACCAAGGGCTGGAGTCAGAAGGATTGTTTTTAGATGCAGCTGACCTGTCCAGAGGGTAATGGGTTTAAGGGAGTGATCATCACGACTTACTACTACGTGCTGAATCAAAAGAAGAAGACACATGTGCCTGACCATTGGTTTCCTGGCCCCGGAGGCGGGCAGCAGATGTCGGAATGATAAGAAGAGGGACAGAGGAAACAGCTACCTCAGGAAGCCATGAGGCAGAACATCAGCCATCAGAGATTTCAACGAAACAACCCCAGCCGACGGGTGCAGAGGAGTTAGAACCCCTGACCCTGGGAATTGTGAGACATGGGAGAAGAGGGAACTTGCAAAGGTTTCATTTCACTTTTCTGGGTCTCTGAAGACTTCTGCCTTTTTACAACGGCAAGCGAAAGGACCAGGGGTGACTGTGCAACCACGACCATTACGGTGCACACCTACAATTCCCACTATTCAGGAGTCTGAGGCAGGAGGATCACAAGTTTGAGGACAGCCTGGACAATTTAGACTCTGTCTCAAAAAAATAAATCGGTTGCTTAAGGACTAGGAATGCAGATCAGCGGTAGAGCACTTGCCTAGCATGGGTAAGACCTTAGGTTTAATCCCCAGAGAGGGGTAGAAGGAAGAGAGAGAGGGAGAGGGAGAGGCAGGGGGGTGCGAGCGAGTTCTGGAGACATCAGGAGTGCCCAGCCAATGACATAAATGGGTCCTGTTACGAACATCTTCATCCCAGGGGTTACACGAGCAAGAATGCAGATGTGGTACACTCTGAAGAAGTTACAACACCCATCATAGGATACTCTCAGGAATGTAAATTTAATCATGCAGTGATGTAAATCCTACTGGAATAGTGCCAAATGACTTAACTACAAAGCATTATGTTGAAATGTGATTTCTGCTATTATTCGTCACCAGGGAACAATGGCACCCTGAGATAAGAAATTAGAAAGAACAGTTAATACTAATAAGAAAGGCATAATATCCAGCCCTTCTTAAGGCTGACTTCTCATCCAAACTTTCATTCATTCATTCAATATTTTAATGAGACATTCTCCTGAGTTAGGCAAAAAAGAAAATACCTCAGGGTATTTACAATTGACCAGGGTAGGAGAGCAAAGGCAGACGCTGGAAAATAAGGCGATCTTAACTAAGGCACAGGGGATGGCCAGGCAGTGTGCAGATGAAGGTTCCTTGATGCTCTCCTGAAGAAGTCAAGACTTGGAAGGATGGATGGACTCGTGTCAGCAGACAGCCCAGGGAAGACAGGGTGGCTCCCTAAAGGGACAGGGAAGGATGAGGGCTCAAGTGACAATCACTAGGGCTCAGGGTGGCTTCAAGGGTTAGGCAGGAAAACCACCTCTTCCATTAGACTGACTCAGGGGTGGTGCCATTCCCTGCCTGCCACCTTACCCGAGACCCAACTCTCTACATGTGGGAGAGCTCTGGATCATAAACAAGAAAAAGGGTCCAGAGGTTTAAAACTCCAATGCCTTCAATGTGCTTTGATGCTGCCGCTGCTGGTCCTCCAACTGTCCTGGGGTTCTCTTGGTAACGTGGGTTCTGGAAGACTACACAGCCTTGAGTATGAAAGGCGCTCAAATTACCGCCCTGGCAATAAAGCCCACATGACCGAGAACTGGGAGCGTGGTGGCCTGTGGTTGTATGCCTGAATATTTGGCTTTTTTGTTGTTGTATTTTTTTTTCTTTTGGTTTTTGAGACAGGGTCTCACTATGTAGCCCAAGCTGGCCTCGAACTCACTGCACACCCCAGGCTGTCCTCGAACTCATAGCAACCCTCCTGCCTCATCCAACTGCTGGGATTACAGACGTACACCATGCCCAGCTACGCCTACTAGGAAAAGCTGTCGGATCTAACACCTCGTGGGTAAGAACATGAGGCAGGTGAGAGGAAGATAACATAGACTGTCTATAAATCAATTTTACTAGCACCGTAATCCCGGAATAAAGAGCCAACCCTCTTACAAAACATCCAAGAGGCTCTCAGTACCTAAAAATGAATCGGTTTTCTTTTTTCCATTTTTCGAAATAGACCCATTTTTGGAAATTCACTGCCCTGCTTTCCAATGAACCTGCCTGAGCCTCCGGATAGTGAGGAGGAAAGAGACACTGACTGAAGAGGTTGAAGAGCCAGGTCTGGGGAGATGGCTGTGACCCTGATGGGCCCGGGGACCCCACGCACTGCACACCCTGCTTGCATACCTGGGGCAGAGGAATATGCTGCCGAGACACAGACCCACACAACTCAGACCTCCAGAACTCCTCCATCTTCTGCTTTAATGACATCTAAGATACTTAGATTTTAGGTTCTGAGTGCCTTAATGAGACCTAAGGTACTTAGATTTTAACTGTGCTTAACTTAAATTTTAGGTTCTAAAACACTCTCTGGTTCTACTTCATGCTCTCACCTTTAGCATTTAAGGAGAAAGAGTTGAGAGAACTCTTTTAAGTGACTCTAGCACCTGGGAGGTTCCAAAGTCATTTTTAAAGGATGAGTCATTAACATAACTGGCAAACAGATAAGAGACTATAAGATTCAGAAATCAAACACTGAAAGAACCCAGTGGTTGCCAAATCACAACACACACACACACTCACACACACACACACAGAATTAGTCATCATAAGTCCATTACAAAACATATCTCTCAGAATTGCTATAAAGACAAAAAGTCAGCTACTATAACCCTTTCTCAGTGATCTAAAGTTCACTACTCTAAATGGAGCAGTAACTACAGCAGAATGCTTCAAATTAACAAGTCAGTGTAAATTCCATCCCTGCATTTTTATCAAGGATGCATATCAAGTGAATACACTGACCTTTTGATTTCTATATATCAATGCTTAAAGTTTTATATAGTCTAAGATATGGCCATGTATCACAGAGTTCTAATGTTCTTTTTTTTTTTTT
>NW_022900932.1:10513595-10574803 GCF_012274545.1 Fukomys damarensis | reverse complement strand
TTTTTTTTTTTTTTTTTTTTGATACTCTCTCACTATATAGCTCAAGCTAGCCTTGAACTCACTATGCAGCTTCAGACCCCAAACTTGAGAAAATCCTCCTGCCTCAGCCTCCGAAGTGCTAGGATTACAGGCATGCACCACCAAGACTGGCTCTAATGTTCTTTACATAGACTCCTGGTTCTTTAGTGTTTAAATATTTTATTTTTACCATTCTATATTATTTCTAAATTATATACTCAAACAAACTCTTGTTCAAACTACTAAACATATCCCCACAGATTGTGAAACCTAGCCTAACCAAATATTCAAGACTGCCCTGACAAAATATAGACAGGGGAGTGAGAGATGTAGGTCATTTCATTAGCAAACAATGATGTTTTGAGACCACTAAGGACACTCAAGCCTAACCACTGCAGACAAAAATCTAACCATTAAATAAAAAATCCAGGTTGAGGGATTATTCTATGTCGTGTTTGGGCTTATTTGCCTCTATTGTAGTCCACCTCCACCCATGACAGCAGCTAGATTACATGTAGTGCTCCTTTCCGCTTTTGATCTGCAGATTAAAAATCTATGATGAGTCACACACTGTTTTGTCACCATGACCTAAAAGCAGTCCAAGTACTCTTAAAATAGGGTCTGTTTTGCACAACTGAGACAGGAAAAAAAGAAAAGAGCTGGGATCTTACTGCACCAAATGTGAATGGTTGGCCTGAAATATAATGCTCATGTTCATTTTAAAGAAGAACAGTCAAATAGCTTACTAGAATATATAAAGAGCACCACTGCATGAGGAGCCGGAGCTAATTGTGAATCAGAAGTGAGTTCTGTCGGTCTGACGAGCGGCTCACTGACCTCACCTCATCTTACAACTAACTACCAATCAAGGCTTCCTGTTAGCCCTGGGCAGTTTTCAGTAAATTTAATGAAACCGTTATACATGTAAGAAATTGATGCCCAAATCTGAATGAGTGACACTAACTTACTAGTCGTGCGGGTGTGATGTTATCCCCAGCACCAGCTGGACACAATACAGAAACTCATACACACATCTCCCCAAGACCACAGTCATTACCACCGTCCCGCCCCCACCCCCTGTGAGCAGCTCCCTGGCCCTGCTGCGGAGCACAGCACTGGTAGAAATTCCCCCCCAAGTTTTAACCAAAACTTAGCGAAAATTGTTAAAAGCAAAACATTTAACAAAAGTGGAAGACGTCCGTATCTTCCAGTTTCGATTCTCTCAGAACACTCCGTCGCGTCGCTCCAGGAGTTTTGAGTAAACACATCTCGCCTGGCAGCCCCTCACCCCCAGCCTGCCAGCGTCTGCCAGTGAGACCTAGGAGTCTGTCTTACCTGTAATCTGACTCTGTCCTTGTGGATTAAAAGGACTTGGTGCAGAGTTCAGGGAGGGCCGTGGGTTCTGAGGCGGGACACCTACTCTCATACTGGGATGAGGAATGCGCCCTAAATCACTGAGGCGGTCAGAGAACAAACTAGGTTTAGAGTCATCAAGCTTCTGTCTGTGCCCTGGAAACAGCAAATCATAAAATAAAAGCATATTAATTAGCTGAACAAATGACCATGCTAAATAGATACGTGAACACATATACTGGGTGGTTTATGCCAAGGAATTAGCGATACTGATATTTGTAATCATGCGTCTGCAGGACACCTTGCTTTCTGATCTGCTTTTTAAGCATTATCTGGTGGCCAGCCTTCCTAGTTCTGCTCTATAACCAGAGAGCTGAGGGTCCCAAAGGGCCAGCTAGAGTGAGAGCTCAGGAGGAGTTCTGTGGGTGCCTGTCCTACCCTCCCTGTGGATAAAGGGGGCACACATGGGGTGGGGCCTGTCATCCGGCTTCATGATGGAGCCTAGCGTGAGAGCTCAGCACCCACGCGGCTCAGACACACACTCACCGAGCCTGGGCAGAAACTGGGTCACACGCATTTGTCAAAGAGAAATTTCCACAATGACCATCATACTTTTTATTTTTTCCTCTCTCTTCTTTTTTTTTTTTTTTTTTTTTTGGTACCGGGGATCGAACTCGGGTCCTTGTGCTTGCGAGGTAGGCAGTGGAACCACTGAGCTAAATCCCCAGTCCTCCTCTCTTTTTTTAACACTACATGAAGCCCTGGCTGAGACATTGTTCTGAAAAATTAAAACTCAAGACTAAATCCTTTAAAAACAATAACAGAAATATAGCAAGGAAACTCAAATTTCTCAAGTGGAATCTGCACTTTATTTTTTGTGATGTTGCCAAAGCTTGAAAGCATATAATAAACTGTTAAGTCAATAGGTGATTTTTTAAAAAAAATTTTAAATCTACTATGTGGTTTTGTAAAAGAAATTGACAACATGGGTAAATATGAACGTGAGAATCCATTTTTTGATGAGAGAACTTTCTTCTGCCTTATTTAAATCTAAAGCCTAAGGAAATTCTGGATATTAACAAAACATGCAAATTAGGATATACTCAGGTGCTAAGACTTCTTAAAAATCATCAAATCGTTCTTAACAAAGGAGCACAGTATTTCTTGGTCCAAGTATAACAGAAAACATCAGGATGTGGTGGGACATAGTCACATGGAGCTATAAGGCGGAGGCGTGGTGAGCAAGGACAATGTCTGCAACATAAACAGTAATACCCTGCTGCAGAGTCCTTTCCCATTCTGTACCCAGGAGGCCCTCATGTGTTGCCCCAACACTGTAAGTGAAAATATGTAAGGGGGTGAAGCTGAATCAGTGATGAGTCACTGAAATGATGGGTGGATGAGGAATCTGTACCATGAAGAAAAACTGAAGGAATTAGGATTATCACCCATAAAAGAAAAAAAATCTTGAAGGAGAATCATGAAACACCTTAAAGAGTGGGTGTTCTTCAATGGCCCCACAGGTGTTGTGAGCCCTCCGTCTCCCACAGAACACAGGACAAGAAGAGTGTATCAAGACAGGGTTACACTGAACATTACAATTCCTAACTATAAACTGTCCTCATAAGACAAATTCCTTATTTTTTATTTGCCCCCAAATGTATTTTCCTGTCTCCTTTTTCATTGCCTACCCAGCCCAAAGAAAACAGACGGGAAGCCAAGCCTGGGAAATATGAGTGGAGCTGTCTCCCTGTCTCCACGGCGTGCCATGTTCCAACGAGACCCACTAAGGGATAGGCACACATCACCCAGCTCCTGCCAGTACAAGTTCTGGGCATCTGCTGTAACCGAGGGACTAGACCCTGCTGAAGAACTTGGGAACTAGTTTTCCCAAGAAAAATGAGGGAAATAGATTGTTTTCCCCATCATCTATGATGTTTTCAATGCAAATTGCAAACAGATTTTAGAACACTAAAGGACTCAAGAGGGGACCCAAAACAGCTCCAAGACCCCAGCAAGAAAGATGTTCACAGATGAAGGGACTAAAACTGCTGACGACCTCCGCTTGGACCAGTCCAAGGGGACTGAGCTTTCCATTCCAGTGGCCCATCAATGCTGCCGCTCTGGCTTCCCCTCCCAGATGCTCTAGAGGATTAAAAAGAAAATCCTGATCAGCCACACTTGGCGATGCACACCTTAATCCCAGGTACTTAAGAGGCTGAGGCAGGAGAGAATTTGCTGAGGCAAATTCAAGGTCATCCTGGGCAACTTAGCAAGACCCTGTTTCAAATTTTTAAAAAAAAAAAAAAATTTTTTTTAAGAGGCTGTGGATGTAGCTCAGTGTTAAGGGTGCCCCAGGGTTAAGTCCCCATTACCACCAAAATGAAAAAATGTTTTAAATTCAGATCATACTGAGACATCTGAGAACTGAGCCCAGTGAGTTGTCAGGGCTGGTTCTCAACATAAACTGAAATAATAGCAAGGATTTAATAACAAAGCTAATAACTTACTCATTACTACAATCGGTTGTAGCCTAACTCACCACACTTCCATCAGTATATCTTGCTGGGTCTGACTAGTTTCACAATTAGATATCCATGGGATGTATTAGACACACACACACACACACACACACACACACACACACACACACACAAGGTTTGGTGAGGTGTTGATACAGCTGTAAACATTAACAAGAAAGCTTATGGAATTGTCCCTGGAAGTTATTTTTTTTTAATAGGCCATATTTTTGGAATGGCAGATTCCTTGAAGGCTGGAGGGAGGGCCACAGGATCCTTCATGGTTCCTTTATTCTCTGGGAATTTATGCAGGGCATGGGCTGTAAGAAAATGTAATAAGCTTCCCCTCTGCTTTCTACAGCCTTTTCATTAGGTTTTCATGGAGACCAGATGAGATAGGAGCCCTGTGTGGGGACATGTATGTTTTTATTCCTAGGCCAGTGCTGGAAATAACAGGGAGTTGTAAGCAAGAAAAAGCACTCAAATGGCACTGCTAAGTGTGAAAAAACTTAAGAGTAGGTGAAATTTGTAAAGTCTCAATGACATTTCAGGAATTATCTTCAAAGAGAGCTACCAAGTGTCTACAGTAGAAAATGCAGAACAAATACTTCAGAGAGCAATGATGTGGAGAGGAATATATCTGAAAAAAAATACACATCTTTCCTTGTAGATATCTGCCCCTTCATAGCAACCACCACAACTACAACAAATTCCTAAAGCACAATGAAAAGTAAAAGCCAAACAGGTTTTTCATCTTTCAACCATGACAAATCCTACCACTAAACCACATCAGGGTACATTCAAACGACAGTCTGAAAGATGTACTTAAATCCTCAGCACTCAAGCCATACCATCAGACATTGAACATAGAGGAGACAAAGGACACACTGACTCCAATCCAGAACAGGGTACTCTGCTGTGTTACCGGGAGGACTAATTCTTAGCCAAAGGGCCAAAGAGCAGCTTGTTCAGGCAAGAAAAAAGTCCAGAAAAATGGCAAAATCTTGTGTTGTACTTGACCCTCTTTAGGTAAAAGCTCATTCCCAGATGGTCTTTCTAGCCATACTCTCTCCCCAGAGCAGAGATCCTTTTGGACTTGCTGGATGAAAAAATTCCTATAGGGGGCTTTGAAAAATAAGGATGTCCAGGCCCCACATTGGAGCAATGAGATCAGGGGGAAAGGGTTGGCTTTTAAAGTTTGCTGCATGCTTTTCTGTGCAGCCAGGTTTGAGAACCAATGCCCAAGATGGTCCCAGTCTTGTCATAAGTGCTGCTTATTCACACCAACGACTCCCCTATTTCTGTTCTGAGCTCCAGGTTTGCATTTCCCACTACCTACTGGCCTGTGGGATGTCCCCAAGGTGTTCTAAACGCAGTATATGCAAGGTATGATTCTTGTCTCTCTCCAAAATACCCTATCCCTCCTCAGCAATCATACATGTCACTAAACAGTGCTGGCCACATAGTGTTTTAAAGCCAAAAACATATTTTTGTTCCTTTTTTTAAATTTTCTTCTTTCTCATCCTTCGCATGCCATCCATTAGCAAGTCTTGTCATTTCTATTTTGACACTATTTCAAATCTACTCAGTTCTCTCCCTTCCTACTGGCATAAACCTAGCCCAAGATCATAATATCTCCCTCAGGCCACCTGACCTTGTCTCCTTTGTCATCCCTAGGACCATATTCCTGAAATCCTCCAGGTTCAGAGGCCTGGCCTGCCTAGCATAAATAAAGCCAGTCCCCACCCTCTCAAGCACAGCCTGTCTCCTCCATGGCAGTTGCCACTGTCTGTAATTATCGTGTGTATTTATCTGTCTGTTCTGCGAGACTGTAAATCCCATGAGAACGTGCACTCTCTTGGGCACAGCTGTATTCTCACAATCTACCTCATTGCCTGCCCTACAGCAGGTGCTCAATAAGGACTTCTGCTATAAAGGAATGAATGTTCTCCTCTTTTGGATAAATACCTCGATTGGAAGGATATCATATTACCATACCACCCTCTCTCCCCCAAAAATATGCTCAGCTTTTTCTTATTTGGTGATCTAGCAAAGCCAGTGGGTAAAACCTTTCTGAGAGCCAGGTCCTTCCTGGGAAATTGTACCGAAGGGCATTCATTGGAATGAAAGCATGTTGCTTTCTGAGACACTCCATCTTCTTCGCTATAATTCTTAGGTCCTGTTGAAAGTCAAAGTAGAGAGACGAGAAGGATAACAGACATCATTTAGATTCTGAGTTTTAGAGCTTCTTTTGTGGATGAGGACCCTGCATCCCAGTCCGTGGTAGGACTCAGGTTTTCTGCGAGTGGCCTCTCTCCCTCTGTCACACAGCTTGTTTCAGAAAAAGCACAGCAAAAGTCATTTGGGGAAATCGTGGTAAAAATGAATATTAAATAGAAAAGGGGGGAAAAAAAGGCTTCGAACAAGATTTCTTTTAAAATGTTGGGTGAGTTTGAGTGAACATAACTTCTGTTGCTGTAAATTCAGGGGCACAAGTAGAGAGTGGGACCAAAAGGTCACAGCATTCACACATCTTTAAAGCAAAGACGCATGAGGCGCTGTGACATCACTCTCTTGCTGACCGTGCGTGTGAGGCCCTGCCAGAGCTGTGGCCGCCTGTCTCCGGACGTGTGCACCCCAACACAAGCCCTAGAAACTGCACAAATAAACCTCTATCTGCATGAAACCCACTTGGCTCATTTTTATAAAAGTTAACTGAGAAAAGCACAGCAACTTTGGAGGGCCACGTGTCGGCCACCACAACCTCCCACTCTGCTTCACCACATCCACAAGCTGTCGTGGGGCATCGGTGAGAGCACTGAAGGCTGCCGGCCACAGGCCACACTCACAAAAGACAAAAGAAGGCATTTCTCATGGAGAAGGTGCTGTGTGACATGGACAAAAGAGCCCTTCTGCTGATCAACAGGACAGCATACTTGGAAGCTCATCTTTTTAGACTAGTATTTTAAACACTCACTTCTTTCATTAGGTATCTATATTTGGAACCTGGATTTCATGACGTTACAATTTTTTTTTGGCGGGGGATACTGGGGATCGAACTCAGGTCCTTGCACTTGTAAAGCAGGCAGCAGAACCACTGAGCTAAATCCCCAATCCCTCAACAAATTCTTAATAAAATAAAGTTTAAAGGAAGATCTCCAATGCAGCATCCCTGCTGTATTAGGGTCAGTATGGCACTGGAAGGGTGGGTAGAAAAATCCATAAGATAATGTCCTTGCCTTCAAGGAGATCATACACTCTGGGGAAGAAAGTTCACACTGGCGAAGAAAAACGAGCAATTAAATAAGACCACAGACAGGGCAACAGATCAACTGGAGAAATGACAACATCCACTACTTTAAAATCTTAAGGAAGTGGTAATTTTTGTGCTTTTGTAAGAAAATGGCCTTAGATTTTTAGAAAGAGTAATATACACTTTGGGGTTGTCTGGTCTTGTTTTTAAATATGGCAGCAAAATAACAGATGAAGGGAGAAAACAGCCCAAGAGGATGAGAAGATGGGATTGTATTAAATAAAATTTCTATTTTTGTGTGTGTTTGAAATTACTCAAAATAAAAATTAAAAGTAATAATAAAATGCAATAGGAAATAGAAGGGAGCGATTGATCCTATTGTTAATTGTTGTTGTTTTGAGACAGGGTCTCACTAAGTTGCTAAGTTTCCCACACTGGGCAGGCTCTGACTTGAGATATTGACAAAATCAAAGAAGGAAAGGCTCTCTGATGAGACCACTGTGCCTGTCCTTGAAGGCTGAGATTTTTAATATATAAGAGAAGGAAGGAAGAAGCCAGTGGGGACATAGAACAGAAGCACATTTAAAACTATCCTGCAAGACCCAAGAGGATGCTGGCTCAACATGTATGTGCCATTTATCTACACAGAGGCACAACATTCTTTAAATCGCCTAATACTTCTGGTCTCAACATTAATTCCTGTAAGCTATGCAACACACATAGGATTCTGCCCTTGTAAGACAGGTCTCCTAGCTCATGAAACTTTGCTTAGAAGCCAAAGCTCCTCTTCTGCCACGCAGCCAGTCTTCCCTGGAGGAGACAGGTGACCAGGGAGACATCAGCTAATTTTGCTGTCACCACCTATGTGACAGAATGAGATCGGGCCCAATAAATACTCTAGGGCTCCAGCCACAGGACATAACAGTTTAACAATCTCGTGGACAGTGATACTTGCAGTCAAAAGGAAGAGAAGAGAAGATCTGCATCAGAATTACATTTTTCATACTCAATTTGTTGTACATCATCAGAGCTGCTACTCTGCAGCAGTTTTTTAAAAAATAGAATAAAATAAAATAACGTGGTCCTTCCATCCCAGTCTCTCTATCCTGAGTGACCTGAGAACAGAGTCTGTTTGTAGGGATGAATAGGGAACAGGCTGACTAACTGTAAAGATTATGTGTTTAGCATCATCCTATCTTCTAAAATACTGATTATCATTTTCTGTCATCTGCCCTCCAGACACCTTCCATTCCAAATGGCATTTCAGGCCTTTCAGGACCATACAGAAGACTGCACAAACCTTAGTAGGTTCTCAGGGAAATCACAAAAAGCTCTGATCCAGATACTGAGGCTCCTGATTTAAAACCTTGACTCTTTGCATTCCTATGCATGTTGCAAAATAGAAATACTGCGGAGAAAATTGACACTCTCCCCTCCTCTGCTCATGCCAGATGGCCACATTTCCCTGGTGGCTTGTGACTTCACCACTTACCCCACCACACACCAGCTTCTCTTGGCTCTGCTTTCCCTAGTTCCGTTCCTACCACCATTTTCAGGGCTCCTGGACTCAGAGTCCAGCACAAGCAGACCTGTGCTGCTGCCTGTCCTAGTCTACCCCTAGCCCACTCCTACACGGTCTATAGGAATAGCCCCGAACCTTCCAGTCCCCACTGGAACCACTCCTACACTCCAACCCATGGCTCACCACCAGAGACGCACCCTGACACCAGCTAGCCATGTGACCACAGGAAGGAATTTAGCGGCATTCTTGGGCTTGATTTCTTCACCTATCAACAGTGAAGGCTTAGCTTCCATAACTTCTAAAGTCCTTTCTGACTCCAAATCCTAACTCATGTTACTTACCTGTTCCAATCCAATCAGCTATCTGTTGAATTAAACAGGTCCAGCAAACAAAAACTTGGAAAATACAGCCCTGGTGTGAGCTGTCTCTCTCTTTCAATGGCGACCACGCTGTCATCTCAGCCTACGCCCTGCTCACACTGGTTGTCCACGGTTCTTCAAAGAGGCCCAGTGTCTTTGCCCAAGCTGTCCCTCAGTGTGGAGCATCCTGCCCCATCAACTCCCCTCAGTGAAATCCCTCCCCAGTCTCAGACTGGTCCCTGCACGGTTCTCTGGTTTCTAGGTGAGCAAGCTGAGAGCAGCCATGATTGCTTTTCATCCACAACACGTGGTTACACTGAGGGAGGTATGAATTCAGTAAGCATTAACTTACCACGATTCAACATAAAGTATTTATACACAATTTCAAACCCCATTATCTTGGTCTTTCCTAGGCTGGACTGTGAACCCTCTGGGGACAGGTGTCATGTGTTATGTCTAACACAACTTCAGCACCTAGGAACGGAGAAGACTCACAACAAATGCTTGTTGGATTCCAAATAAGAACTTGGCTCAACTTCAAATGATCTCTCGTTTTGTACAGTAAAAATCAGGAAGGAGGGTGGGGGAAAAGAAAAAGTTGGCTATTGGGAAACATTTCCCACAGTAAAATTGATGAGTCTAAAATCTTTGCTGGGAAAGGCTGCTGAGTCATCAGTATACTGAAGCAGTATTCTGTCTGTTTCAGGACAAAAACTATTTCTGGACTAGGATAATGAAATAGACTAGGAAACTGTTTTCGTGTCTGAGGCCTCCAGCCCCTCTGAGCCACTGGAAATCAACATCTATGAGACTCGACACAGGACAGCTCATGAGAGGAGACAGCCCCAGGGCAGTGTTAGTGTGTGGCTGCAGACAGAGGACCACAGATCATAAACAAATCTCCTTCCAGGAGCCTCTTCTCTGATGGCATTTCAAAAATGAGCTTTTCTCTAAGGGCCCCTCTAAATATATAAACCAATTTCTAAAGGAAAAAAATCATAATCGCTACCACATATCTTCAAGAGCTCCATTCCAGCCCTTGACCAGACAGAGTCTGCCATACAGAATTCAGAGTTTATCAAGAGAAGAGGGGAAGAACTGAAGCCATTCCAGTCTCTTGGGTAAAACATAATTATGGAAAGAAAAATATAATCTACTCAAGAGACATAATTACATAGTTAAGCCATAGACTCCATAGAAATATTTGAGGAACTCTCTTTTAAAAAAAAAAGCTGAATTTAAAAGCTGAATTTGCTTTATTTTAATAATAAAGGGCACCAGTGCAGATTAGTGATGAAAAGTCCAACCTCCCAATCTCACATGTAGCCATTTTTTAAAATACAATTAAATGCATGAGAGAAAAAATGGGAGGCCTACCCATCTCAAACTTCAGTCTTCTAAAGGTTACAAGTGTACAATAAATATGCAAATGAAATCATTGTGAAATATTAACTTTCAGGTACACAAAAACAAGTGCCTTTATAACTCTGAGCTTTTGGGGTGTGGTAAATCAAAGCATTAAATGTCTAGGAGTAAAGACAGGACTGTCAGGCTGACCTAGGTGGGTCAGTCACATTAGGGAAAAAGCTCTAAGAAGCATGCTTAGAGCATAAGCCCTTTTCTTGAAATAACAAACTCAAAAAACTGAGATATCAAAATAAAAAATTCATAAATGGTTTAAAAAAGGTTTTTTTTTTTTAATTAGAGGAAAATCAGATGAAATCATACTACAAATATACAAGCAGAGATTCAAGGGGGGCTTTGTAGTCTGTGGTAGTGAGAAGGAACACAACTAACTCTACCACAGCCCTGTCCCACATCCTAACACATCCGTCACTCACCAAGCCTCTCTATCCCCAAATTCTCAGACACGTGCTTGTTACAATTCTGCTATTCTTGACCTCACCTGCCTCTTGTTTCCAAGGAATGCTTCTTTCCCTCCTCGCTCCCATTCAAAGGAAAGTCACAGGAATTAGGGGTTCTCAGCGCTAGAAGAGAAGATGGATTTTGCTGGACCATCTTCTCCACTTTAGAAGCATAAGTAACCCATGACTTGCTTGAAATCATGGTCCCAGGCAGTGACACCTGACTCAGCCGTCTACCAAGTGGTCACAGAGGAAAGAAGAAAAAATGATGCAGAACAGAGATGCAAAGAACAAAAGAAAAAGAGAGACGCTCACCTCTGAGGCTGATTCCACCATGAAAGTCAGTTTCTCTCACTCCATTTACCACAGTACATCTTTTCTCCTGCTAACAACAACTCAGCGCCCATAACCATGCTGGGCCATCTGAAACTTCCTGACTCTTTACTTTCTGGGAAATGAGCACAAGCTCTCTTTCTCTATGTCTTCACTCTCCGCCCAAAGCTTAGTAACTAACTTGGGTGGCTTAGTTCCAAAAACATTCCCTTTGCCTTCTTTTACTATATGTTCACATACACCACGATTCTTTGTGTTACTAGCGCTTATGGAGACATCGCTGAGAGATGTGAAGCTATTTTTAATGGAAGTGTTTTTAGCAATGGAAATGGTAGTTTCCATAGCTGAACAAAAAGCATCGTTGTTTATGTGCCAATGATCTGGCTAAACATAGTTGGCATCATTCTTCAAAGAGTACAGTGACAACTAGCCTACAAATGGACCGTCACGCAACTCCTGGATCCTGGTTCCAGCTCCTTAGCATGCAATCTTCCCTTTCATGATTACGATTCTGTGCATAAGTTTTACGAGACAGTAGAATAAGAAAAGGACACACAGAGAGGGAACACAGAAATAATTAAAAAGTGCAAAGAGCTTGTCTCTTGACATTTGCAGCTACAGCAGCAGAATATCGTCCTCAATTTCCCCTTTCTGTAACAGGAAGAAAATGTTAAAAAGTAATAACCAAGGAGAAAGTCAGCCAAGCTCTTGCAGCCTGGTCTTGCTGTGCTGAATGGCAGTGGAGATCATAGAAAAAGAAAAAAGAAAAAGACAAAGGGCGGGGGAAAGGGGGGTAAATTTCCTTGCTTAAACTGGACCTATTCCAGCTGGCAAGAAGAGGTGGTTTTCTTAACGCTTGCGAAACCTGATGACTTTTTTAAAGGAATGAAGAAGTAGGAGATGTAAACACAGCCATTAAGACAGATTTAAGGTACTTAGTTTTAATCTAGTCTAAGGCCTCTCCAATTGCACACTGCTCTACAATTCTCTGCTTGCTAGACATGAGCATGCACACACCGCGCATGTCAGTGCTGTCCAACCAGCAGACACAGTTGGCAGAAACCCTCTCGGCTCTGGCACTGAGGGAGATACAGCAGAATCCAAAACGTGCTGCCTGTCAGAAGTCTGCTTTCCTAAACTAAAGACTGTTATGTTTATATCTATACAACAGGTCTTAAACAGATTGTTTAAACGTGATTAAACAAGAGATGTCTTTTGAAATAACCCCTAGTAAAATTCAGGTGGGTTAAGAGCTGAAAAATGCAGTCAGTTATTTTTTTGAAAAAAAAAATCATTTGTCTCTAAGCTGGAAGGGTAACTCAACCTAAACTTCAAAATAAGAGCTTTTACAAGTTAAACTCAAAGGATTACCTCATATATCAGCACCTTTTTCTGAGGGAATAGTGTTTATCCACCTATCCATCTACCCTTCCTTAAGTCCGTTGCACAATTTACCAGCCTTGATAGACAGATAATTGCTTTATTCAGCCATGTGTAATGAAGGGAGTCTGCTGTGTTAATCCTGGTATTCTGTCTTCTGTGAACTCTAAATGAGGAACTGAAAACTCTACCTCTTCATCCCAGAACTACTGGAGTCTGCTCATGCTCAGATCTGCTAAAGTGCTCTTACATTCCACTCTGTCACTAAAGGTGCCAAGTATTTTGAGTAGGATCAAGTTATTGTTATATAAAAGGAAATCTAAAGGAGTGTCAAATGCAGTTAAAAGATAGCAAGTTTTATCCCCTTTTTTCAGGGCACTACAGATTAGAAGAATGCATTACTTGAAAGCCAAAAGAAGTGGGTGGTGTGGGTTAATATGTTTTTAAACCTATACATTAAAAATTTTTTTTGTATTTCAAAAGCAAATATAGTGTTACGTTTTATGAATTTCTGTCTGCTGGCTTCATGCTGATCTATTCAATCAGTAATGATAGCTCGGTCAAATTGTGAGGGTTCTGTCCACGTGGGATGTCCAGCCAAAGGGACAGGAATTGCCTAACATAAGTCTCCGGGCTCATTGTGGGAGTTGGGTTGCTACCCTCTACGGCCCAATGTGCTTCACAGCACTCAATTTGCACCATGGACCAAACTCTCTCATCACTGAACAGAACTTCCCATGCAACCCTAACCCCTCCCTTCAGCCTAATCAGATGCTTTTATGTTATTTCAAAATCTCACATCCTCTAGAATCTATGAAATACACTAGAAAAGAAGTGATGCAATCTAGAAAAGTGGGATGATCAATGAAAGACTATCACCATTTGATTCTTTCTCTTCTGGCTACTGTTTCATGGGCCCTTCATAGCAAATGTTTTCAGAAATTATATTTTTTTCTGCTCAGAAGATAGGCTCTTGCCAAGACTGGCTTAGCAAATAGTAGTAAAAACTCTTGCAATCAAGAGTGAAACTCTGTCCTATAGAATTAATGACTGCTCAAAATACAGTAAGAAAATAAAGAAGTGACTGAAAGGAGATGTGGATTCCACTACTAATGGCTACTTAAATTCCATTTCTGAGATTCGATGATGCTATGGATTCCTTACCAGGCATGAAGGATTTTACACACACAATCAGTGAACTTCATGCAATAGTTTGAAAATCCAAGGTTGTGTATGACTGAGAGAATCCCCTTATCTCAAGCTGGGCCTGAGTATACAAGGAGCAGGAAAACACAGGAGTGTGTTTCTACTTTGCTACTAATTTGGGTGTGAAGCTATAGGCAAATACTCTATCATCCCTAGAATTCAGCCTTCTCCTCTGTCAAGTGAGGATCAAAGTATCTACGTCACAGGATGCTCTTCGGATGAAATTATGAGAGGTAAGAAAGTCCTACATAAGTAGCACCATTATGCAAGCTCATTCATCCATTAAAATTTCCTAAGCACTCATTCCATAGCATGAACTGTGCTAAAGTAGAGGGCTCATAATATACTGGGGGATTTAGCAAAAAACAAGCAAACAAACAAATAAACAAGTACAGTTGTATGAAAATAACATAATCACAGTATGAACAGGCAACCAACCATTAAGAAACCAAGAAAATCAATCCTTCATTTCTAAGAGCAGTCAGGAAGGGCTACAACAGGAGATGGTATGGGAGAAGACCTAAAGAATGAGTAGAATCCAGTCAAATGCACGCAGAAGACACTGCAACTGGAAGGAACAGCAGATGCAATGGCAGAGAGAGAACCAAGTACAGAATGAAGCAATGTCTTGTGGCTGGAGCTCAGGCACTGGGGTGCAGGTAGGAGGCAGCCAGGCAGATCAGATGATGAAGGGCCTGGTCCCTAAGCCACAGCATGAGCTTTACCCTGCAAAGAACGGGGGACCATTCTCTAAAGCAAGGGTGTGCCACAGCGATGTATGTGGGACTTAGGTTCAGGAGGGAGAGCAGTTAGAGACAGGAAAGTAGAACAGGAAATTATTCTTCTATCACAGCCCAGGAGATAAACAGTAAGAGAGTGAACAACGCTAACGTGGTACTACTACCAGGTACCAGGAGGTGAGGCTTGGAAGTGCAGACCATAGTTCAGTAGAATAACTACATGTAAAAAGGAAAGTAGACAGGATGAGTCTCAGGATGCTGGTTCAGTTGCCGAGGCAAAGTGAGAAACCCAAAGGAAGTCCATGCTTGGGCAGAGTAGTTCTGCTGAACCGCAGGTTGGGAAGCCCAACTGCTGTGCTAGAGATGAATCTGAAGTATCCGTGGGACAGGTGCAGGTAGCAAGGCTCTGGAGGCAGCTAGAGACAGGTTCCTGAGGTGCAAAAGAGACTAAAAGCTCCCTTCAGTAGTCCCGGGAACAGGAAGCCAGTGATGCCGCTCAGACAGCAGGGCAATGGACATAGAATGAGTGGAGGAAAGCATTAAAAGGGGACCCTAGGAAGCACAAGTATTTAGGGGACAAGGCAAGAAAGAGAAGGCAGGAAAAAGGTCCAGAGAGGAGTAGGAGGAGGAGGAGCCAGTGTGTCAGGAGGACCAAGGAGGAAGCAGCACCCCCCCTAACCCCCAGAGGATACAAATCAGAAAGCGGACACTGAAACTGTTCTAAGGCAGCTCTGCCCTGCTTCAAGGGCCCAAGGGAGCTTAGCAAGACAGTTTTTCCATTCCAGAGCCAAGGACACAAATTTGGCCACGAGAGCTAACAGGAAAAGTCTCCCCCATTCATTCCATCAAGGTCCCGACGACCTCAATGACATCAAGGGCTGCAGTCCCTATGACTGCTGAATATGCCTCTCTTGCTCTCCTAAACATTAGGCTCCTATTTCTGGTTGCTTCCCGGGCAACTAGAGGTATTACAAGGCTAGCTCGAGTGGTGATTGTAAGAGTGCACAGTGTATTCTGAGTTTTATCTTGGTCCTGTTACTTTAAAGAATGGAAGAAGGATCTGGCCGGACAGCCCTACCAACTGCAGGCCAATCAGCTTTCCCTGGGCCAGGGCACAAGTGAAACTGTGGCTCAGCACCCATCACTCACACAGCTCAGTAAGCGAAACTGTCCTGGATTAAATATGACACTGGGAAACATCAAAATAAGAGTCAGCATCAAAGATAGAGGACAGCAAAAGAAAGCACGGAATGATAGCAAAAAATCTCTAAAATTAACCATCCTCCCCATCATATCTGCTGAGCAGGGTTCCTCCCCAAAGGCTCCCTGAATCTCATGGGACAGTTTCTCCAAACACTTCTTATCCTACCATTTGCCACTCCAGTAAGCTTAAAAGAAATACTGAAACCAAATAAAACAGACTCGATTCCTCCTCTTCCCCACCCTCCCTCTTCTGCATTCTTACTCCTGTTGTCTATCAGAAAGTAACAAACCCTAAAGAATGTTTATGAGAATGGCAGAACAGAATCCTCTGTTATGGATGGAGATGTGGCAGGAATCCAGTGCAAACAGTAGGAAAGATATCATTTATAGAGCTGCAAACTTAACCGATAAACACGTAGGAAATCCCTTTGAAAGTGTGAGCCATCAAGTTGGCCTGAAGACGTCTGGCCCTCTTCCTTTTCCCTATATGAAAACGGAACTCCAAAGGTCGTTAAATTCTGAAGCAATTTAGAAAGATCATCACCCACCTCTGCTGATGATGAAACAGGCTTATTTTCTACCAGATCAAAATTAGGCCCTAGGCTGGTCTATAATTTTATGAACCCTTTCACAGTAAACTTTTATTCCTGAAGCCAAACTTCCACAGGTATTAAAGAGGCCAATTCAATGACCTGATGATTTATTTGATTCAGTGGAGCTATTGGGGGAGGGTATCTACAACGTGCAAGTTTATCACGTTGGTACTGGTACAGGTGAGTCCAGCCATTACAGAACCAAACAGTGGCAGGACTCTTAGAGTCCTAGAGAAGACAGCATTTTAATTCATCACCGAATGCTGAGTAGGCCAGGAGTTAGACGAGAAAGGGCACATGATGGCTGAGTTAGGAGGAGCCACCTGAGCCAGAGCACTAAAGCGTCCGATATTCCATCTTGGTGCAACAACTTCGTCATCAAACCTGCATATGGAGCCAAGGACAAGACAAAGGCAGACAGGGGGCAACCCCACAAAATGCAATGCACACTGTGTTTGTCTTCTGGAACTTACTCTCTACCCAGAATTTAATTTCCAAAAATTCCTACCAGTCCAATTACTAATTTTCAAGACTCGGCTGAAATGCCTGGTTTTCCATGTAACCTTCCCTCCACTCCCCACAGCAAAGTAAAACGGCCCTTGATTGTCCCTCTCACTTCAGGTGCCACTTCCCTGTGCCTTTTCTCGTTTTCTATCCCTTCTGTCACACAATCACAGTCACTGCCAGCCACGGTCTTATCTCTTGTAGAGTAAGTTTCCTTCTGGCCATGTGATAGGTCAGACATGACTAGGTCATCTCTTAATTCCCACAGTGCTTTTTAAAAGTAAGTGTGCATCGCTTCTCGGCCTTTTGGCTAAGATCAAGTGTAAAAGTAAGTGTGACATGGTACATGCCCCAAGACACATGTAATTATGATATATCACGAACATATGCTTACTAAAAAAAAGAAAAGTATGCACAGTAGACACCCAATAATTGCTGAACAAACGATTGAATCTAGAATGTGGGTCAGTGATTACAGGACTACATATGCTAGCAACCATTTCACCTAGTGAAATATAATCTCACTACAAAGACACAGAAGGCAACAGAAGCCTTCTCAACCACTAAGTGGGAGGATAGCTAGCCTTCTTCCTCCAGCATATGAAAGAAAAGTTGGATTTAAGGTCTGGTAAGTGCTGTCTGAGCGCACTCAAGGAAACATTTCAACCTCCTAGCAGTACCAACAGCCAGACTGAGCTCTACAGATTTTGTTAAGATTCCAGGCTCATTAACAGGCGTGCACAAATATCAACGGTTTGCTTAGATTCCCGCGACAGCAAAGACTAAACAGGAAGACTACTCTCCCCCACCAAAGAGATAAAATCCACAATGACTCATCACTAGGCACTGTCTATATACCCCATGTGCTTAAATACATACATATAACTTGAAGTTATTTAATGTATTTACCTGACCTAGTTCATCTCAAAATATTCCCTAGTCGTTATACAAACTGCACTCTTCCTCCACCTTTCAGTCTGACACAGCTGTGTCTGTGGCTGCGACAAACTGCTAGTTCAGAGGAAGAAGTTACACAGCCACCGGGGCGGGGCCAAGGGAAAAAGCAGCCAGGCCAAGAGAATTTACACTAGGGGTCTGGATGGAGAGAACGCCTTCGTCCTTCCTGACCTTGAACTGTGTTTTCAGTGTTGACGAACCATGGATTCAGTGCAACCTTTCTTTTAAGAACAAAATCTCTTGGCCCAGGTAACAATGCCACCAGTTCTTCCCGAAGGCCGTGCTTCTGCATCTGAGCCTGCTTCTGCCCAACGCCCTCCTACCCAGCCACCACGATGGCATTTGTGTAAAATGGGTAAGGAAAAATCTGACTTTCACAGCGATGCCCAGGACGAAAACTCGACATTCATTCTCACACGTATGAGACTCCTTTTAAGAACTCCTGACTCAAGATTTCAGAGGGAAGTGGCCCTGTAATAACATCTCTTCGGAGAATAGTGCCATATGGTTTTAACAGAGGTTTATTTCCTGAACCCAAAGAGGGCTGCTGATTCTCAATCCAAGGAAAATAATTATGCAGACAATTTCACTCTATTACTTTCAGTGAAACCCATTCTGTGTGGTCCACATGGCCTGTGGACACCTTGAGAGGAGACACGAGGCCATTTTTATATACCATATGCTTAATGCATGGAGTACAAGGGAAATTTCCTTGAAGACCAGCACCTGTCGTCCTGCTTAACAAGGCACCACTATCCCCACCCTTGATTCTGAATGTCACCTCTCTCACTGGGTCAAAGAAAAGACCAGAGATGAACAGGACTTCCAGTTAAGTTACAGCTAGTTATCAGTCAAATGTTAAGGCAAATACACACACAAATACACACAGCGAGAACCGGAAATACTGCATCTCCCAAAGTCAACAGCACTGATGGGAAATTACTGCGGACACAATTGGCAGGTGGGAGGACGGTGGAGGGTGGAGCTGGAGGGAGGGAAGGGGAGGAACCACTCCCTTGTGTAAATTCTAGCAACGTTCAACTGCTAACCTGAAAATAATCAAGAGAATAGGAAAATAAAATCCTTTCTACACAAAGGCTGAACAACACAAATGCTGTAAAAATAAAGATTTAAACCAAAGAACACAGCTAGTAAACAGTTCTTTCAAAGAAGACCACCCTTTAAGCCTTCGATATTCCCTTAAGAACAGAGTACACGAACTCGAGCCAGGTTGCCCCTGAATCTGAATTTTATGATAACTGTGAAATGAACCAGTTCTGCTTTTCAGACTGTTAAATGTCATTGAGTCTTTAAATGAATGGGTGAAGATTGTTTTTTAATGTTGACAGTATGTTTGGCACATGACAGAAAGATTCTCTTTTCTTCCCATAAGATCCCTACCTTTCTATACCCACCCACCTCTCTGAGTCAATAGAGAAGCAATTCCCTCCCCCAAAAAAAGGTTTCTCTAGATATTTACGGGAGTTTCACTAAACTGAACCAAAATAAAAATCGTCCTTTAAAAAAAGAGAGAGAAAGACTGTTAGGAGAGTGGCATCAGGCCTCCAAGGTCAAAGCAGGAACTAGATAGAAGAGAACCCAGTTCTAACCACAGGCAGGCCCGAAGGCTGCACCACGGCTGTTTTCTTTAGACTGCCTGAAAGTCCTGCCAAGAAGCAGACGGATGCTGCTGAAAGAATATCTTCCACAGCTGGGCATCTGTGTTCTGTGACAGACAGCCCTGTTCCTGTGTGTGTGGCCTGCAGAACACACCGGAAGCTCAGGAGGCTGTGCTTGGCAGGACAGGAGAAAACCTACTGGCGCTTTTTTTTCAGGGGGGAGAAGAGGACATAATCCCAACAGCAGAGACATCTGACAGAAACTCTGCCTTTGTTGCTGGTACCCAGGCTGAAATTGTCTCCTTACTGGCAGGGTACAGAAATCCCCCTGCTCATTTTCACTTCCAGTAATACTTTTCCGTCTAGTTTATCTAGTTTTTGGACCAGCCAACACTAAGTCTTTTTTGTTTTTAACAATCCAGGGAATGTTTAAATAAAAAACAAACTGAAGATCTTAAAATTTCTTAAAAAACAGAAACAACTAGAAATGGCAGCACTATGTTGCCAAATAAGTATTGGTTGAATTTTGTTATATCAAGAAAATAATTTTTTTCTACTTACCTTCATTTCTCAGAGTTGTTTTCTTAAGACATTAGCAATATCAAAGTATAACTTCTACAGTTTATGGGCTAAAACAACAAGAGCAGAGAACAGCTAAAAATGAGAACAGAGCTCTGTTAAAGAAAGAAACCAGCCTCTGCTGTGTGCCATTCCAAGAAACAGGCCACCAGAGGAATGGAAGAGAAGCTTGGAAAATTCACCATTAATAAGCAATACCTGGCTTCCAATCTTAGTGAAATAACAGGACATCATCTTCTCATCTAGAGTATTTTGCAGCATTTAAATAGCTTTAGGGACTAGGAGTGCAGCTCAGTGAAGGAGCCCTTGCTTAGTGTGCACAAGGCTCTGGGTTCAATCTTGAGCACCACAAAAATTAAAGATAATAAATAGCTTTAAAAATGCCAAGAGGGAAAGGTATAGGACTGCTTGAGTTCTGCACAGGAAAATGAAATGTGTACAAAACACTCTGCTTTTTAAGAATTTAAAAATAGAACAACTCTGCTTTATATTCATAAATGTCCTGCAAATGCCAACACTCTGTTAGGAAGCCGTACACGCTTCTGACAACCAGGAACTCATTTGTTCTGGACCTGCTTCTAATGTAACAAATCTGGTGAAGCCAATGGGTGGTAACCACCCTCCCAAACTGGAAAGTTGAGGCACTTTTATTAAAAAGAATGGGAGGAAATGTAGTAATAATCTCCCACCCCCTTTCCTGCTTGATCAAATGGCTCCCGGGTTGGTTTTCTTTCATGCTTGGCTCTAACTAGCAAAACTGGAGACCTCCATCATCGCGATTATCAGGATACCATTACTACTGAAACTTCTGGTAAATCTCAAAATGTAGGACACGAATGCCCAAAGCCTACACAGGTTTCCTTGGATCAAGGTAGTGGAGAGAGCAGGTCAAAATGAATCAGTTTCATTTCCACGGAAATATTTTGTCCTCCCCAAAAGCCAGGGTGTCTTGAGCTAGCAAATATAAGAGCCACAGAGTTTGGAGCACATGTTCAAAGAACTATACAACTAATCTAAAAATTTGAAAATCTGAAATCCCCCAGAATTTCCAAACTTTTTGAGTGTCCACATGATACTTGAAGTTACCAATTTGGGGGCATTTTGAGATTTCCTATTTTCAGAACAGGAACTGGTAAAGTCAATACATGCTTCGCAAATCCAACAAATCCCCAAATCTGAAACACCTCTGGTCCCAAACATCTCAGAAAAAGGACAGTGACCTGTGTTGCAAAGAGAAACAGGAGAAATAAGACACTTTAATGTCCAACCTGGGTGGTTCCTAAAGGAGAAAGCTCACAGAGACTCACAAGTAATGTGGTCATATGAGAAAGGATAACCTGATTAAAAGTCAATTTCAGACTCAGAAGGAAGCCGAAATTGTGATGCCAAAATTGGTGGCACTCTTATCTGTACCATTTACGGGATGTCTACACATACTTCTAATCTCCTTCAGCAGGTAGTTCCAAGCTTCCTGGCTCTATCAAAATCCCTGAAGGCAGAACACATCTTTGTACACTGTCGTATCTCTCAAAATTTAAGAAGACCTGGTTTTTAATTGAGTGAATCGTCTAAATCTGGGCTTTTTTATTTTTTTCTATCAAACTGGGGTCTGGCCAAGGCTCAAAAGCATCTGAGACAAGAGATGGGAGGAAAGTAATGAAAATCAGTCATGTCATTTGGCCATATCATTTTTCTTGCATCACTTTACACAGTCTCTAGAGTCAAAAGCAAATACTTCCTACCTCAGGAAAAAAAAAATCATAAATAAAGGGCCGTTAAGTTGCTTAGGATCACAGACAATAACAAGGTTTCCGTTGATCGGCACCTATGGCTTAACTATTTAATCCATGAAAACCAACCACGCAAACTGTTCATTGCCAGAATGCTGCAGTTGGATTGACAGAAAAAATAATACCTACTTTTCCAGTGGCAGGGGTGGTGTGCAGTAGCTTAAATGTGTTTTTCATTGCCGAAGGGGTCTGATTTCTTTCATACGGATATTGTTAGGAGGCTGAGGGTTGGTGATGGAGTTAAGCTGACAGAAAATGAAACCATGGCAGGAAAGACTGCACAAATGCTCATGCTCCTCTAGTTAGAGATGAAAGGTGGGTGGGGCGAGCAGTGGGCTTCCCTAGCTCGTGTCATCGGAGAGGGATGCTCAGAAAAGTTGAAAGCTTTCCATGCTTGGAAATCTCACTCGCTTTTAGACTCTATGTGTTAGAAGGAGATCTTGAGGGAATTACCCATAGTGGTTTTGAGGTTTGTGAATAAAAGGGGGAAACAGGGAAATTGCACAGGCATTCTGATTGACTTCAAAGTTGATTTTATCTGTACATTTCAGAACTGAATGGAAAAGAGGCACTTTATCCACATATTCTCCACAATGTTTAAATGCTGGTTTGATTTTGCACCAAACTACTGCTATGGATACTGAATGATCTTATCTTTAATGATAATTCCAGGGAATGCATATCTGTAAGTGTAGGTACAGCGCAAACCACAGACCTACAGACATTCTGTGTGCCTTTCTCAGATTAATTTGTACAAAAGAAAGTTTTAAATGTTCAAATCAGAACCAACTTTTCCTTTAATTTTTCTACAAATATTCTTTTTTAAATTATCCATTTGAGTATTCAATAAAACCCATCTGCTTTGTGCACATGGCCCCTTTCTAGAAAACACTGGGGAGTGTATCCTTTTATAATATGTGTTCTGGATCCTTTAAGGACTATCCAAACGGGTAGGTAAGGAAAGGGCTGTACAAAAATAACTAGCATGGAGCAGTATGCTTTAAGACTGGTAAAGTGTTGCAACCAGAGTCCTGCAAGAATTTAGACAGACAGGCATCATTCCTAAGGAAACCTTAATGGGGTGTGTACCACTCAGGTTAGAGAGGTAAGGTTTCAAGAGAGTAAGGTTTCAAAAGGTAGAAATGGAAAAAGCATATTCAAAGCAAGAGGCCCAGCAGGAAGAGAGATATACGAGAACAGGGCCAGGCAGGCTCAGGAACCGAGGGCAGAGCAGCCAGAGCAAGGTAAGGTGTTTGGCAGGCATGGACCGTCTGAACCCCCCTGTGGGAGTTCTGGGAACTCGGGGGGCCCAGTCTGGTCTGTGACTGGATTGGGGTGCACAGCTGTCATCTGGTGAGCCCAAGCTAAGGATACCAGTTGTCCTGCAGCACATGGGACAGTCCTACAGAATGAAAAGTTTTCTACATCGTTCAAGACTTTCGAGAAACCCCATCAGATATTCGGGAAGATGAGCTAGCACCTAACTCCACTTACATAGAAAGAATTTCTGCCCTATGGTTTTAACCTGTTGGATTCTCTAGGACTAAAACGAGACAGCAACGGAAGGACCCACTTTGTTAGGAACAAAATTCTTCGATTCAAAATTTATTCGGTAGAATCTTCCCCGACAGGAATGTCACACTTGGTATTGGAGCCACCACACGTCTGATCACTCGCAGTGTGTCGCTGTCACACTCCAAGTGGCTCCACACACACACACAGGCAGCTGGCTGACTCACTATGTTTCCCAGGATATTCTTCTCAACTGTCCAGACAATTCAGATAGAACTTTGTTTTAAATGAAGCTTCCTTTATTTTCCTTTTCTACCGCAGCCGTGGCATTATATGGATATTGTTAAAAATTGGGTGGACACATATAAGAAATCCCTGGCTCTCACATCAGGATAAATAAAGGAGACTGTTGAATATTAGATACAAAATGAGGCTGGCTGTAATCCATTGAAGAGCCACTGGACTAGCATGTGTGTAGACAGTGGCTAAATTTGCAAAGATGAGATGGGACTAAGTGGGACAGACAAAGAAGCCTGAGATTCATGGGGAACATGGGTACAGGGCACCCCTGAGAAGTTCCCAATGTGAATTCCTCACGATGACAAAATCAGCACTGGTCCTTGGGCAGAGTGAGCTGCAGCACTGTGTGAAAAGGACTTCAAGAGGAAAGAGACTGGTAGCTGGAAGAATGATTTGTAATCTCGGCTTTTCGCTCTATTTCCCTATGCTGTGGTAAGGAAGGGATGGATTTTACAGGGACACAGTCTTTCAGGACCCAGAGGATTTTGTGGCATTAGTTTTAGGGACAAGAGAGCTGGGCCAATTGAAGATGTTTGGTGGGGTTGAAGGTTAAACTCAGAATCAAGGCGACAGCTCACATGACAGTGCCTTAAGCAAGCGGAGTGAGAAGCTACGTCCGCAACTTTGGGTGGTGTCCACTCCCAAGAGGGAGGCGGGGGCCTGAAAGATAAAAGAGAGGAGTCAGGCAGGCAGGAGGGGATCAGAACTGGAAGCATAGATGGGGACAGTTAAGGTCATCCACAGGGTTACAGTGTGCAGACGGAGCCGGGATGAGCGGTCAACCCGGGGGGCATGTGGGCCATTGCCAGCCACCTGGGGGACAGTACTCTCGGCCAAGCTGGGGGAGGGGAAGCCAGACTGCGGGAGATGAGGAGTGAGTGGGCGAGGAGGAAGTGCAGGCGACAAGTCTGATTCTTTCTAGAAGCCTGGCAGTTAGAAGAGAAATAAGGTATGAGCTCAAAACAGTAATAAAGAAAAGGGACATTTTAGGAAAAGCCAAATAAATAATAAAACACTGCAGGACTCATTTGGAACTTTCCTTCTCTGTCAAGTAAATACATTGAATCAAGGCCATCTTTGGTACAGCTCTGTTGCTCAGGTGTACAAAGTATATTGGTTAGAAAGCACTGCTAACAAAATTCCATTTTGAGGAAACAGGATTTCTTTCTCCTTGTGATAAAGAGACTCCCCCTAAATAATAGCTGTAGGGATCACCAAGGCCACCTAGGAAGAGATGCCAGGACCACACCAGCTACCCTTGCAAGTGGCCACCTGCTAGACCACGGCCCAGCCAGGTGCCTCTCAGACCAGGGAGCTGAATTCCAACCCTGGCTCTGCAACTCACTGGTGGGAGGACAGGGACATCTCACCTAATTTCCCCAGACCTTGTACCCTTTGAATTTACACTGATTTCATCCTGGCACTCACAGGGTCAACACAAATCCTATAGTGTCAGGAATTATTGTTGGTATTCTTAGCATCTCAACATTAGAGACACCAAGTGGTTTTCCTAAGTTCCCACAGATGCCAAAGATAAAGTTCTAAATTAGAAACCTGTGACCACATCACTTAGAACAAGCTGCTTATTAGTAAACCAGAAAGGGCTCGCATCAACTACAATTGATATTTCTCTACAAGGAAAACATGGTACTAAAATAAAGGGCTTTGAGAATCGGACTCTTGTGACCAATAATATTTACCTGTTGCTAAATACTCCCAAAATATCATAGAAGTAACTCTGAAAGACTAATATTTTGGAAGAATGAACTGAAAGTTTCAGGTTTTCATTCTAAGGCCCTTAGATGGTTTTACTGAGCAATGTCTCTGAAAGACCGTCATGGATCACAGTAGGAAGCTGGAGTTTTCCAAGTATCTATGAAATTCTCACAGGAACTGTCTTAGCCAGGATTTAACAAATGTCACAGCATACCTGACTTCTTTCAGAAGCATGCTACTGTCCCCAGAGCCACGGGGGAATTTTAAGGAACTTCAGTGGAAACAAAAGAACATCACATTTAAATTCTAAAGCATCTCCCCAGCTTATAAACATTTATCTCACAAAGCATAAAAGGTGGTAAATCTTATGTCCTACAGAATCGGCGTCACTGCTTTTAGTTTCCTTGTTTTGAAAGCAGCCAGATATTTAAGAGGCTACACAAGCCCCACTGCACACTGTGAGGCACTGTGATTCACTCACACCCAGTTTCAGCAGGGTCCAGATAACTTAAAAAATAATCCTAAAGCTAATGAAGGCACAAGTAGGGTCTGTGGCCACCCGGACGACCACCTCTGACATAACTGATGACATGGGGATGTTCACGAGGGCAAAATGAGAAAAGTGAATGCACAGCCATACCAATTCTCAAGGAGGAAATCCCTCCATTTCTGAAAGAAAGCGGTAATGGATAACGCTGATCCACTGGCCTAAGCTGGTTTTTCCAGCTCTGAAGAAAGCAAAGGCCTCAACAATCTGGTTTCAGGCAGCTCGAGCCACCCAAGGGCCACCACACAGGTGGCTTTCGAATGCTGACATTTATCAAAATGAAATAAAGGATCTGTATTTCATTTTTCATTTTTCTCATGTCATCAACCAAATCCAACAAAGAGGAGAAAAAGCTTGTTTCCATTTAGGGCATGTCTTGAGTTTAAACAATCACTTAACAGTTAATTCACTCATTTGCAAACTCGCTGTTAACTAGGACCTAACAAACCCTGTGCTGGATCTTACTGTGCTGGGGAAGGTACAGTTCCTGATACACAGACAACCTGCAGATGACCAGTGGAGAGCCAAGCCATCTCTGGTTGGGAACACAATCCACAGTTGGGTTCAAACTATGGTCTAGCTTTATGTCGTGAATTAATAATAAAGACAGACATTCCTGGTAATTTGCTTGTGTGTTCTAGGAGAGAGCAAAGGTCTGGATGCAAATATTCCATGGCACTCTCTGGAAACAGTGTGAACCAGCTTGAGAAGAATAAACAAACAGACAACCTGCTTAGTTCAGGGAAAAGTAAACTGAAAGAAAAAAGGAACAAAAATAAGAGGTGGAAGAATTTTTTTTAATTTCAAGTAAATCTGTACATTGTTGCACAGATATCTTTCATTTAATACCATGCTACTTATACTGAGAAAAGTCCATATTTTGTTTCTTGTTTTCCTGAAGCATTTTCTTTTTTAAAAAGCTTTATTAGGGTGAAGGGAGGGCGGGGACAAGGGGAAAAAATGAGAATCAAGACCTGTCATGTAAAGGTACAAGATCCCAGTAATGAATGTAACTGTACTGTCTACCTAGAATGTACCAATAAGCTCAATAAAAAGAAAAAAATTTTAAAAAGCTTTATTAGTGCACATTAGTTATACAAAGTAGTGAGGTTCGTTTTGCATACTCTTACACACGTGTAATATATTTGGATTATTTGCACCCTCCTGGTCCATCAGCTTTAATTCTACTGATAAGACAAAAGCCAAAAGAAAAAATGTAAAGATTAATGTTGGAAAGTATTGTCTCTCCAGCTAGAAAAGAAATATCTCCCTTTTTAAAAAATAATAGGGACATTTAAACTGCCTTAATTGCAGCTTATTTTGTGTATAATCTACCTTATAGAATTACATTAATATTTTACGTCTTACTCAATTCACTCACTTTTTAATACACCTAAGGATGATATAAATGTTTCCTTGTACAGATTCTGCCTCTGGCTTCTGTACAGAAAGATTTTATTTCTACTGGAGAGTAATGGTCTGCATTTGTTTCCATTGGAAAGTATCAACACGAATTTTATTTCCTATGCTTACAGGACCAGAAAGAAAGAAGTGAGTCAGGGGACCACGCCATTTGGTAAAGATTCCTTCTCAGCAGCAGTTGCTCCTCAATACGGAGTGGAAAGTGAAACTGGCTGTTTCACACTGGCTCCCATTTTACTGCCAGTGTGAGTGCCCTTCATGCAGATGCAGATGGGGGCACAGGGCCTTCAGTTCTGGCCGGTGACACAAGTTGGGTTGCACAAGCAACCTGTTCCCTTCCTTACACAAACATGGAGAGACCACTTTACACATTGCTGCAAAAAAAGGATGCTATGTGGTGACGCTTTCCAGACATCAAGATTAAATTGTAGCCGATGCCCATTTGCTTAAGTTTCATCTGAGTTCCAATTATTTGCTCTGAAAGGGAAATGTTTACTTTTGTGCACATTTTGGATTCAACCTCCAAAACCATTGCTAGAAATTAATCTTAACCACGGAACATCTGCTTTCAAACGCAAACCCAAGTCCGTCATTTTAATGACATCAATTACAAATATACTGTGCTGTTTTTTAAAAAAAACTCTATTGTAAATAGTGGCATATTGTCACCACATACATCATTAAAACCAGAATCCTAGCCTTGATGAATTATTCAAAACTATGGCTCACAAATTAATGGGCACTCATTGTGTCATGCTCAAAATTACTTTTTAGTCAGTGTAAGAACTCATTTATTGACGCATGTGTTTATTCTCACCTAAATCTCCAAGTACAATGCTACATGGTGGTCTTGGCCACAAAGACCTATAAAGATCACCGATGTCAAGGAAAAGCAGTGGCAAAACTGTCACACCCCATTAGTTTAAGGCCAAATGAATGACAAGGGATCAGCACCCCTTTTGACCTCCTCAGTGAAGATCTAGCATTCTCACAGAGTTAGAAATAAGAAGTA
Organism: Fukomys damarensis; assembly: GCF_012274545.1. Classification (NCBI taxonomy): domain Eukaryota; kingdom Metazoa; phylum Chordata; class Mammalia; order Rodentia; family Bathyergidae; genus Fukomys; species Fukomys damarensis. Next base: position 10,546,501 of record NW_022900932.1, on the reverse strand, counting down.
GGTTACTTTGCATTTTGACATTGATAACTACAGGACACTTCATCCATTCTAATCCCTTTCAGGTACTTAAACCAATTCCCCAAGGTGCCAGAAACAGAACCTTTTCCCCTTCATGTTTAACCACTGCTCTTTTATGTTTTATTTGTCTTATTTTTATTTTTATTATTGACTTGACGAGTGTCACATGAATGGCATGACAGCCTCAGCTCCCCTGGGAACATTTTCAAGGCTAGTCAAATTACACTGTTAATCACTTTTGAAAAATCAATATTACTAATTTGTTTAAATATTACTAATTCATCCAGCAAACCGTGTGAAAGGCAAAGAGAATATGCGCAATCCCACACAACACAGAAAGAAGAGAGAATTGCAAGCCCAGTTCCATCACACTTTAGCTTCCTCCCACACAGTCATTAAGAGTGTTGCAGTAGCTGGGTTTGATGTTGCATCTCTATAATCCCAGAACTCTGGGAGGCTGAGACAGGAGGATTACAAATCTGAGCCCAGACTGGCCAATTTAGCAAGATCCTGTATTTAAAAAAAATAAAAACATAAAGAAGTTGGAGAGGTGGCCCTGTGTTCAATATCCAGTACCTCAAATAAAAAAGTGTCATAGTTCATGCTTAGGAATGACAAGGGAATGCACTTTGGAACCACCCGTCTATACTGCCTCAGAGATTTGAACCCCTGGAGTTGGCGGGGCTCCCAATTCTTCCCCTCAGTCACAGACGCCCCCATCTGAGTCTCCACTGCCCTGGCTCCTTTCTTTTGTATTGTTCTGCAGGACGGGACACCCTACTTAATGGACATTGTTTCTTTTCTTCCACCTCACTTAGCTTCCTTGACATCAAAAATCACACACTAAAGGCTGTTTTCAGTTGCAAACATTCTGGATGGAAAATAATATTAATTCAAGTCACATTTCCAGGTAGAGCCACAGTTTAAAACAAAGCATTTATTAAGCAGGATGATTTTTTTTCTTCCAGATATTCTGATGAACCAATAATGTTGTAGTTTTCTTTTTGCTTTGTTTTGTATTGTCTTTTCTAGTACCATGTATTGAACCCAGGGCTTATATACACTGAACTACTTCCCCATCCTTTTTTGTTTTTTGTTCTGAGACAAGGCCTCGCTAAGTTGCTAAGTTGCCCAGGCTGTGCTCAAACTTGTGATCCTCCTGCCTCGGCCTCCTCAGAGTCCTGGGCTGAAAGGTGTGTGTGCCCAAGTAGTTCCCAAGATTTTTAAAGTCTTGAGTCTATGCCGTACTGTCTTTCTTGTTTCTAGGACTCCGGAAGTAGGAAAGGGTATTTTCTGACCGTGGGTCTTCCTCCAACCTGCCTATCTCCCATGCAGAAGGAAGGACAAGAGAGAAAAAGAGCTTCACCTATTGATCTAGCAAACCCTTTCCTGCAGCCTCCTCCTGTCCCCAGTAGGGAACAAGCTGCTATCCAACAACAGCAATCTCTTTCCTACCCATGCGTTTCTCCATTCTCCTGCCACCTCCTCCTCAATCAGAACACCAGAGAACAAACACCACCGATTCCTAACGCCCAAAATTGATTCAAGTTGATTTTTCTTCACCTGCACCTCACTTTTGCAAAATAAATATAAAGCAATAGCTCTACAAATAAACACTGGTTAATTTCCAGGTAGAGCAATCTGAAATCATCTTGGCTCTGGGAATTTAACATTTATCTTTAAGTTCTCAGCTGTAAATCTCAATTTTCAACTTTGATTTGAATCATCCCTATTTTTGAATACGAAGTGGGCAACAGAGATGTGTGGCCCCAGCAAGTCCCTCCGAGTCTCAAGCCTCTTCTCACTCGTGGGATGACCCTGTCTCTGCCTGATTGGTGGGGCTGTGAAGTCACGATGTTAATGCAGACTTCGAAAACCACACAAATGCAGAACACGTGATTTGCCCAAAGAGCAAGTCAGAGCATCCTGGCACAGGACACACACAAAGGCCACTCCACAAGGTGACACCAAGAGACAGACACCTCTGCAGAGGAGACCGATGAGGGCTTCCAAGTATGACTGCAGTGCCCAGCAATGGTGCGTTCTTATTTATAGAGCACGCCAGATATCTGGAGAGCACCCATAAAACAGAACAAAGACGAAAGAAAAAGGAGAGAGGGAAGCAAAGAGGACAGTGGATGGATCGTGGAAGCTGCCTTCTGAGGCACACAAGCAGCCTGGGAAATGAATAATCCAATGGGTGATAATATTTTTAGAGGAATGAGAATAGATTTTTTTTTAAAACCAATTTTTGTAAACTAATTTTCATAATTACCAGAAGATTTACCACTCTAAGATGAAGAATCAGAGTATACGGCATATTCTATCTAATCATTTAAAAATAAAATCAGTTTAGGGGAAAAATTTATAAGATAAAAAGTACGTATACATATACATATATACAAATTTGTACTTATAAAAAGATATGAAAAGGGATTACATTAAAATATTAAGTGAGATTATATTTGATGTGCTTCAAGAGACTTCTTTATGCTTTATGAATTTCCTGAAATTTTTATAACAAATGTTTCACAGGTAGTAATCAAATTTATTTATTTAAAATGTCATTAGAAACTACTGGAAACAGTGCACGTCATAAACATGTCTTTCTTACTAGTCCCACAATTTTGTATTTCACCAAAACACAACTCTCTCTCCACGTAATCTAAGTTACCAAAAATAAAGGTACTTCAGCTTCTCTACAAGGGCAGAGTCTTTATCTTTGATGACATTAAGAACTAGCCCCCCTACCCCCCCAAAAAACAACCAACCTGAAAAAACAAATCTCACAAATTAGGTGACAGTATTCATTTCTTGAGAATAACAACTTCCCCAACAAGAAAAGGTGGCTCAGTAAACATAAGCAGAGACTAGGAGAACACAAAGGTCCTATTGCCCATTGTCACTTGAGACTCCACCCGCGACTCCCTCCCCTCCTACCCCGGACTGTCATGCTTCTCCCTGCACCAAGGACACACAATATGACCTCAAGTGATCTCTGAGTGTCTAAGTTAGTTTAGACCTGTCATAGCATTACTCTGATACACTGTTAAGTCCCATAAAATCTTTCCCCTGAATATTCAAGCTGTGGGAACAGCACTGACCCGCATTCGGAGAGCAGAGCTGACTTTCCCACTGTGAAGGACTGGGGTCAGCCAGCAAGACCTCAGGAGCCTCACTTATTCCCTGTTTTAGGAGAGATCTTTCTGGATATAGAGCACCAACCACAGACCCTCATGAACTGATGCACACTCGCTTTCATCCTAACGCCTCACTGAAGACACACCTGAAATTGGATGAGTTTTAGTCAGCGTTGGAATCCACTCTTCCAAAGTTCTCAGGGACTCCCCACCCCCAACCCCAGCTTTTTTCTCAATTGTTGCTTTCTGGGCTCCCCAAAAGTTAGGCAGTGCTCCATCACCGAGCGGCACCTGAGGCCACCCTTGCTGTCAGGCAGGGAAGTGGCCCCTGCTCTGCTCAGGAAGTAGATCTGGTAAGTCTTAAAGACACAAAGAGGAGCCAGAATACATGGGGACAGGGGACTGAGAGCTCTACAAGATGGCCAACAGTCACATGCTCAGCATACACTTTTTTAAATTATCAGAAATAAAAGCTGAGAAACATACTCACGTTTTTTCCCCCATAAACTAAGCCCTTTGTTTGTTTTGCTTTTTAGTACCGGGGATCAAACTCCAGACTTTGTGCTTACAAGGTAGGAAGCAAAACCACTGAGCTAGATCTCTGGCTCTTTGTGTCCAGATAGTCTCAAAATAATGCCAGACATTATCTTGGCCTGTTTCTCCATGCTGGTGGTAGCCCTTTCAAGCCAAGACTCTCCATGTCATTTCCTGTTCCTAGCATCCAAAGGCCCAGATCAGGTAAGGAATAAATGTTTGCCAATTAATACAGAAGTAAAGGATCGGTAGTAGTTCTTAAAACTGATTTTTCTTTCCTATAGTCAACTTACTTTAACTAGAAAGGTCACCAAGACCAAAAGGTTATATATATATATATATATATATATATATATATCAGCATTAGAATTTAGCGAGCATACAATTATTATCAATGAAGAATAAAATAAAACTTAAAAAAAAAAGGAATTTCACCAAACTGCTCCAAGTACTTTGTAAATCATGTGGAGGTCTTTGGGTTTAAGATCCCATTATAGAACTAATAACCTTCTTAAGCAGTTGTTTTAAATAAATTACAAACCATAAGCCTTCCAACAGCCTGGCTAAAAATGTAGAAGAAACCAATGTGTCTTCGTTGCCTTGATGTGAAAATTATGAATATCAATCCCAAGAATGGGCCAGGAATAGAACACAGCTACAGTTCAGCTTTAGGAGTTCTTTGCAGTAGTTTAAAAAAAATTGATAGTTTTTTATTGCAATTTATTCCAATTTAGAAAGGAATGAAAGGAGACATTTATAAATTAGCTAGAAGTACCACTTATTCCTTCAAACACAAGCATTTCTCTGCTCCTCATAAAAGTTTTTATTTACAGCTCTGACTCACCCTGCTGGGTCCTCAGCATACAGCAAAAGTGGTAATAACCAGAGGTATCTATCTAGATCATCAAAGTTCCTTCCTCTGGTCAGTTTGTGCCACAAATCTCATGCTACAAAAAGTTGCATTTCATCTTTCAGCATCAGATTTTTTTTTCCAATTCACTTGCAAATTTTTACTTACTTATTCTTCAGGTCCTAAAAAAGAAAATGAAGATGCTATGACTCAGCCTCTCAGGGCTTCTCCAGGGCTGTGAGTGACAGAATGGGAGGTCCACCCTCTGCAAAAACAGATGCTGGGGGTTTCAGCAAAAGTAGATGCTTTGGGGTAGGGGTGTTCATCTTGCAAAGTTCCCTTCCATTAGCTCACTTCTACTCACAGGCTCTTAGGTGACAGGTTACATCTATCCAACATCTTTCCTATAGAGCCCTGGGGAGAGCGAGGCGGTGAGGCCTCCTCCACATAGAGCGGACACAATAAACTTCCTGTGTTACCCAGTCTACTGGGCTCCACCAAGCACTGCTGCACCAGGACTCACAAACCACAGAACCAAAGTGTAATGCAGAGAAAAGAGGCAGAAATATGCTCTGTAAAAATGAGATGGGCGTGCATTGTTCATTTCAGACCCATCTATGCTTTCCTAAGAATCCAGAATCTCCTGCCCCCAGAAGCTCTCCTTGCTAAGTCTGACCTGTGCCACCAAGGCAGAAAACTTCGTAAACACCCACAGCCCACACGGGACTCCCCTGAGACGTGATCATAGCACAGAGTCTGCCTTGACCCCCTATCTAAATCACCCTCTTCTGTTCTCTTCGAGTCTCGGGACCGTCACAGCAGCCTTTGTCCTTGATGGCACTTGAGAAGCTGTGCAGACGTGCATCCAACCCTTTTTAACACCCTACCTGCTCTCACTGTCGGTCTGTCGGGGCTGTTCTTAGAGAAAGAAGGCGGGTGCAGAAGTGTTGTAGTTAGAAGGCCTTGGGGAAGAACAGATACCCTGTGCTTGTGGGTCTTTTGTTGCTTCAGAAAAACCAATACAGAATCGGTTTCATGGATTATTCCATAACCGAGCTTGACTTGTCGCCCTTCAAAGAGATTGCAGAAACCACGCCAACACCTGCCCCTCCACTGTTCCACAGGAGTACTGGAGAGACTTTGCATGTAACAGAGGTGGAACCAGGCTTCTTTGCATAAAGATTGAAAATGTGAGCAACCAAGCTTCTATTCAGCTGGTTTTCTTCCCGATTTACCAGCAGGAGGGGTGGGGCATGAATCTCCTCTAAATCGCCTCAGGCAGTTCTAGTTTTTAGGACTTCTTAGAAAGGGTTCTGAAAATAAATGATCTGGAAAGTAAGGGGTGGGATAGATCCCACAGCACAAATCACAAAAAGGACTAAATAAAGACCCACCGTTGGGCTGGGGATGTAGCTCAGTGGCACAGTGCCCGCCTTGCAAGCACAAGATCCTGTGTTCGATCCCCAGTACCGCAAAAAAAAAAAAAAGACCCACCGTGACAAGGCAACTAAGAAAATGTCACCACCAAGGAAGACAGGAGGGAAGTGAAAGGAAGTGGGCTGTGACTTCTAACCCATCCAGAGGCTCTCAGATGGTGACAGCAGTTTGGAAAGGTAAAGCCAAGTGCCTGAAGGGTCTAAATGTGCTTAATGATCCACACTGCCCAAGTTATTCTGGGAGGAAAGAAAAACATGTTTTCTGAGTACTTTTCCTTCCTCTGGCTTCGCACCACACCCATTGAGTCTTCTTCCCAGTTATGTCACCTGTTGCTTCAGTCTTTTCCTTTGGTCTCTGGTTATTTTCTTCCTTAAGAGAAAACTATATCCACTTAGTTCAAAACAAAGAATTCATCTGAGAACTGTATGTGTGCACTTGGCTTTTCGGTCCTGCTTGGGGAAGGAAACCACCTGCAGAGATGCTAATTTATTATTATAAAAGTACCTCTGAAGGGTATTTAATGTGAGCAAGGGTGGATTAAAGAATAGACAAAAATAAAAGCTGTGGTGCTTGGCTTCTCTGAGAAAGGTTAACCCAGCTTTCCATAGTTCCAGCTTTTGCATGTGTGAAGGTTTCTGTTTCCAGAAATAAATCCTGCTTGTTTCCTCTCTCCTTCCTTCTGGGTGAAGATTGAATTCCTTGAGGGTAACTTTTGGGTCACACCTGTCAAGCTCCAGGTTGCACAAATGTCCCCTCAAAATGTTTTTAATTTCTTCTGAAGAATCCCCTGCCTAAAGTCCTACCTTTTATATCCGGCATATACAAGTCATTTAATACATGTGACTTTTTCTAACAATAAAACGTTCTCTTGCCCTCCATCCTAAATTCTTCATAATTTACCTATTTTGCTTACCAATAGCAACTTTCGATTGTATAGCAAATCTGTTCCTCTTTTTGGTGGTATTTTTCCCAATTAAAGATTGTAATGGCCATTGAAGCAAGACAAATTACCCTCATCATTTATGTCTCAACCCTCTGTGATTCTGAGCTTCAGAATTATAATGGGAAACAGAAATCATGACTTTGATTTTCAGCAGAGAAAGGTAGCTCTTTGCCATGCTTGAGATGAGCACACAAAAAATCGCTAAGATGGAAGAGATTTGAAAAGCCCGCCTTTATTCAAGCCCTCCACCTTCAGTAACCCGTTTTACTTATATCCTATTGTCAAGAAGTTCTTCTTTAAATCTAACCTAAATCCATCGTGCTTCTCTGATTTCATCAGAAGCAAAACAGCTGGCCACCATACATAGCTTAATAACTCTCATAATTTCAAAGTCCGTTATTAAGTCATCTTTCAGTCCCCTCCTCTTGAAGCCAAATAATCTCAAGTCTTTCAACTTATCCTTATACGTTCAATTTTACAATCCTTTAATCATCATCAATGATCTTTGCTAAACATTCTGAAGGATTCCACGTTGCTCTTATGTTTGAAACCCAGATCACCTTTGGAATTCCTTCTCATTGTCCATAAAAGCCCAAGATTTTAGTAACTTACTGCTTTGGTTGGGTTATTTTTAGGACAAGCTCACTCGTATGGCTCCTTCTCTAAGGAAAACATATTCTTCAAGGCCCAGGATTCATACTGTGGCCAGCTGCAATGAACCACCCCTCACCCACTCCGGTCCATACTTCTCACTGACCTCTTCGAGGTCCTCTTCAATCCGCCTGGCCTACCAGCTTGGGTCTTGGGTTTTTCTGTTATAAAATTACCACCCCACTAAGCTGACAAGATCTATGTCTTTAAACCGAGTTGTTAATCCAAAATGGCTTCAAATGTGGCATCCTTTGCAGATAATGTCTATGAACATCCTGTCCTCAAAGCCTTACCTCCAAAAAGAATCACAGGGACCTGGTGAGAATAGCAGGAAAACGGAGGACAGTGGGGATGCATGGGGAGAATCCTGATGTATTTCCCCAAAGGACATGTCACACCAGCCTTGAGTAGAATTATCAAAAGAGCAAGTTTCGGGGTGTGATCCTAGCCTATCCTTTTTGCAAACTTTTTCCTCTCTTTGCTCGTATTTAGGCACTGCTAATGCCCTCTCTTCTGAAAGTTGGATGTTAGATTCCAATACTGATTAGGTCAGGCCTTCGCACCCCATGAGTCATTTTGCCTAGTAGTCTCCTCCAGACTTGGCCTCCAGCTCACTTCTCACCCCGAGGGCTGCACCCAATGTTATCTCCTCAGAGGGGCCTTCCCTGGACCACTCAAGAACACTCTAGAACTCCTTTCTGTCCCCTGAAGCCCCATTATTCTTTATTATTACACTAGTCACTTTAATAGCATTTATCACAATTTGCATTTAGATGCAGTTGTAGATAAACATCTGCTTACTCCTTTCTTGTCTATCTTCCCTCTTCAAAGGCACAGACCTACTGTCTTGCTTTGTGTGCCTGGCACCTGGCTAACAGCAACTATGTGGCCCAAGACAGTTTTTTAAGTGCATTAACCCTCCCCTGCTAGAAATATTTGCATTTTTGAAATGCAACTCTAAGGGTCACAAAAAAAGGCTCTGGTGGCTATGATAAAGGCCTGATGTCTTAGTGGTGAGGCAGGGTAGAGGGGAAGATCCCTCTGATCCACAAAATCTCCTGTCCCAGGCAAGAGCCTCTCTCCCTACCAGAGGCTTCCATTAGCAAGAAATCGTATCGCTAAGTCTTCATCATCCTCCTTCTCCAGGCAACTATCCTCCCATCGGTTCCCTCTCCTTCAGTTTCTATGCTGCCATGAAGTCTGCAGCACGCCACCATCTTTCTGATGCTATTTCCTCATTGCCCTCACAAAAGCCCTAGCACTACCTCAGGAAAATGTGCAGGGGCGTACACAGCATGGTATTAGTAGTCTCGGGAGGTACAATTATAGACCTCTATTTTTGTCTTTTAATTTTTATTCTCTAATTTCTTTTTGCCATCTATATAACTCGTCTACATTTTCAACTTGTGCAATTATTTTAAAGTTAACTTCTTGAGGCAGGAGGAGTGCTGTGAGTTCGAGACCAGCTTGGGCTACAAAGTTCCAGGGCAGTCTCAACTACATAGTGAGACCCTATCTTAAAAAAAAAAAAAAAAAAAAAAAAATTAAAATAATAATAAAGTTAACTTCTTTGGAGAACTAACTTTATTGTTATTTAAAGTGAGATTCTATTGAGGGTTAATGTCTACAATTTGTGCGTTTAGTCTCACAAACTCCAGTGTTTCCAGCTGTTGGCTAAACTTTCATCTTAATGAATTCAATGCTCACTCAACAAACACAGATATTTATGGATCATGCCTGCTGCGTGCCAGACCTTCTATCTTGGACTTATTTTCCATTTAGCAAGGCTACTATATCACTACCAGTAGGCATGCTTCTCAGGTAACACCAACCAGGAGAAATGTCCACACCAGAAGCTTCCACAGCTTTAATGACAAAGGCGTCAGGGAGCTTTAGTAGTGAATAACCCAACCGGAAGAGACCTGGAGTTCTTGCCCATCTCTATAATGCCTCTGCCGACCTACGGAGTAACACAGGGCAAATGAGTTTTCAGGCAGGTGGGTGTGCCTCGGTTTACCGGCCAATTAAATGCACAATGCCTGTTTGGAACTCCTCGGTGGAAAGGCACTATATAATTCCTATTTGGTATTGAAGCCACCCTTCTGAGTGCCAAGTGCTTTATGATCATTCCTTAGCAGCTATTCTTGGATACTCTGTGAAGAGATCTATGTGTTTTTCCATTTAAATGGTGAGGAAACCCAAATGGAGAAGAGTTTAGTCATTAAAGGTCATTAAGATGGTACCAAGGTCTCATAAAAGACCTTCCAAGTCCTCCACTCCTGTTAACCATGACTGAACCCACACTTTAAATACAAACCACCTTAACAGATGTACACCCTGCCATAGCCCTCATGGTGCACCACCCTGTCACTTGTCTTCACAGGACGGAGTGAATGGTGAGAAGGTGAAAGAGAAACCAAAGCTCTAGAGTTAGTAACCCAGGCTTCAGGCTCACCCTGCTTTTTAGCATCTCCATCTACAGCTCTATGCATTTCCTGTAGAACCTCCACATTTAGTACCTTTATATTCTCCTTACAGGGTTCGTGTTTGTCTACTAATAATTCCCAACGCCAATCCTAAAGAGACAAAGAGACCAGGTTAAATCGTCCTGAGAACCCACGCCTACAACAAAAATACACCCAAGCATTTTCACCCAGGTTACAACTCGTGCAAATTAACTCCAGGAAGGGAAAGGATGAGAGGAAGGGAATGCACAGCACAGAGAGTGCACTTTCCATCTAAGGGCTGATGGAGATGCAGAGAGGACCAGTGGACTCCAATGTCAGCTGACTTCCTCTCTGCCTGCCACTTCCGCCCAACTCCAAGGAGAGACATACGTGCCAGACTGGGTCACGAAATACCTGACCAGAGACAGTTCTACCCTAGATTTCGGCTCTGGGCTCTCTTAAATCATGCCCCTCTGGTCACACATTTTTTTCTTACCTTTGCTGCCTTCGGTTCCTTTACCAAATAAAAGAGGAAACATCTTGGTTCTGAGTCCTGCACTTTCAGTAAAATGACAGAAAATGTGTGTGTGAGTACCAACGACTGAAGATTGCTGCTTGGGCTGATTAATGAGATGACCCCTGAGGGCCAAATATAATGCTAGAGTTCTTTAGCAAAAACTTGGACAGAAAGTTCTAAAACAACTGAGGGCCTGCCTAAGGCAAGGCTGTAACTTCTTTCCCTTCATTCCTCTCCGGCCTTCTCCTCAAGCTTGGAGACAGGCACTAAGATCCACTTTCCTTCCTCCTCCATCTTCCATAAATATCTGTCTGTCCTGTGTTCCATACCCTGCTACTCCAGACAACCCCCAAAATAAGGACCTAAAAGTCCTTGACTAGCACCATGGCATTCAGATTCCAGAGAGCCAATGCCTACAACTGCTAACACCTGCAGGAGCAAGAGCTGAGCGTTCACCATGAACAAGGTCTCACCAAAGCAACTACCCAAGGATCTACCGCAAGAAAAAGGAAACTGAGCCCAGAAGGAAGAAACGCAGTATGAGAAGGAATAGCCAGCCCATAAATCAGTAAATATAATGAGTAAATGTGAAATAAGCATCAAGAGTTTAAAGCTTCTGATAATGACTAACATGGAAATATACAAAGAGGGTAAACTGAAACATCAGACATCAAAAGAGAGAGGGTGATTGTAGTTTGACATTCTCACTGGGGCAAGCATCGTGATTAATTCCATCACAATAAATATCCATATCAAAATGGCAAAGCAATTGCCGGCTCATGCAAATTAACTCCAGGAAGGGAGAGGATAAGAAGGGAAGGCACAGCACAGAGAGTGCATTTTCAGTCTGAGGCTGATAGAGACACAGAGAGGACCAGCGGAGTTTTGAAACTGGTAGGAGAGGAAAGCTATCACAAATTTAGAATAAAACTAGATAAGAAATATTGTACAAAGGGGGAAATTTTGCAAAAGGAGGAAATGTAGAATATAGAAGCCCCAAACGCTCACCTTCAAACTGTAATACCCTGCATTCTTAATAATACATCAGGCCTGGAAAGCACTGGGAATCACACTGCTACATACAGCTGACCCGCAGCAAAACCGATGTCTGAAGCTGGCAACCTCTGCCATCACCACGGGGAGAGCCTTGGCACACTCTGACTCGCTGTTTTCTTCTCCAGTACCCAGGTCTTCACTGGTCTCTGTTCTCTGTCTTTATCTCCCTGATACCTGGTCCAGCAAAAGGATTCCCACATTGCTTGCTTTCACCTTACTATGAACAGAAGTCTGACTGAGATTTGCCACAGTCGCTTGGTTTAAGTGCTTTGGTCTAGTAGCAAACAGATTCTATCCACCAGTACACAGTACTGGGGAAACTTTCAGAAGCACAGAGAGCCCTTGCTGTGCTACTTAAGTACCACATCACAAACGCAGCTCCTTTAAGTGTCGTATGTGATCTTGAATCCGCATTTTAGACTTAAAATATTTTTATGCTCTCTCTTAATTTCTAAAAGTTACTTGAAAAACAAGAACAATTTTTTCCATACGTGCCTAAATTAAAACTATTCGATGTTATGTGAAGAGCCAAACGTGTGCTTTATTTGACACCATAATTTATGATATCTTATAAAAACCCTAGGTAGGGGAACTGATGGATATGGAAAACAATACCATACATTGTTTTCCTGTCATTTTAAAGTATAACCTATTCCCCTACTGTCCAGCCCTCCTTGAGAAAAAAATACTATATGGCACAAATAAAATGGAAGCAAAAAGAATATTCCAGTGATCGATCACAAATTCTCTCTTAGGAAGGAAAAGTCACTTTTATAAACAAAGATTTTAAAAAGCGAGAGAAAGAAAGCCTCTTTCTCAAAATCCCTATAAAGTCCCTAGGCCTGTTTTAAGAACGAGCAATTTCTGACCTGCACCAGGACATAAACTACTGGCACATGTGGACCAGGCACGTGTGTGCTTTTAGAACACATATCACTTGAAGACCCGCCATGCTATATTTAGTTCGAAATAAATACATCCACCACAGCACCTGCCTGTGGAGAGCGTGCTCTTGCAGTGGAAGCCGAGGCTCCTTGTTAACACGAGCCCCATCCGATGAGAAAGCACATTCGGAACTGGGAGGCCGGGGAGCATGCAGAGGAGGGACACAAGCATGTTTTAACGGCTGTGATCATTTGCCATGAAAGGACGTTAAGGCCATAGCTCCCTGCTGCAGCATGCCATGCGCTGCTGAATTAAATTACTGCCATGCCGGCTGCTCGCACAGGAATGTGTAAACAGGCCATATATTCTTGCATCAGTTCCACAGAATGTTGCACAACACAGGATGCCTCTCCATGTGTCATTTCCTCCTTGGCCACGTTCCCAGCTCCTGACAGTCAGTCAAAAAGAAAAAAAGGGGGAGAGGCTGAAAGAGATTTAAAAGTACTCATCTCGGGAACACATTCCCGCACTGCCAGACAGAATCTCCATGCAGGCTTCTGACTGCCCCTTCTCTGTCACCCCAGAAAAGAGGGAAAAAGGGAACCGTGGGTGTTTCAGCTGTTGCTATGAAGTCAGAGATTCTCAACGATGTGTTACATACGCATGGCCAAATGACTGGTAACAATGACCATCAAACTGCTGCATGTGTCTGCTGTCTTATAATTATCAAAGCATGGCATTTGCCCATGACTTCTGCTCCCTGGGCACTTCGGGGACTGGGAAGAATTCAGAAGAAATATGCAAGTCAAGAAGCACAGGACTTCAGTGCTAATGCTTTACATGAAGGAGTAAAATTCAGGCTTGGAGCATCAGGAGTGTGGCATGACGCCTTGCAGGGTTTTCTCAAATTGTCTTCATGCGGGAATGTGAATGCAAGAACTGTATCCAGACTTCCAAAATTCTCCTGTTGTCCTTCTGCCCCACATTCCTTCCATGTCTCCCATGTTCTTGCACACGGGGGCAGCCTCTGGTTGAGCATTCACCACATAAACAAGCAGAGATCAGCCGGCCAGCACACAAGCCTGTCCCTTTACCCAGCCAGGATGAAAAGTCATGGAGGCTAGCTGCCCTGACATCATCAGGAACAAGGAAGAGAAAATGCCAAGCCCTCTTTTTCTCCACCCATCACGTGGCTGGAGAAGTCTCAGAACCACACAGAATAGCAGGAGAAATAAAGGAGGCGCTGTGCTTTATTTGGTAAGGTAAAACTCCTGCAAGTGGATAGACCGTAATATGGGAAAATCAGCCAGGCACAGTGGTGTACACCTGTAACCCTAGCACTCAGGAGGCTGAAGCAGCAGGATCACCATTAGTTTAAAGCCAGCCTAGGATATATTATGAGGGCAAGGCCAGCCTGAACATAGTAAGACCTTGACTCAAAAACAAAAACAAACCAAAAAAAGAATATTGAAAAATAAAGGTTGTGGAGGGTTATACATTTGTTGATGAACTGGTGCAAACAAGCAGACAGGAGAAGAAAACAGTTTAAGTGTGGGACTTAAGCTTCATGGGGGCAAAGGTAGGCCTCGAACCCCAAATGGGCCCTGTACTCCCCAAGAAGCCCTCACTCACCTTGGCTTCATCCCTTCCAAGAGCCGAGCAAAGAAATGCCTGGCCCAGTTCTCTGGGCCTGCGGGGAGGCAGCAGATCCTAGGGCAGGCTGAGCCTCTGCATCTCCCCCAGTTCAGGATGGGGGCAGGTCTTGGGGAGTGACGGTGTCCCTTCAGGAAGAGTGGCTGACTGCTTTGGTCTCTCCTTGAGAGTGACTACGGTTCACTTCCTTAAGGTGGGACATACAAAAATTCTTAGAGACCCACGCTCATGTGTCCTGTATAGGAGGTCTGCAGGTGTGCTGGCCAAGCATTCTCAAAACCAGATGATATAAAGTACAAACCCCAGCTGGGTGCCTGCCTGTAATCCTAGCACTGAGGGAGGCTGAGGCAGGAAGAGGCCAGGAAACTTGGTAATTTAGTGAGATGCTGTCTCAAAAAATAAAAAGGAACAGGGATGTAGCTCAGTACAGAGACTCAGTAACCAGTATCACCAGAAAAGGGGCAGAAGGTCACAAAACCTTTGTGCTTGTCTGTTAAAGGATTCATATGATACTTCTGCTACAGACTTCCCATGTCACCACACAAGGGTCACATCTCTTTTTCCTCAAACACTTAATTTACACTTAACGTTCTTCTCCCCTACGAGTGTTGACCAGCTGCAGCTAATACCAAGTACCACAAGGTAATGCCCACCCTTAATTCATCTGACACTTGCAGATTTGTTCAATTCGAATGAAGCTACCACAACTGAAACTTGCCCCCACTTTGCAAAACTTCAAATGTTCCTGATTTAAAAGGTCAAGAGGACTTTTGGAAGTTGGTACCTTGAAAAACGTATGTATTCTACTGCCACAGTGACGTCTGCCAGCTAAGCCCTGTCGTAGCGATGACGTTCATGATCCCATGAACCACTGCCCCACCACTCACGTCTTGGAGTGGTCACATCCTCTGAATCCGGACTCCTGCTATGTCTTGCTTTAGCCAGCTCTGTGACAGCTCTGAGCCTACGCCGTGAAAGCCCAACAGCAGCTATTTCTTAGGGAGGCTTGAGATGCCATGCGGGGCGCCATGCTGTGCTGGAGAGTCTCAGAGAGTCCACATGGAGAGGCCTCATGGAAAAGAAGAGGGTCTGGGACTCCACAAGGTGGAGGCACAGCTGTCCTTCTATCCAGTCTCCAAGGCATCCCGCCAAGCAGTGGACATGGGCTACTCCAGCACCAGCCTCATCTGACTGCAGCCACACAACAGCCCCCAAGCAAGACCAGCAGTAAACCATCCAAGGAATAGGAAGCTACTTATTGTTTTAAGCCATTATGTGTCACAGTCATTATTTGGCAATAGATAACTGAGAACACAGCAAGAAAATGAGCAAAGTGATATTTGCTTTTCCAATCCTGCACACAGCCAACATCCATCAGTCCTGTTCCCCAGCTCAGAACCACACTACAGACTATAACGATGCTAGCCAAGTTTTCTCCTCCCAAAGAAATTCTTTAAATCAGATAAGGGTGGCATCCAAGGGCACAAAGGGAACCAAGGATGCTAACAGGATTCGAGGTTTAAAAGGGGGAAGAATCCAAACGTATTACCCCTGCAGCCGCCTCTGCACTGACTTCTGCTGGCGGACACATGCAGCCGTTCTGCTGAGCTGACTTGCCAACAGAAGGTCAAGATGCCTCGCCTACATACAAGACTTACAAATTTGGGATCTGAAGCATGATGTCACATCTTGAAATGATAAGCTGGCGAAGGAAATAAATGGCACTCTGCAAAGATATATACCATTTCCACGTTTATGCTACTTAAGATGAAGGTTCTAATAAGTCATCGGTGATGTTCCTTTAAAGGGAAGTTTTATAACTGAGATGAATCACGACTGCAAAAGATCAAAGTTAAAAAACATCGATGATGCCATGGGGTGCTTTTTAATCTTGTAATGAGTGATGATCATATGCTCTTATGAAGTGAGTCCAACTGCCAACGCCAGATGTGTATATTAAGAAAAGAGGTTGTTTGTGATGTGACAGCACTGGTTCAGCTGCCAGAGACAGAAAACCCAGGAGGATGAAACCTTTCAGGTTTTTGAGAGAAAAGCAAGTTGTGGCAGATGGTAGACAAGCAGGGTCTCGAGTGGTGTACTAAAGTCACAGCATCCCGTCTTGGTTTGCTGTACACCAATAGTGTCAACCAGCAGATCTACACAGCTCTACTCAGGCAGTGTGAGTATCTGTGGCCCCAGGCATGAGTTATAACACTTATTAGTATAATT
Organism: Fukomys damarensis; assembly: GCF_012274545.1. Lineage (NCBI taxonomy): Eukaryota > Metazoa > Chordata > Mammalia > Rodentia > Bathyergidae > Fukomys > Fukomys damarensis. The sequence goes on along the minus strand of NW_022900932.1, from coordinate 10,530,141 downwards.
TACTATAAAGCAAAAATCAGCAAAGCTATCTTCAGGGGGGAAAAAATCATACACTAGAGAACAAACTCTAGATGGTATCAGTTTCCTGGAAGGTACTCTACAAGCAAAACTCTACAGGAAATTTCTGACACTGAAGAAAACTGATGCACTCAAAGCTAACATTTAATGAGTGCTTACTACATGGCAGTCTCTGCACCACCCATTTTGCTTATGCTACACCGCTTAACTTGCTTGCAGGAACTGATGAGCAAGATGCTATTTTTATTACTCTCACTTTAAAAAGATGAGACAACCAAAGCAAAGAGAAGTCAGGGAACTTGTGCACCTCCTCCATACAGCTAATAAATGGTACCACTGGGATTTTAAGCCAACTAGTCTGACATAAAGACCCAAATAGTTAACCCAGAACTTGTCCCTGTTCAAACAGCTGAGCTACCAAAACAGCCTCTTCAACACGCTCAGATCTTTAGAGGAAGAAGAAAAATCCCAACTATAAACAGGAACCGATAGTACAAAATCCTCAACTCCTTCAAACCACCACAGTAATAAACAAATTACCACTATGAAAAAATAACCACTATGTAAGGAATTATTATTTTTAGGGAGACAGGCTAAAGCAACTGTATTAATCATCTTTTTTCCCTTTTCCTCTAAGAAAGCCTTTTGTTAATGCCTTTCTCTGGTAAAAGCTGATTTAAAAAAAAATAAGCCATTTTGAAATTAGAAGTAAAGGTCGACCAGCTACAATTTGTGGGCCACATCTGGCCCATCACCTGTTTTTGTAAATAAAGTTTTATTGGAATATAGCCATGACCATTTGTTTATAAATTGGCTTAGACTGTTTTTGCACTAAAATGGTGGATTTGAATGCTTGGAACAGATGGCCAAGAGCAAAGTGGAAGGAAATAATCTAGTACTAGAGTCCAGGCTGTAGGATCAAGTTGTTACTGACCCCAGACGCATCCTTCTATCCAGCCAAGTCACTGCATGAGGTCAGGAAAATGGCATCACACCTTCACAGAGATTTCTAGTCTACAAGAAATGATACTCAGCCTGAACTGAGACAGGTGGCCTGCCACTCACAGGTCTGTATCTGCTTTAATCGCCAAAGCCTGGCGAGATCACATAGACAGCCCCCTCTGCCAAAAGTCCCTTTGAAAAGAGGCGCCGCTGTCACACAACTCAGAAGTGGCTCTCTCAAAGCTATACCAGCTCCCCACCTCTGTCATTCCTTTCAGAATGGGGCAGCACTACCCTTCTCTGCTTCCTCCACAAACCATCAACTTTTGAACAACAACTCCAGTGGACGGACGGACACACACACACACACACACACACACACACACTAGACAATGGCTCTTCTACATGCTGCAAAAAGTAGCTCAGATGGGCAGGAAACTTCCTTAAAAGACAAAATATTAGTGGTACTAAATGGTAGAAGACTGCTTGCTATCCTGCTTTATGTATTATTAAATGTCATCCCTACCATCTCAGGAACTCAGCGGCTAGTTGGTAAAAGGTCAGAAAATGTCTCCCATCATAAAGCATTACCCCTGATTTCTGGGGGACAGGAAAGTCATGCAAAACCAAACCAAGCAAGACAGCCTTGCTTTCTCCTGTTCATCCACCTTATGTTAACCATGGCCACTAGGACTTGAAACCTGGAGGCTTTGCCCACCAGCATCCCAAATCACGTCCCAGAATATTCCCAAACCAGCATATGGGGCCAGCACTGACCCCGTGTTTTAAGTCTGGAAAAAGGCCACACACATGAAAGGAGATAAAAACAAAAACCTCAAAGACTTGCTTTGGAGGCAGGAAACCTCCCTAGTTCAGGCAAGCAGTCAGCCTTTGTGAGAAGGGACAGGAGCAATAGGGACAGGAGGCATTCCGGGCTCGCATCACCAAAAGATACGCTACTTGGAGAGAGCAAAACCTTACGAGCCCCTTTCTCTCGTTTTAGGGAAAGAAGAGCTTAGCCTAGCTAGGCAGGTGTACTGACACAAAACGAAGAGCTTCTACCAGACATTATTTCCACCACCAACCAAATCAAACGCTTGAGTGCAAAGGATAGGAACTCCCAGTGCATCCACGCAGCCAAAGCAGAGGTCTAGATGGCATTTCCATTGGCACAGAATTGTCAGGTTTATGTATTAAATAATCTGCAATCTCTAAATATATTTAAATACCGCTAGGCCAAGTTTGTTCACATCGGTTCGGGCAGTGGAGACAGGGAAAATTAAACCAGTTTCAATTTAGACTTAGGAAGAAAATACATACTGGCTCAGTTAAGCGTAGTACCTTAAACTGACTGCAGGTTAAGCCTTCTGGATGTCTACACAGACAAACAAAACAAGGAGGACTTAAACCCGGTTTGGCTGTATCTGCTAAAGAAACTATCTATAACAATTACTAGAACATGACCAAACAACAGTGTTGTAACAATCAAGCAAGGTATCGTTTGCAAATAAATTCTTTGTAATTAAGCAGTGTGCTCTTTATAAAGGGAATTGAGTGGGCGAGCTAAAAAGCTAAAACACATTCTTAGGCCATGGGAAACATACGCGAATGCTTTTGGACTAAGCTGGAGATTTTTAAGTTTATTGTTTGTTTCCTCAGCTCTCGTGGGTCTATCCTACCCTGCCCATTACGTGGAGTGGATGAGCAGAAATTTCTCAGCCAGTCATTCCAGTGAGGGAATAATTCTTGGCTCATTTCCAAAGTTATAAAGGTCTTAGCAATTTTGTGGCACAGGTTCAAACTGCAATTGCATTTCCTATTCACTGTGAAGTTCCAATTGTCCCTCTCTAAAAGTTCCTGCAGATAACAAACTTTGCAAACACCGAGGGTATGTGAAAGTAACCCTAAGTCATTTGGAACCAAGGCCTCCTAGGGGCTCCACAAACTCTTATTTCCATTTGCAACAGAAAGACAAGTACTTACTTCTGGGTTCCCGGGGTCCATCCACTGTAACTTTAATAGCTCTGTGATAGGTGGCTACTTGGGGAGGATTTGTGAAGACTGTTATGGTCAAGGTGAAACTCTTGCCTGCAGAAGTAAGAGGGGAAAGTACAGAGTGAATATAAAAAGATAGGGTTGATAAATGTACAGTAGCACAGAGTCCACATTTCATGTAAGCATCCCTGCGTGGGCAATGAAAGTCACGGGTGAGGAGCTCTTACTACACACCGGAAACCCCCTGCTAGCCACGTTAGGTGCCTCGAACCCCATTCAGGGCTGAGAGCATCTTCGTTGTGCTACTATGAGAAGGCTCCAATTCCAAGAAAGCACCCCAGCAGCAACAGTTGTCATGAAAACAAAACCCTTGGTCGGCTTGTGGGAGAGTCTCTCTCTTTCAGCTTTCTCTAACTTCGTCGGCAGAAAACATCCAAGCACAGACAATTTTAGAAGTCTTTATTTAGGATGAGGTCATGACCCCATGAGAGAACAATAGTAAATCATTGTTGATTATGTTATTTACTTCACATGGCTTTAGCATTTTCACTGGCTGAAACTACAATGGGAAGATAAAAGAGGGCAGTTCTTATGGGAATCATTTTAACAGCAGCCAGTGTCTCCTGTCCTGGCCTTAATGTGCCTGTGGTATGATGATTTCATCATTACTGGAACAGAGTTTCTCTCCTCCCTGCTCACCCCTCCCCTAACCTACATCTCTGCTGTGAAATCCTGAAGGAGCTCCCTGGCAGTGACTTAGCTTTTGTAGAAGGCACACGACACCTCTCAGTGTAAACATGGATTTTTACTTGTGCTTTATTGAATTATTACATCTGATGCTTCAAATCAGGGAGCTAAAAGCAATGAATTGGGGTGTGGGGGGGAGGGAAAAGTTGGTAGCAGATCTGGAGGTCGGATGTCTCCAGAATACAGCAGACTCTCTTACACAGACTCACTGACAGTTGTAATCAGTTAGATTTGCAACGGTTAGTCATGTCAGATAGTCAAAACTGCAAACTGTTACAAGACAGGAAAAAGTGGGCGTGAAACGGTGACTCGATAAAACATTCAGCAATCTGGGGCCAGAGTACTCATTTAAGTCTGCTCCTGTAATGGATAAAAAGCTCATTTTCTATTTTTTTTTTCTTTTTCTTCCTTTTTTGTTTTTATTCCTTCTTTTACTGAAAGCTGAGGGTATTAAATCAAAACACAAATCTTAGACAATATGTAGCAATGCAAAGTTTAATGCAATCTTTTCAAAACTTAATATGGAACAGGTTATGTACAAGGCTTAATGTAAAACAGGTCTTTTGGCTGTCAAGTCTAGTGAATGGGTTTTCTTTTCAACCTAGACCATGTTAAGTTCCTAAAATCTGTTTAAGGCACACATCATTTGTTACTGAGTATACACAGTCTTAAGTCTTCTTGGCTGTACTTTTCCATGGTTGGGGAGAGGGGGTTTAGAAGAGGGGAAATAAAAAAAGTGGGAGATGGGGAAGAACTGGGAAAAATGAATATTGATCAGAAACCCGTTATTATCCAGCTACTTCCTGCACATTATCTCATTTAGTCTTCTCCAGTTAGATTCATCCACCCCCACTTCACGAAAGAGGAAGCCAAAGCCAAAAGAGGCTTAGTAATTTATCCAGGTTCACAGAATTAAGAAATGGGGAAGACAGATCTGAACCTAGGCTTTTCTGACCTTAAAATTAATGCTTTTTTAAAAAAAAAATTCTATTAACTTTGCCAGAGGACATGAGCAAGCAAAGAGTAAGTTAATTCTAGATGTGTCTCAATTAGCTCTCTGCACCCAAGAAATAGTAAATATAAATGGACTAATGTAACATCTTAGCCAGGATGCAAAGCATCTGTCTTTAAAGTGCCATTAATGTACCATATGTCTTCTAAGATGTAGTAAACATTACATAGATTTAAATAAAACAGCCAGCAGTCTAAACTAGTTATAGAAAACTGAAAGTCTACAGAAATAGAGGTTAGAAATGTGAATAGGAAGCCACTGGGTCCAGATTAAGACCTCAAAATAGTGGAAAGCTCTGGAGGAGTAACACAGCTGAACCATTAGATTGGAAGTTACTTTACACTGGAACATTAGGCAGTGCTTTTCTGGATCAAATCAGTGTTCTGTGCACCAAGGACTGAATTTTAACCATGGCTCCAATGGCTGTGACTGGATGACTGTTATCATCAGTGGGACTAATCTTGATAAATTAAGGATGTATATTTCTCATTATCATTAACATTTCTAAATAACCTGCTAGAGATACTATGCATTAATTTATCTAAACTGGTTTTAGAGCTTTTTCTAATTTAGAGTTTTGTAATTTATTTAAAATATTAAAAGTCATTTATGCTTCTCCCAAATTCAGAGAAACACTTCATGTAGAAACAAAAGCCAAATAGAATATTCACCCTTCAAGTACAAAGCGTCTAAATGTTCAGAGCAGAACCAATTTTCCATTAAAAACTTCCTTTAAGAAGAGGTGGGTCCAGGGGAGGAAACATTTAACTATGGCTTTCCAAAATCACATCCTCAGGATCGAGATGTACTTTAACAATTAAAAGCTGAGGAGGTTCCTTCCATTTCCGATTGCCCCTTTCAGAAGAAACATGTATGAATGTCAAAGCAAAACCTCTGGAAACTATGACCCAACTTGGTCACTGAGTCTTCATCTTAGATTAATGCATTTCCTGAGTAAAGTATGTATGTGGGCATTCCCTTAAATTTACAATCAAAAAGTTTTTTACAAATCCCATTTTTTTTTTAATCACTTCCTGAAAGTGATAAAAATGCAGGCTCTTCCTTTGGGATGACCAACTGTAACTCCACCTAGGAACTCATTTTATACTATGTCCTCCACCTATATAGTTAAGATAAACGCAGGGAACTGTCACTGATAAACAATTCAAATCTAGCCAGAGGGGCTGCCAAGAATGTCAGGCCAGGTAAGACTGTAAGCTGCATGGTGTCCCACACTGACAAAATTCCACACTCTGTACACTGTAGATGCTTAAAAGCACTCATAAATTAAAAGCAGTATGCTTGATGTCAAAAGAGAGGAAGCACACCAGAAAAAAAAAATTACGGGCCAAAGTCAGTTTGAACACTTCTGTTTAAAAAAAACAAAGGAGGATTTACAGGAAAAGACAATTAAAACCCGTAAGCCACTTCTAACCTAATGCAAGTTTCATTGATGCTCTACTTTCTTCCCAAGCATTTTTAAAAGTTGTAGTCAAAAGACAACCCATAAAGCCCAAACCTAAGACTATTTTTCAATTTCTGACATTTTATGTTTCTACAAGAGAAAAGGAAAAAAAAAAAGTGTAACATTCTTGGAGGTTGGTGTTTTTGTTTGTTTGTTTGTTTTGTTTTCTTAATTTCCTAACATTATTGAAAACAAAAAGTTTGTAAAAGTTTATAAAGCCAGGGGAAAAAATGGTAGCAATGTGTCAATTAGACTAAAACAAGAGAAATGGAGAAGTGTGAAAATTAAAGAGGAAGCTGGAAAGAAGCTGTTATAAAAAGAGGTCAGGTACAAAGGGTACAGAGGCAGGTTAAATGGTTTCCTGCCACTAAAAAACTGACCCACTTTTATTCCGAGTGCTATCTTATCAGTGTTCTCAGTCCTTTTTTCTCATCATTTTAGTTTGGTGTTTCTGTTTCCTTTCATATAATGTTACTGTAGTGATATAAAAATCTATTATTAGTGATAAATCAATTTCTCTCTCTTTCTCCACCCGCTCCCCCCACACCCCCATCTAAGTCTCGAAGACAAGTCTGGACCAATTTCTCCATCCTGCCTCTGGCAGCAGACTGTAGCATTTCAGATCCTCCACCAAGTCCCGGCTGCTTCAAAGGAAAAATCCTACTTTCTTCAGTTAAGATCATAAGAAATATAGGGGGAGGGGGTCAGCTCTGTTTGGACATAATTACACTTCATCAAAAGAAGCTTTCTTCATCTTCCATGCGTGAAAAGTCTGCAAGCAGTTAAGTCTGTCTTTTTTTTTTTAAATATAAAAATTGCTATTTGGGAAACCAGCCAAAACTCAAAAAGCCAATATAGTAAAACAGTGCACACCCTTAGTTTCTCTTTGAAGTTTCTTAAATAAATATGTTGAGGGTTTACAAAGTACACTATCACTTTGCCATAGTTTCTACTCAAATTGATCAGAAAAAAAGTTATGCAGCATCTATATAATGCAAAAGCATAAATATATAGAGGCATGAGTTTGAATCTGTGAGACAAAATTAAGTATAACACCCCATTCTCTAAATCCTAAAATTCAATATTCTAGTTAAAAATAAAGTAATATTGCATAAGAAGAAAGATTCAATTTAAAGCATACAGGTAAATCATCATGTTCACATTTTTCCTCAATTCTTACTAGAAAAAAAAGAGAAACTTTAATTGTACCATGACCTTGTATCTATCAATAACTAATAACTAAGGTAAAAATAATGAGTACATATGCATATTTTCCAAACCAGTATAGGATGCATCTTCTTTATTTTTAATGAAAGTAAACTAAACTTGATGCAGAGATAAACCCTTTAGTTCAGTGACAGTATCTCATTAGCATGCATCGTTTTTTTTTTTTTTTCTTAAGTTAAAAAGTACAACTTCTTGGCCCTGTTCCTAGAAAGTAAACTAAAACTACTCATCGGAAACAGCCTTGCATGAATTTCCCTTATCAAGTTTTCACAATGGTAATAATTTGACATCTGATCCAAACTGAAGGGCAACTATTACACATGGCTTAAAAATTGCTAACTCCAACCTGGGTTGCAGGAAATCCACAAGGCTTGATAATTTTTATTTCATCTCAGCCCCACAGGGGACTATTTTTCTCATCTTCTTGAAATTCTTACAATGGAAAAATCAGACTTAATAAATAAATGAACATAATACTTCTAATAGGTAAATGACTAGTAGAAGTCTCTCTGTAGAATAAGTAAATAAAAACAAACATATTGGTCTCACTAGAGACTTTAAAAAAATTAACCTTATTTTTATGTAACAGCTGTGAAAATCCTAAAAAGGATTAATTCCTGTTTTATGATCCTTTTAAGGATTCCTAATATTTGCAGAGAGAATAAGATGGTGAGAATCCTTAATAGTGTAGAACTTTTGGAGTCTTGATTATTCATTTGTCTAGGCAACTTTACATTGCCATTCTAACACAAGTAATATGTTATCCACTTATTCAAATGGAAAGGCTCCTACTAATTTTAATAGTTTCTGATTATGACAATAAATTAAATCATTTAGAAATACTACATGTGGTAAATGAAGAGCATTATGCTAGCTGTCCTTGCTTCAATGTAGAGCAATATTTCTATTATCAGAAAATTGTCCAGTGAATACATTTTTCTCTCCCCTTTGCCACTTAATTCACTCAGCTATGTGATTCCTCATCACTCAAAACCTGATTCCCTAATCATTCTTCTGCCTACCTTCCCTCATACCCAGTGATATTAGGAGCCAGTTCTTCTGAAAACATTGCTTGAATTTGCAATATCATAAGACAAATGAAAAAGGCCTGGGTGCTCAGGCAAACACTCAGCTTTGTCTGGATGCACTTATATAAAATTTTACAGTAATTCCATTCTGTAAAAGGAGGTGCTGATTTGTATACAGACAAGTCCACATGTCACCAGAGGATCTTAATGTGTTTATTCCATCATCAGTATTAAAAACCAGAGACCTACCTCGTCCACTCCGGCCCACAAATCTCAGATCGTTGAACCTTGCTACTTGGTTTTTCATGACAGCGGAGGCATTTCGTAGCTCAGCGGAATAATTTTCATCATTACCCGCCATGACAGTAACCACAGTCCCATCTGGTACTTCTCCGAGGGCTACCACCTACATAAAACAGGAAATACAGCAGCAATAATCGCCCATCAGAAAAACTGAAAAACTGAGAATATACTCTCATTGTAAATGACGTGTCTTATCAGGAGTTGGTGCTCTGGGCCAGCAATGGCAGGCAGGACCAAAGCCTCTGTATAGGGGTTCAATGCCACTTCAAACAGACCAGGGTTTCAGGGTCCACCCATTTTAAAAGGCAGGCAGAAATCTCCTTCATTTGTTGTTGGAGTCTTCACAGAATATGTGTACATTTTTATTAAATCCCTATGTTGGGTTGTCCACAAGAATTACGCCTCAGAAGGAAGACAGATGCCCAGGCTGCAGATTGCATCATACACATTAAAGCATCTCCTGTCTACAGCCTGGAGAACCCTGAGGGGTGGGGTGGTCTTATCTGGATCTAGGGCTAAAGAACAGAAAGCATGGTCAGTGCTAGGGCAGAAGTCTTTCAGGTGAAACATAGGAGTTCTCGATGAAAAGGGGCCCTGGATGTGGTGCTGCTGGGGCCTGCCTTTCATCTCTTTACTTTAGACTCCATCTTCAGCTTTTAATGACTGAAGTAATTTACTGAATGCCCACTCCATAGTGGGACCCAGTAAGATATTTAAAGTCATTAAAACACTTCAAATTTAGGTGCAGGGTGAAGATATACCCCAGGCTGAAAATGATCAATGACAAAGATAGTATACCCTCAGCCACACTGCATTGTGTCTTAATCCACCTGCCATTTTGGAATGAAACACCTGCCAAATTCAACAGTTAATCGAAGCACATAACTTGGGCAAGTACACATCCAAAATAATCAGTCTTGGAGGCTGAAAAACATTTTCTCTGCTCCAAGCCTAGGGATGACAGCTTACCCTGGGTCAGCTAATTTGTAAATGTGCATCTCTAAGTCACCTGGAGCCTGGAGCCTGGTAAGGGAATGCTGGCAGTGTCGATCCTTCACTGTCATAGACAGCAGATTATCTTCACCTCTTTTAAACTGAGCTTCCAGATACCCTCAGGGTAACAAGGCAAAGGCTCTCGCTAAAGTAGCCCATGAGCCATACGGTGACACCTCTCTGTGCTGGCCTGTCTGGCCAACATCCCATCAATCTTTGTATACTTCTATCACTGCTCTCTCCTTTGGCAAGATTTCCATAAGACGACCCTAACCATTTAATTCTATGCCCCCGATATGCCTGGTGCATACACTCATTAAAGAATTCTTATGATGTGATAAAACAGATGACCATTATACTTATATTTTAGGTAGCCATCATTTGTAAAGCTTTCCTGAATCTAATGCATCCTCTTTCCTAGTATCCCACTGTAGCCAAGTGATGCCCATTTCAATGCATTTTTATTAATGACTAACCTACTCCTTTTGAGATGCTAGACCAAGCCCAGGGACTCACTCCCAGGAGTCCAGCTTATAGTCCTGTGGAAAGGATATGAACAAAGGCTATAAAGGAAGGGGTCTTCAGCATATCTGTCTTACTCACCACTAGATGCCCTTTGCCAAAACAGTGTCTGGCACATAGTAAGGGTTTGGTAAATATTTCCTAAATGAATAAATAAAAGAGCTTCACTAAAACTATCACTTCCCACAGCCAGGGGCCTGTGGCGCTACCAGCTAAAACTGAGAGACAACAGGTTAAAGGTTGAGTCAGCTTCTCTTGCCAACACCAGTGTGCCCTGGCTCTAGATTAGACTTCCAGCAACTTTCTCCATCTCGGAGGAGAGGGCATCATGGTGACAACTAGTTGTGTGTAATTATTCTCCATCTGAGAGGTCTCCCAGGTCAAGAGCAACTCCTTTGAGAACAAGACTTCCTCCCTGCATACCTGATCTAGTACCCTCAAGGGGCTATGAAACGCAGTAAATGCTACGCTTCTGAGGGAGGCTGTATATGTTTTAAACCCACAATGCCAGAAAATCGCACATTTTGAAATACTCAAATAGCTGGCCACATTTGCCAGTACTTGCCTGGATGTTAGCTATTCTATGAACTCAGCATATTGTGTTTTAACACCTGCTGTGCAGCTCTCTAGGTCAAAGTAAGTATTAATAAAGACAGGAGAAAGGTTGCGCTGTTCAGAAGAGAATAAATGCACTAAAAATCAAGAGGTTTCACCTTTCCCCCTCCTTCTGTTACTTATCTATGATTTCCCACAAGTGAGTAGACACAAAATATAAGTTGGAAATACTTTCCAATATAAATTGGAAGTACTTTTTAAAAGTCTGTAAAGTGTAGAAGATACTATATAAGCAGAGAGTGTAATTATAATGATCTGTTTTTTGTAAGAGGAGGAGGGTAAGTCAGTGTCCTGTTCCAAGTCTGTTAAACATAGGCTTTTACTTATAAGCATCCTCTAAGGGTTCAACAGAACATGTAATTCCTTAGTTCGTGTCCTGAGATGTTCTTTGGAGTTGTTGAGAGATGAGGGATGACTGCTCGTAGGTTTCATTCCAGTCAGACTAAATTTCAGAAAAAAAAAAAAAAAGAAAAAAAAGAAATCTGCCCCAATATAAAGGTTTTCAAGAGCTGTGGGACATTATTATTTTACTGCATATTTTTAACATAATAGATGTTTTTTAGTTAAAGAAAATGAAAATTGATTCAATATGGGAAAATGTGAAAGAAAAAAAAAAGCCTAAGAGTGAAGTACATAAACCCATTTTATTTTGTTTAAGCAGCAAAAAAATGACCATAGTAAATATTGGTATGTTTTACATATCACATTTAACAGAACAAACAGATAATCCCAAGTTGTATGAGTCGTCTACGGGGCCTAGAACTTGGCCTGAAAAAAATACTAACATAATGTAGTGGCAACTTTTCCTGTTATGACTGAATTCGAACTGAATGGCTAAAAATATTGTTTTTTCTTCTATTCCTTCTACCAAATCAGACTGCCCAATGTTTTTCTGAGAGAGAAAAACAGTGTGTGTGCAAAGGGGGATACATGCTGTATTTGACTTTATATCAATCAAAAGTATAATTATATGTCTGCGAGAGGTTTTTTTCAAAAGTAGATCTCGAGCTAAAAAGTTTCCCTTGGAGATTTTCAACTGTGTTTATCTAAAAGAAAACCAAAAGAATCAAGAAATTCTTACATATTTCATCTGTATCAAACCCAAACAATGGAAAAAACTTTTAAGGGGTAAAGAGCAGTCAAAAATCACTCTTTGGTTAAAAGTAAGCTCGAATTAATTTTTTTTTCCATGCTGTCCAGTTACTAAAGTACTGCTATGCAAAAAATTATTTGTGGTGAAGCCATAACACTCGTTTCTAGGTGTTCCTGAAATACAAAATCTATCACTTCAAGAAACTTCATGGGAAAGGGAGCAATAATTTTCTGTTCTGACATTTCAGAATTGAGGAAGAAGTTCCCTTATTTAGCATATCTCACTATAACTAGCATTTAAATCACATGGTAAAGCAGCTTGTACAAAATAAACCAAAAGGGTCTTTAACTTTAGCAAAGCTACTGAAATTTTGTTTGAGGTGCATTATGACTAAAACTGAATCACTATGAGAGAAGAGCAACAGAGAATTGACTTAGACCTTTAAAACTGTTTCTTTGGTCTTGGTGTATTGGAAGTTAAGGATGCCCTTGACATTTCCACGGATAGGAGTATAGGTTCAGCTAATCAATTACTCTCCTAGGTGAACATCACTTGGCATACTATATGTGCAATGTAATCAAAATACAATTATTTTCCAAGATAGGATCTGACCAAATCTTGCTCTGTCATACAAACGGAAGCAGACCAGTAAATGGCAAAAAGCAAAAAAATGGTATTCCACTTTTAAGTAAATATGAAAAAAATTCCATACTACAGTTAACTTTTAAAATGTAACCTAGAATTTAGGAAAGGCCAATGGAATTCTAAAGGAAATAGATACGATATATCACTTCAAACTTTAAAAAAATATATATCAAAGAAAAATTTTGACAGAAATGCCTTCAAGTTAAGCCAACGATTGACATGCCATGTCTCAAGGTGGTTGAGATCACCTAACAATAGATATTCTGGGATTTTTGAAATGATATAAACAGTAGCTCCAAAGGGAGAAAATAACAAAAAAGATAGCTACTATGTTTTTTCTCAAGTATGAGTCTTATACAATTTTTCAAAATATTTTCCATGTGAAATTATTTGTTCTAATTTACCAATTTTATATTCAACGCTAAAATATTTGACTTTAAACACACTTTTTTGCATTTAAAGACATAACAGAATGTGTCTATATTTATGCAACCTGAAATCTACTCTGATTTACATTACATAACAATTTGCATTAAGCTTAGGAGGTGATATGCTTAATAATCCATTTTTCCACATTTAGGTGTAATTACATATAAATATAAAAACATAAACTTTGATCGTTAAATATGTTGGGAAAATATAACTCACTAGTGTCTTGCTTTTGAAGAGAGAAAAATAGCCAATGATGTTAAAAAATTATTTTCAAATAGAAACTGCTCTGTCATTTTGAAACCCTCTTCATAAATACTGAAGGGTATTATTAAAGATACAAAATTAACTATGAGCACTAGATCATATATCTAAAAATATGTTTTCTTTAACATTGCCAGAAAAACATATGATACTGGTAAATATATTTAGGCCAGTGTTCTCTAACTTAAAACAGTGCTATGGGTTTGCATTGCTTTTAGTTTTTAAAATATACATCTGGACTTAAATTTTCTGCATAGTGCTTCAGCTTGAAGCTATTTACAACAACTTAGTTATGAACCCTGAACACCAGGCTTCACAGTGGAAATACTAGGGGGCCCCTGCTAAAGGATGCTACTGGACGTAGGGTTGACATGTTCTCGCCACTATTTCTATGTGACCGTCAACTAATGCGCTGAAATTGCAAACTGCTTCTTTGTGGCTGGTAGAAATGGCCTGGGATCCCCTAATAGTATGCTTTAACTATTTTAAGCTCTCTGTGAGGTACATCTGAAAGAAATGTTAAAAATATTTATTTCCATTTCCTTGACACCTGGGGCAACTGAGCATTTCAAAACTACAAAACTTTGTTAAAGATACAATGCTAATAAACAACTTTACATAAAGCATATTAGTTGTTTTTGCATTTTTACATGTAGGGTATAAGTGATTTTTATATAATGCCAGAACAAGGTCATATGAACAATACTAAGCATTCCTTACTTCTTTTTGGAATACACTGCCACTACCATGTTGAAGCACTATTTTAAATTATTATATCAAAACAGACTACTGAATTCAGTCCTGATTCTTTGCAGGGCTGAGCTCAGTGTCTCAGACGTAAAATATGGGCTCAATAAATATTGTATTGATTTGAATACCAGACTTCTCAACAATTAAGTTCGCTGTGTGTGTTTTAAACTGCATATACCTATCTGCTATCCACCTAATGACACTATAATTTATTCTGTACATAGCTCTGAATATGATAGCCAAATTGCTGTCACCACTTTTAAAACAGAGACTTCTTCACATTATTTCTCCCTTGCAGATGTATTTGATTATGTTGCAAGAGTGTAGAAAGTCTACTGCTCTCAGGCTTTTATTCCAAAAGGAAGGCTTTGTTTTAAATGGTTGTTTTTACACCATTCAAGGGAAAATGATAAAAATAGCCCTCAAAATCTGAAGGTTTGAATATCTATACACTGTTTTAAGTAGACAAACAAAACTTCTATTTTGAGTGACTCTCCACCATCAACCTCCTTTGTGAATTCTTATTAAACATGGATATGGAGATGGTAAAACACTGAGGGTTGATTTTTAGGTAAACTCGATGGATTTTTCTATTAATATAAATTATTCAATTTACTATGTCTTGTGTTATCTATGGTCTGCCTACTGGTTGAAATAACAAAAACGTTCTCTGTGTAATTAGTATGTATGATTAATAGCAAAGAAAGAAGTTTATTTTCAAAACAGCTTCAAAAGGCTAGTAGTGAGAAAACCTAGATAACAACCAAACCAAACAGCACAAACTAAAACAGCACTCTGTGCCAAAAACATCCTTTCTCCTCAGAGCACTCATGCTCAAAGTCAGTTTAGCATCGTTAATGTAAGAGAATTGCTCGAGACAGTTACTCCCTAAACATGTCTAGCAGAACGGTACACAGAACATCAAATAAGTAACACTTTTCAAAGGGTAAACACCTATCCTTATATGCCCATATAGTCTCATGTGTGGCATCGGACAGACAAAATATCTACTTATTTGTACTTTCTACTGTTCTCATTAAGGGTTTGGGGTGTTTGGTTTGGTTTGGTTAGGGGGTATTTTGGGGGCGTTAACAAATTCCCGCCATCCCACAAGGATAATTAGAAAATTCTGGGTCTTTGGACAAAGAGCATCTTAAAAGATACTCTTCTATGGCGCTTTAATTTTCTATGGAGCTTCCATATTTCAAGCAAGAAAACATTAACCTGCAGGATGAGTGCTTTGGAGAAATGTGACGGTTTTTTAAAAAATCATTTCTGGAGCCAGCTGCAAAATGAAACTTGCCCAGAATGCAGCATCCCTTCCACAACAATGCACTCTGATTCCTGTTCTGATACAGACCTAACCAGCTAACTGGCTCTAATTGACCTAGACTCCTCTTTTTTTCCACTCACCCACACCCGGAACCCAAAGCGATGCGTGGGGTGTGGGGCGATCCACCACTGGGCACTGCCAGGGGCCCGAGGGAGGGCAGCCCTGGGGTCCCACGGAGGCACTGGCACGTATTCTCTCGGGTTCTTTTTCCTCCCCCAGGTCCTGTTTACCCCGCTCTCCGCAGACCCCTGAGCCAGGGGACCTGCGAGCAAGCGCCCACCCACCCTAGCTCTGGGGCGTCTTTTCCAGAGCGCGCTCGCCGCCCAGCCTGGCTCACCTCCGCTGCATCCCCGGAGTCCAGTCACAAGTGTGGACAGCCCGGGCTCCGAGTCTCCCCCTGGCGAGGGTGGCCCCGGTGACCTGGTGGCATCACGGGCCGAAGGGGCTCCGCACCCGTACTCCACCACCACCGGCAGCTAACGGGCCCACCCCCGAGCCCTGGGGAGCCCCTAAGAATAACGACAGAGAACTGCTGCGACTTTTCATCTCGGCGTTCAAGCCAGGCGAACCAAAGCTGCTTCCGCACCCCGGCACCCCGGCACCCTGGCCAGAGCCAGGGTCCCGCACAGCGACCCGGGCACCCCGCCTTCCTAGCGATCTGGTCCCGGCCCGGTGTGGCTCAGTCTGCCCGCTACCCTACCGAGCACTCCGCGCCCCCCAGCACTCCAGCACCCCGCGAACGCTGGCCGGAGCCCGGGAGGGTCCTTAACGGCAGGGAGCACGCGGGTAGTGGGGGGCCTGGGGTTGGCGGCGCGTGCACGAAGTGCGGAATGGAGTCCAGAACGTGGGACACCAGTCGGGAAGAGGCGAGGAGCAGCCGCCGGGGACCGTGGGCGCCTGGGGACTGGGGTGGACACAGGTAGCACCTAGCCCTGGGCATCCGTCCGCCGGCTAAGCAGAGAAACGGAGGACGCGGGCCGGGAGCACACTGAGAGGCTGGCAGGGAAGGGGCCGGGGGCGGGGGCGGTCGCAGCGTCCCACCTTGAAGGCCACCGGCAGGGTCTTGTTGCAACGCCAGTGCGAGGGCAGCACAGAGCACAGGAAGTTGGGGCTGTCGGTGCGCACAAGTTCGGCCGGGTGGTCGGCGATGATCTCCACCATGGTG
>NW_022900932.1:10480557-10512648 GCF_012274545.1 Fukomys damarensis | reverse complement strand
CTCCCCCACCCACCCCACCCTGCGTAGTGGCTCCGGGGGAGAGATTTTGCAGGATTCGGGGCTTATTGCCTTAGGTGACACCAAAAAATGGGGAGGGGGATCCCGAGGTGTGCGTGAGGGGTGGGGAGGAGACTTGTCAAAATAGTTTTTAGAAACTCAAGCGGATGGCTGGACACTTATTTTTTCTTGTGTATTCATTCTTGTCATTCCTAGAGAACAAGGATTAGTTTTTTTAAAGAACTGGAAAACTGTTCAGCTTGGTCATTAAAATAAATTGTGAAGCCCTTGCTGGGGTTTGGGGGATAGCAGTTTTCTGAATCTCAATCTTTTATTAAGTCTAGCCTGCATCTTAGACTAAGTCTAATGTCTTCACTTTCTTGCCGCTCCCCGGGTGGGGTGGGATAAAAAATAAAATAAAAATTTTAAATTTCAAATGTTTCGATGGCTATTTATGTATTTATTTACCAGTGTGGGTTTAAAAAGCGATTTGGGGATCCCCCAAAAGGTTGCGGTCCAGAGAATGAAGGAGCGCGGGGGGGGGGATAAAATGGCAGGGGGTTTTTTTGTTTTGTTTTTTGGGTTTTTTTTTTTTTTTTTACCTAAAATGTGGTTTTTGGAGGCTGGAATTTCTAATGATTAGGTTTTTGCGGTTTATATAGACCCGACTCTAGCAAAGGCAATCATTACGCTGATGAGAATCAGCAGCACGTGAGTGTCTCGGACCAGCCCCAGACTGCTCCTCCAGGACCAGCCGCCCCGCAGGCGCGCTCAAAACTGGGGGCCCCCTCGGCACCCCGAGACAGGCACAGGCCGTGCGCCTTCTCTGGGCACCTCTATGTCTCTAGCTTCTTATAAAACCCTTTAAACCTTCCAGAGCCTGACAAAATGCTCGAAGAAAAGTATCCTCATCCTCTGCCACGAAGTCCCAAGGATTCCTAATGGCTGGCTGACACCGCCAGACGTGATTTTATGCAAGAAAATAAAAACTCAAGTTCCTGCCCCTGGGGAATTTGGGGAGGCAGGTGTCTGGGGCATCGCTCACTTCCTGTGACCCTATTTAAAGCTCTTCACCTACTCTTTAATGGGATTTTTTATGGCTCAGCAGGCGGCTCCCGCCCCCGGAAGGTGCTCGTCTGCACCCTTTGGGGCCTGGACGCCCCGAGAGCAAGGGACCCGGGTTCCGGTGCAGAACCCAATGGCCTCGGCTGCTGAACTTGGGGAACTTGGTCGCGAGACCAGAGACGCTCGGGGCACCCAGTGGGGGTAGGTTGGGGTCTCTAGGGGCTCTCTCCAGTCTGAGGAGGAGAGGAGCTCCCTACTCCCTCCTGCTTCTTTTGCAATCTTTTTCTTCCACCTTCCTTTCTACAAGCCCAGCTCCACGCCTGCCCCGAGCGTCTTCCCCTCTCCCACTTTTCCCTGGCGTTCCACCTCTCCCTCAGATCCCCCAAGCACAGAAGCCTCCTTGCCTTGCCCAGGGCTTTCCCCTTCCGCCTGCTACCTTCACTCGGTGACACAGAGAAGACCCTAGGTACCTCCCGCTGCCGGGCGCCCTCCCTAACCTACTCCGCTCAACCCCAGGATTGAGGAATCCACTACTGGAGCTTCGTAGGGCTCAGGGAGAGGCTCTGTGTTGCGCCTGCGACTTTTAATTATCTTTTCGGTCACAGGGGAGAGCTCTAACCTTGGGTACCGCCAAGTCTCATTGTGTGCACAAGTTCCCAGGGACAGGCGCCCCAGTCAGAAAGGGAAGTCGGGCTTCCCCCTCAAAAAGCAAAAGAGAGACTGCATCCATGACTCTCCTGTCTTACACAGCCCCCGAGCGCTCTCACATTCGCACACCCACCGACCTCCCAGTTCCACAACTTGCATTCATGCCTGCCCCAGCTTAGCCTGGCAGTTTTATTTGTTGTGGCGCGTTGTTCCACTGTCTAACAGAGATGTCTGGCTTGTTTGTTTAAATGTGTGGGGACTGCAAAGCAGGGCAGGGGTTACAGGAAATGGATTATTATTTCTGTGGTCGCAGGATGGTAGAGATTCCTTGGTAGGTGCTATTACACCTTCTCTGGAGTTCGACCTCCTCCCAAGAAGTTCACGGAACAGGGAACTCCCGGAAATTTGAGGGCCTTGACAGTCAATATTTCAAATATGGGCTCCCAGAAGGGCTTTTTTTTTTTTTTTTAATCCTAGGGCCCTTTGAATCTAAAAAAATCATTTTGGGGACTTTTCTTGTCCAGCAGTGTTTCTTTTGTTTGTTTTTTTGTCTTGTTTCACTTAGTGTACAGTGAAATATGAAGGCCTCAGTGGTTAGGGGTTTTAAGGGCAATTCCATCAATGGTGAGATTATTTATTTTAATTAATCATATCCGGTAATTCAGCTTTATTGCCTTCCTCAGCATCCTCCCTCCATTAAGTATTTCAGTGGAACTAGTATAAGCAGTTCTTAGAGGTTACTAGTTTTGGATGCCTTAAAATATCCTACAGTTATTTATAATGTGGAAATGAAATTTTCCACTGAATACCCTGACAACGTTACAGGTATCTGGCACGGTGGATTTTCAAAAATATCCTCTTGCCTAACATTCACACTTTCAGCTGGAACGGCCTGGGCCTGGAATTGATGATGTCTTGGCTCTGTGTGTTGTACTTAAAGAGGAAAACATTTTTACAGACCCCTCAGTCCACGCCTGGTAACTAACGGCAGGCACATAGGGAAATCATGAGGCTTTGCATGTGCATAGTCTGTGCTATAGTGAGCTATAAACTTATCCTCGAGTTTAGATTTTCTTCTACATCAAAATGTCTGGAACAAATCACCAGCTAAATTCCTCTTCTGAAATACTCATCTTTTCAGTTATACGTTATAGCATAAAGAAGAACATACATTTTTTTCTTGAAAACATGGCTATCTAGCAAGATATAAACATAATTTTCCCCTCCGTGTCCTTTAATATTCAATATAACTGTCCAGTAACAACACCTGGCAATTCAGACATTCCAGACAGAGAATGTGATGCAAAGCCATGAAGCTACTTATCCAGTCAGAAAACCTGTGCTCCCAAACTGAGAACAGAGTTCAGCTTTCTTTCATTATGGTTTTCTGTTCTAACTTGCCTGTGTGTGTGTGTATGATAAATCTCTTAATTAAAATAGTTTTCAATGAGCCAAGCAATAAAGTGGTACAATCAATAAAAATTATAAACACACTGATGACCCCTAAGCTCTGAAAGTGTCTTGTGGGACAACTCTATAAGCAGAATCATCATTGGAGACTTTTCCTTAGCACTGTGCTTGAGGGAAGATTAGCCCTTGAAGAAGTCCTCATACACAGCCCATGGACTAACTCTGGCCTAATGCCTATTCCTTTAGCCCACAAGCTAAAAATGATGTTTGCATTTTAAAACAGCTAGGAAAAAAATAAAACACTAATATTTATGACACATGAAAGTGATACTAACTGCAAATTCCAGTATCTACAAAAAGGTTTTATTGGAACGCCACTATGTTCATGTGTGTGGATTGTTTATAGCTGCCCCAAACAGCAGGGTTTTGTAGTTGTGACAAAGTTGTTATGGCCCACAAAGCCTAAAATCTTTTCTATCTGGTTTTATAGAAATAGTTTGCTAGTCCCTGCCCTAAAGTGAAAGGCAACCAGGAATGTAGTGGGATGAGATTGCAGGAAGAGCAGAAGTGACAGAGGATGTTGGGGTGGAGGCTGATTCGATCTTTAAAAAAAAATGATCACTTATTCTTCTCTGCATCGAATGTTAATTAATTAAACTAATTTTTCACTTAATGATTTTTGGATGTGCCATGAAAGAATGAAAAGAATGAGTGAGTCCATATTATGTCATCATTTTCTGTGGTGGGATCATATTAACTCCACAGATGAGAGAAGAGTGCGAAACTCTCAGGTAGTCTGAACATGGAAAAATAGATGAGCCTGTACTAGATTTGTCCCATCTGTTTTATAGATGATTATGCATGAAACACAAATGAGCATACCAAGAATTTTCTGGTATATATGTTCAGAAGTTCTATATACATTTTTAAGACAGTTAGCTTAATAACTTAAGTGATCCCAAGGCTTGCTGACATATTTTTTCCATTTTAATATTTGTATAGCTAAATACTGTCTCATGTATTATGGTGCTATAAATTTTTCGCATTGTCAATGGGCTCATAATAATTTGCATTGCTGTAACAAGAGATGAAATGTTTGTAGTAGAGGACTTGACATCATAAATCTTTCCTTGTTGTTCTGGTTAACGTTCCCATGGGCCATGTCCAGTAACTTGTAAGAAAGTACCATGGTGTCATAAAAACAGTGAGGCTTGTCATGTGATCTTTTGGAACCACATTTATAGAGTGGCAACTCAAAAAAGTATGCTTTGTTGTGCTAAAGGACCAACTTACTAAATGACATCCTAGTTACCTGAAGAGACGAATATAATTTCTAAAAGAATCTACTTCATTGCCCAGCAGTCAGAGAAATAAAACTAATTTTCCCACATCAGCCCCTTGGTATTTTGGTGTTGGCAATTGGCCTGTGGCAGTAGCAATGATCTTTGAACAGCAGTAGAATGCTGTATAAAAAATTTACAGAGGTCTGTGGTGAAACATGTAAGAAGACCCTAAAATTAAAGATTTCCTGTAACAATTCACTCATTCTTTATCAAATTGCTCTTATTTTACCTTCAGCACATCAAAGAAAGTGTCGAGCAATTCTAATCCCATTGCCAAAGGTTTCAGTTTCATTAACTTCAGACTTTGGAGTGATGGCCTCAACCACCTGTCCTGTACCCCTACCATGACATCAGGGTAGAAGGTACAAATCATAACACTATGGGTCCATCTAATAAAGCACAAAAGTCAACATTTGCTCAGTGTAAGAAATTTGAATTTCAGACTAGAGAGGTAGGAAAGATAGAACAGGAAAATAAGTGAATAGCAAGAGTCCAAATTGGTTCTATTAGTGAATCCTAGGGGAGGCCAGATATAGGTCACCATTCTGAGTGTTTTGATCCTGGGTAGGGAGGGGAAAGTCTCTCTTGTCTGCTCTGTGTCAGTCCTAAGGAGAGTGGATGCTCTTGCCCTCTATACTCCTTGGGGCCCTCTTTGCTTCTCTCTTTAACCAATTCCTTAACACTCAAATCCTCCATTAGAGTCGATAACTGTATATTAAAATCCTTTTTCAAATTACTGTGTGATCTCTCTCTTCATCGCACCCAGGCTGCTAGGCTAAGCTTCCATCTTCTGGCCCTTGGATTGTTCTTATTCACATTGGCTGCCACTTTGGCTCTCTCCATTTGAGACATGAGTAGATGTGCATTCCCCAAACAATAATGAGTGGTGGTGAAACTGCAGAGGAAAAGGAAGACTTCAACATTGTGGGTGGGACTATAACTAGTACAACCAATTTGGAAGTCAGAAAGGAGATTTCTCAAAAACTAAAACTACAGATTCTATGACCAGCATTTTATCCTTCTAGGTATCCTCCTAGAAGAGCTAAAGACATTCATACTACAGTAATACATGTATACCAATGTTTATAGCAGCAAAATTCATAACAGCTGTTCAATATTGGAAGCAGCAATATATGTCCATCAACTGATGAATAAAGAAACTGTGTATTTATGCACAATGGAGTACTACTCAGCCATAAAGGAGGATAAATTTGAGACATCTGTAGGAAAATGGGTACATCTTAAAACTGTAATGTTCAGTGAAATGAATCAGACACACAAGCTTAAATATTGCATGGTTTCTCTTATATGAGAAAGCCAAAATATAAATAAATTAAAGAGCAAAATAAAAGGCAGTAAGAAACAGGGATTTAGATCTTTTAGGGAACCAAGAGATGAAAAAGGTGGGAAGGAGGGGAAAGAAAGGGGACATAAAAATAATTAAGATGTGTTATGTACATGTACGAACTTCCCATGATGAATGTAGTTATTGTGTACTGCAAACAAGTACTAATAAAAATTTAAAGAGATGAGCATTTACAACTTCATAGCTGTAAAATGATTTCTCTCTACCTGATAGATATAAGTATATACTTAGAAGATATATCCTGTGTGTGTGTGTGTGTGTGTGTGTGTGTGTGGTAATAGGGATTGAATCAAGGGCCTCTGCACTGAGCTACATCCTAAACCCTTTTTATTTTTGTATGTTGAGACAGGATTTCAAGTTGCTTACATAGGGTTTGAACTTGTGTTCCTCCTGCCTCAGCCTCCCAAAATGCTGAGATTACAGGCGTGCACCACCACACCCAGTTTAGAGGAGATATATCATCAAGAAATGAAAATGTGGAGAGAAAATAAGAGATATTTTAAAGCACAGGATAAAATTTGTCAGTATTTTTGTCTAGCGTCCTCCTAATATCTTCCATGAAATGCCACAGTCCACATATCAATCAAAGTATACATAAAATTATGCACAAAACTACCAGAACTTCTCTGTACCTAGACCTGATTAAAAGCCCTGGCCATTACAGGAGGATAAATATCCTGAAGGATCAGAAAAACAAAATGCTACCACCAAGAAAAGAAGAAAAGAAGGTCTAGATAATTTCTGCATTGTTTTACTTGAAGCGAGAGACTAATGCTACGTCTTTGGATAAAATAAAACTGAAAACACTTGATTAAATAAGATATATAGATTCAGTATTGCCAACTTTCTCCCAGCTTTCAATATAATACATGTGTCTCAAATCACCAGTAGAAGAATTTAAAATAACAGCATTTACAGACTTGTTAAATTATTGCTTCTAAAGAAATATAAAGATCTTTGAAGTATTCTTAAAAACTACTAAGTTAAAGTGAAAAAAATGTGTTAGTACATTAAAGGTACCAAGTTGTCTAGAAGAAAATATAATAATGCAAGGAGAAATATAATTGACTAGGCTGCTTGTACCTGAGTCACAGAGGGCTTTGGTACCATGACTCCCACCTTTTGCACAATTACAAGAGGGAGAATACACAGGCTGCTTCTTGAAGCTGTGCTCCTAGTCCTTGCCCCTGTAGCACAGCCCATCACTCTCCTTGATCTGAAAAGGAGCGTAGAATGGAAATTTCCCTGGGTATAGTCCATACTCAGACAAGTCAGAAGAGCCATGTGCTTGCACGGTCAGCTGCCCCATTCATTTAAAATATGGATACTTTGCTTATCATGGATTTTGGTATTCAATTTGATTTTGGGGAATATTGCATTAAAGCTGACTCAGTAGCACACATTTATAATCCCAGCTACCTGGAAGGCAGAGGCAGGAGATCACAAGTTTGAGGGAAATCAGAGCTACTCAACAAGACCCTGCCTCAGAATAAAAATTTTCAAAAAGGGCTGGGATGATGCTCAGAGCTCCCTGGATTTGAATCCTAGAACCACCGAAAGAAGAAAAGAAAAAAACAAATTGCATTAAAATATTATCTTGAAAAGTAAGATTTGGAACTTCCTTAAATTTAGCACCCAGGACAAGTCTCACTCATTTCATTCTAGTCCTGACTCAGTCCTTGCTTTGTTGGTACCTAAATCAGACAGGAAGGATTTCTGACCTTCCTGTTTCTTCGCTGTCTTTTTAATGTTTTACTAAACATAAATACAGTACCATTTTTAAGCAGTCAGTACCTAGCTGAGCTATCAGTAAATATAACAGAAGAGTTTGACCTTCCCTGTATAACTGTATAAAAGCAATTGTGTACACAAACACACGTGCGCACACAATGTTTACCTGGTTATCACTCTTTGGCAACAAATATACAGATCACCTTATTTTTAGGTAATTTTTTAAAGGCAGAAAATATGCCTTCTTTATTATTTTCATTCATTTTAAAGCTATTTTCAGTTGTATTTAAATATGTTTGCAAACGCAGTCCACTTAGGGCCTGTTATTTTTCATTTCTGTATTTCTTTGCTGTTAAATTAATTAGATTCTTCTCTTGATAAATGAAATGAATTCCATTATCAAATCTTTCCAAGAATTTTTAAAAGGTAATACCTGCTGATCCTATTATAAAATAATTTTCACCAAAATGGAAAAAAAATAGGAAAAAAAAGACATTAAAAAAGAAAAAGTTTACTTGGCTGATAGTATTCTTTCCCCTGTCCAGATAGTTCTTTTTCTGTCAATTCACATCTCTACCAGAGAGTACATTTATTTCTGTCTCCTAACTTACTATAGTTTTTGGAGACCAAATTATCATCTTAATGAGGATATGTTGATTCTTTGGCTTTTTAAATTAGAGATTTTTCACGTCTTAAAATCAAACTTATTCTCCTCTTCAAATACACAAAAGCATCTCAGTGAGTTTTTGTGAACACTTGTACTCAATGTCCAAGACAGGTTTATATCTACATATTTAAGCAACAAATTTAAAATCCTACTGGGTGATATTCTCCTCATTATTTTCCAGTAAGAAATCGTAAGGTAAATTGGGCTGAATGGAATGTTCCAGAACTTCACTGATTTACTCAGCTTAAAGTTTACTGCTCCAAATGTGAGCTGCACCCAGCATTTTCATGAATACAGTCTTTTGTCTTTACCTGGCTGCACTGGTGTTTATCTTAACTGAAGGGAATTGCTATGGGTATTGCCATAACCATATTGCCATAGCCATGCACATACACATAACCATACATACACACGTTGGTAGAGGTGCTACAATTTGTTACACATCGTCATTTACAGTTGAATCATGGCTTCTCTCATACTATTGGTATTGACTCATGCAGAAACAAACACCATTTTCCAAAGACATCTGTGATAAAACTGGGGATGTGAAAAATAAATTAATAAGAAGAGTTGCTAGAACTATGATACATAGGAAACATAACATTTTAGAGTCAGCCTTGAAAATTGAAAGCCTTTCAATTTACATCTTTGTTTTGCTAGCATTTACAAACACTACCATAAAAAAAAACAATTCCTTCTAGGCAAAGATCTGGCAAAAATGTTCAAGTTCAAAGCCAAACTTTCTATAGAATGTTTCTTACTGTCAGTGTTAAAAATACAAAAACTGGAAGAAAAATAGTTAGAAAGTTGCTTTTCACTTGTCACTGAAAAAAAAAAGGGAGGGCATACATCTAAACAGATTAAAGTCTAAACAATCCATCAGTCATTTTTATTAGACATGTATGAAAAGAAAAATAAATTAGTTTTCATTCATTCACTTCATCCTTGAAATTGTTCTGTTATGTGGAAAATTTATGTGGCCTTGATAATTTTAATATGGATTGCTCAATTTTCTGAACTTCTGGTTTGGAGAGTGTACTCTTTTTTTTAGTCATAAACTTGGTCCTTCCCTTTGAATTTCCTTCCAGAAGCAAAGCAACAAGAGTATGTATAAACTGCAGTTCTCCTTAGCACAACTTGGAAGGGTGGGGAGAACTAAGAAATTGGACACACACTGGAAAACCTATTTAACTAATTCACTACAAAACATGGAAGAAGACTCTAGGCTACTATGTTACAGATGTGAGGACTGAAGATTCCACAAACCCCTTGAGGTCAGTGTGTCTAAAGAGTCCAACTAATTGTTTCAGGTAGACAGAAAGACGAAAGGCAACATTTGTGTTCCCAAGGCCTGCTACACAGTTCTCATTCTTTCTCTGTCTTGGTTAATAGCAACACTGTGATATGGTATCATTGTGAATTCTATCCTGGGAGGAACTATATTTGCTTGGTTCACAGGTAATCTGGAACCACATCTTGAAGAAGTCCAGAAAACACCATTTCTACTATATTTCGTATATATGCACAGTGTGAATAGGGTCCTTTGGAGCTGCTTTGCATGGTAACCTTAGGAAGTAGCCTCGGCCAGCATATGACCTGGTCTATAGTGTTTGATCCTTATCTATTATAATTTTCTCCATTATTTTCCAATTCTAGTCTGTCACCTAATCTTTTTGTTTCTATTTCCTGAAGATCATTCATATCTGTTTTCTTCCATCTCATTGTCACTGCTTTAAGTTCAGGTCTTTACCACATTGGCTCTCAACAGCAACTGACTCCTTCCTGCCCTGTCTCCCTACCTCTGTTCAGGCTCACCCCAGGCCCAATCCGTCTTCCATATTGCCATTAACATTCTCTTTTTAAAATACCATTTCCATCATGTTGCTGCTTTGTTTAAAATTCATCATCTAAAACAAATCCCTTCATGACCACCCATTCTTTTAAAGTTGCTGTCACAGAACCAAGAGTATAGGGTTTAAAAGGAGAGGCAGGCGGCAGAACCACAGAGCTAAATCCCCAGACCCTAACAAACCAGCCTCCACCTGTCTTTCTTTTTTGTACCGGGGATGAGGGTCCTTGAGCTTGCAAGGCATGCAGCAGAACCACTGAAATCCCTGGCCCTGAGTTTAAAAGCAGAGATGCAAATTTAAAAGCAAATATATCTTATGAAAACTTTCACCTTGTACATCTCCTAATACCATTTACCCCAAACTCAGTCACATTTTTTTTTCTCTCTCTCCTTCATCAATGCTATGGCAACTTGCATTTACCTCCACAATCACACCCATCACCTAAATTCTCTGTTCACATCCATGTCTCCCATGTACAGTATAAGGTTCCTGAGGACAGAGACTGATCTTAATCATCATTCATCTTCAACGCTTAGCATAGTGCCTAGTGAGGGCCAATAAATGTTCATTAAAATGAGTCACCAAACACATAACATATGAAAATTTTCCTTAGACCTGAATTTCCTATCCTCCTAAAGTAGAAAATTTCACATTCTTAAATTCTTTGGCTTTAGAGAAATTTTCAAATATTGGTGAGGATGTGGGACAACAGGAACTTGCATTTTATTGGGAATGTGAATTAGAGAAAAGGACTTGGGATAATAGGCATTTTCTAGTAAAATTCAGACTGTATATGCTCCGTGATTCAGCAGCTCTGTACCTAAGTATCTGCCCTTGCTCTGATATGCAAAGAAAAAAGATCAAACTTCATATGTAATACTTTGCTTAGAGACAAGGAAGGGTACCTCCAGCCACCCCAGTCCCTGCTGGTGTCCAAAGGGCTCAGGGATCAATATCTCAGCATTTGTTCTACAATGGTGGTCTTCCAACCAGGTATAAAGTAGTTTGCTATATTGTTTAAAAATATTCATTCTGAGCTGGGTGTGGTGGCACATACCTGCACTTGTATTCCTGGTACTCTGAGAATGCACTCAGAGTTTTTAGCAAGACTCTCTCAAAATTTTTTTTTAAATGACTGGGAATGTAGTTTATTGCAAAGACCCTGGACTCAGCCTCCAGTAAATACACACACACACACACACACACACACACACACCATTGAGGTTGCTTCAGTGGTGCACACCTGAAATCCCTGCTACTCAAAAGGCTAAGGCAGAGAGTTGCAAGTTTGAGGCCAGCCTGGGCCACTTAGTGAGACACTGTCTCAAAACATTTAACAGGAGCTAAGGCTGGAACCCAGAGCTACAGCATCCCTGGGTTCACTCTCCAGCAACCACTGCCACACAAAAAAAATCATTCTGTCAAGGAACAAATAAGAAAGGTAAATGAAACTAATAGCTTGTGAGAAATGTTAGATATACAGGAAGTAGAGCCTAAGCAACCTCAACTGGGAGGATGGGTAGATATATAAAAGAATTGATTCCCAAATCATCGAAATTACATACACTCCCTCCTAAAAGCGATCTGCCTGTGTACTTGGTTGTGGTTCTCAATTTCTGCCTTCACATTTCCCTTTTCCTATTTCCCAAAAGAAAGGCTACCCTCTACTATTACACATTGCCTGGGGCATAAACATATCTACTGGCAGCCACAGAGAGCTCCTGCTTATCAAGGCACCAGGAGCTCCCCTTCATTCAACTTTCTTTAAAAGATGCATTCTTCAAAAAAGGATCAACATTTATATTTAGTAATTACTTATGAAAAATCATAACATAGTTATGCTGTTTTCATTTATTATATACTAGAGTGGTAACAATAACAATAATAATAATCATAATCAAACCAGAAGTATTTTAAAAGATCTATGGGCCTAGGAAGCTTGACAAATAGTAATTTCAATTCACGTGCCCATTTTTCTGCTGAGAAATAGTCAAAAATAGTTACTTGAATACTTACAGCCTAAAAACATAGCACTAAATACTATTTTGTGGCAAAAGTGGGATAGAAGTAGGACAAAAAGAAGTACTGTAAAATTTATGACTGATGATCTTTTCCATGTATTTTCTAAGTGAGTGAACCCTAGGGTATTTAGCTTGCACTAAATATACCTGGAAGAAAGATACATAGATTAATTTTTAGGTCAAAATCTGCATTACACTGGGAATGTCGTCCTTTGCAACCACTTAGGCATGATAATGCACAGTAGATGTTTTACCAGTCAAGTCCAGTGAAGAAAACAAAAATATTTCCAGGTATTTTTTTTTTTAACATAGGGAATTTAGAAAAGGTATTTACAGGCTATGGGAAAGCAGAGTCGTCAGCAGGGTTTATGAGGCAGCCCAGAGGTAGCAACACCTGGAATTGTTCCCAAGCTGGGGCTGCAGAAACAACAAGACCAGGCCACCTACAAGGCAGAAGCATGGCGAGACCACCCTGAAGATTTGGGGACCACAGAAGGAAGAGTTGTTCCGAGTAAATATGGAGCCACAGAGGCAACACGGCTCCCTGAAGCCTCGTGAGTTCTCCAGCTGCCCCCTCCACCTGTTCTCTAGCCCTCCATCTCTCTATCGGCTGACACTGTCTGAAAGCCAAGAACCCTCTCTAAACATGGGCAAAGGATCCGAATAGACATTTCTCCAAAGAGAATTACAAATGACCAATAAGCATATGAAAAGATGCTTACCATCATTAGTCATGAGAGAAATGCAAGCCAAAGCCACTTCGTTCCCACCAAGATGGCCCTACAGGCAGAGAAGGCCTAACCCAAACATTCAAAATCTGAGATGCTCCAAACGCTGAAACTTCTTAAGTGCTATCCTGACACCACAAGTGGGAAGAAAAAGAAGAAAATATTAACACATGTTTAACCATAACTGTTTCAAGGCTCATTATGACCATTTAAACATGAGAATGCACAGTAGATGTTTTGTCAGTTGTGTATTCTTTTGTTTCAATGTTAGTGTAAAAGACTAGAAAACATCCTGATACTGACTGATGTTTCATAACGCAGCTGTGATATATGTATGATTTTCACAATTCTAAGCTTCATATATAACAATTTGCAGAAATTTGCCACTTGCTAAGGGGATAATTGCTTTTTATATTTCCATTTATATTAGCTTCAATTAAGGAACTAAACACTTTAAAACAGGATGAGAGATGTTTAAATTATTTTCAGAAAATTAAGTGGTCAAAAAGCCAATGGGTGAAGAAAATTTCAGAGAGACAGATGAATAATATCATAGTGAAAGACCATTATGTGTTCTAAGAGCACAATTAATCAGCATTCCTCTGGTGCTCTGTATTTTTTTTCTTATAGTATGACAGGATGTTGAATGGGACATATCTTTCATCTTCTTCTTTCTTTTTTTGGGGGGGGCTACTGAGGATTGATCTCAGTGGTACTCTACCACTGAACTATATTCCCAGCCATTCATGTATTTTATTTTGAGACTAGATATTTCTAAGTTGTCCAGGCTGCCCTCAAACTTGAGATCCTCCTGCCTCAGCCTCCTGAGGAGCTGGGATCATAGGCATATGCCACTGTACCCAGCTTAAATGGGATTTTTCTTGATACACCAGAAGTAACTGCTAGATACTAAGGCACAAGACCAAAAGCTGAAGATGAAGAGGCTGGGTGCCCCTGTGATCATGGTGTGGATAGACAAGGACAGATGAGCTTGCTTTGTGCCAAACAGGTACCACAGGAAGAAGAGCCAGAATTATCTGAAGGGACTGTGCTGCGTGGAGGGTGAGGAAGGCCTTGGGCCAGGCTGAGCTTCTAGATTAGGAAACCATGTGGCATTCCAGGGCCTGGTGCTCATTAGCCAGAGAGGCAGGGACCCTGCCAGTCAGTCCCCAGCCCAGCGCATAAACAGGTTCTGCCCTCTTTTCATTATCCCATTATTCAATTACTGGTTATAGTTTTAAAAGCCTGCATTATCCAATTTAATTCTTACAGCAACGCTGTGAGGTGGGCATGGTTTAAAAATCATACTTCTTTTCACATTAGGAAACTTGGAAATGGAGTCAGAGAAGCTACACAGCTAATCTAGGGTCACACAGTTAGCGAGAGAGCCAGGACCTCAGCCAGCTGCTTTAGTCCTCGTATCCTCTGCTTATTGTCCTGCACAACACAGTGTCACCATGTTTTCCTTATCTCTACGCACAAGGTGTTGCTAGATGCATTAAAGAGGATGTCGCTGTCTGTAAGATGATTTTTGATTTTAAAGAAGCCTGGTTTAGGAGGATATGCTAGGCAACTTAGATCAGTGGATAACAAGAATGGCACACACTTGTAATCCCAACACTCTGGGAAGTGAGGCAGGAGGATCACAAGTTCAAGTCCAGCCTGGGCAACTTAATGACTTAGTGAGATCTTGTCTCTAAAGAAAAATAAAGCTGGGAACATAAGTCAGTACAAAGGTCCTACGTTCAATCATCAGTAACCCTCTCCCCAGAAAAAGTATGGTTAACAGGAGATAACACAATAAAGAAAGCTAAACTGCTTTTCATTAGAAATGAATGAAAACTTTGGCAGGGTTTCTCTGCTTTATTATAAAAAATTTCAAACAATCCACAAAGCTGAAAGATTTTGTATAGCATATCCCCTTATCCTCATCACCTAGATTCTACATTACTGTTTTATTATATCTACTTTATCATAATGTCTTCCCATCCCTCTTATCAATCCAGCAATTTGTCTTTCTGAGTAAAACGAATTTCAAATTAAAGTGCGCACATTAAATACAGCTGAAGACATTTTAAAAACAGGGACTAGATTCAGTTTTAAATTGCTTGTGTTGCTACACTGTAATTCTGCTTAATTTCTCCTTACCTTCAGAAGAGCTCACCACATACAGTTGTTATGAAACTGATTTTTGTTGTTGTTGTTTTTGTACCAGGGATCAAACTTGGGACCTTGTATTTGCAAGGTGGATGGCAGAACCACTGAGCTAAATCCCCAGCCCAAAACTGGCATTTTAAATAATAGA
This sequence comes from Fukomys damarensis, assembly GCF_012274545.1. Classification (NCBI taxonomy): domain Eukaryota; kingdom Metazoa; phylum Chordata; class Mammalia; order Rodentia; family Bathyergidae; genus Fukomys; species Fukomys damarensis. The sequence continues at coordinate 10,497,517 of NW_022900932.1, read as the reverse complement.
ACTGAAGGGGAGTAAATGGGTCCCAAATGTAAACTGATGCAGAGGTTGAAATAAAAGAATATGCCACCGTCCCTCCATAACCTCTGGGGGATTTGTTTCAGGACCCTTGTGGTACCAACATTTATAGGTGTAAATTTTATGAAATAAAATAGACTATTATTTGAATATAACCTATATATACTCTCCCATACACTTTAAATCATCTATAGATTAGTTAAATATCAAATATAATGTAAATTCTACTTGAATAGTTGTTATTCTGCACTGTTTAGAAAATAATGACAAAAAGTCTGTACGTGTTCAGCACAGGCACAATTTTTAAAAAAACTTCAATTCTCAGGTAGGAAGCTCAGCTATGTGCCACAGTGGGGACCGTCCTATTTTAAGTGGACTCAGGAAGTCAGACCTAGAGATGACTCCAAGACTACACTCCTGAGACTCTGAAAGAGTCTCAGAGAGGGCACCAGACTTCGCACAAGGCAGGCATAGAGATTTGAGCCTTTTTATCTAAATCTTGTAAGGGACAGGCAAATTCCAGGTGACAGTGCATTACTACCTCTCCTCCTGGTTATGAATTACTGGAACTAGAGATGTTCTATCACAAGCCACCACTTCGTTGGCAGGAAGAAGAAGGGAAAGAAAGGACAAGGAGGAGACAAGAAAGAAAGAGGGAAAGAGAAAGAAAGAAAAGGAATAGGAAGAAAGTGAAGAGAGGAGGAAATGCACTTTGGAGGCGAGCACTTCTCTCAACTTCCAGTGGGATCTTGCTCAATTTCTGCTCCTACCCTAAAACTGTGTATTAGTACAGAAAAAGGTGAAGAGAAGAGAACACAAACTGGCACAGGGAGTAGAAACATGGGAGAAAGGAGAAAAACACATGTGAGGTGTATCATTGATTTTTCTAAACATTCCTGAGCACAGAACCTTGAATTCCATCCAAACAGCTCAATCTCACAGTCTCAGGTAGATCGCTGACTTTTTATACCCGACAGCATCCCTGCAACCTGCCTGCCCTTAACAACCACTTCATATTGCATGTGTCCCAAACCTGGCAAGGCAGCTCAGTAGAACCACTGGCAAAGGACAAAGGAGAAAACTTTGGTGAATGAATAAATAAAATGTGCTATTATCTATTCAAAGGATATTGCTATTCACTATGAAAAAAGAAGGAAATAGTGACACATGTTCCAAATCCAGTTGTACAACAATTAAGAATTTTCTTTATCCCTGTTTCTCATCAGAAGTTTCAACTACTTTTTCAAGAGGGGATAGCCTGTGAGTGTTAGGTAGATATTGGACTTCATCTAGGCTCTTTATTGGTTAATGGTGTGACTTGGGACAATTCGACTTTTTTGTGTCTGGAATGGAACAAATAATACCTACTTTCCTAGGTTCTTATAAGGATTAGAGCTGAGGTGCATAAAAGCACATGCCATGTACCAAACACTCAGTACAAGCTGGCTATTAATGTTGCAAGAAGAAAGTCTCAAGTTGGACAATTCTAGGTGACAAACGAGTGGGAAGGTTAGATGAGCTCTGTTGAGGGTCTGAGTTCAAGAAAATGACAAGGTGAGTCAGAAAAAAAATATTTTATATAAATATGGGGGTGGATGTTGCTAGACTGTGGCCAAGTAGACTTGCTAAGATTTAAGGATTAGTAATAAAGATACCATATTGTAGTTACTTGCTAATTTCTTTGAAATCTGCTTTTTGCTTTATCTTTTGACTGTCTTTTTCTTTTTTTCATTGCTGGAGACTGAACCACCATGGCCTCACGTATGCTAGGCAGGCACTCTACCACTGAGCTCTAGCCCCAACTCCTTTTTTGTATATTTGTGATGTTGTAAGGAGTATGGGTTTTAAAATAAACTATGTGCACACAAAACATTTTAAGGAGAAAAGAAGTAACTACTTTACCTTTCGATGTGAATCAAAACTGTAGCTGATGGATGTACATTGACACTGTACTCAAGTGAAGTAAATAGGACACACATGTGTAAATACTGAATAGTTTCTCTGGTGTGAAAAACTAAAACTGTAAATAAAGATCAAAATGTACAATTGATATTGTGAAGTAGGAAGGAAATGTCTAAAGGAGTGGGGGAAGTAGGAAAAAAGAACCAAGATACATCACGTAAAGGTACACGATCCTAATGAGGAATGTAACTGTACTGTATACCTAAAATGTACCAATACATTTAGTGGGAAAAAAACACAAATTTGTTGTGCTCATACTTGTTGAGTTGAGTACTGACTGTGATCAGGCCCTGTGCTCAGAGATTTACAGGGTTAGCTTTGCCATGCCTCAGTGCAATTCTCTGCAGCAAGTATAATTAATTAATAGGTAAGGGAGCCTGGGGACTAATAAAGATCCTAAGTAACTTTCCCAAGTGTGCACACTTAGGAAGCTGTGAAGTAGGGTAATCTAACATTGAGTCTTACACCATAACTACTACATCATATTGTCATGTGCTCTAGATCCAGGGAAGGAGTTCAATGGAACCACTGGCAAAGTTCAAAGGAGAAAACTTTACCAAACCTGAGTGTAAGACTATTAATAAACATCAAGTGGACATTTGAAATGAATGTTAGGTTCAATGTTAGGTGCCAGGGACGATAAGATGAGGCAGAATTTCTGTCTTTCAAGATCTTAGTAAGTATTGATATTCTCTTGTATTACTTTTACTAAATGTTGTACGTTCAAAAACAGTTGCTAACCTGTATTTATTTGTTTGTTTTACTGGGGATTGAACCCAAGACCTACACACTGAGCTACATATCCAGCCATTTTTTATTTTTATTTTGAGACAGTCTCACTAATTTGCTAAGTTTCCCAGGCTGAGCTCAAATGTGTGATCCTTCTGCCTCAGCCTTCCAGAGTGCTGAGATTACAGGTATGTGCACCACGATCCGTTTACAACACCTGTATTTTAAATGTGTATATGCAATTCTTGCATAAAAGATCAGATTTCTCCAGGCATAGTGACAACATCTGTAGCCCAGCTACTCAGGAGGCCCAGGCAGGAGTTTGGGACCAGCCTGGGCAACATGGTGACACCCTGTCTCCAAAAACATTGAAACTAATTTATTGATAATTCATACATACTAGTTCCTTAAACTATTATATTTATAGCAAAAGATTTCAGTAGACTTTTTACCAAGAAGCTATAAAGATAACATTCTGTATCACGAGTTTGGCATCACTAGTCATTAGGGAAATGCAAATTAAACCACTATGAGATACCATTTCACATCCACTAAGACAGCTGTAATCAAATAGACAGTAACATGTTGACAAGAATGTGGGGAAACAGAAAGCCTCAAACATTACTGGGGAGAAGTTAAATGGTACAGCCACTTTCTGTAAAAGTTAAGCATAAATTTACTTATGACCCAGAAATTCCACTCATGGGTTTATACCCAAGGAAAGGAAAAGCATACATGTACACAAAAATGTATACAAAGTGCATAAATCACTACTCATAGCAGCATTATTCATGAAAGCCAAGCAGTGGAAACATCCCATATGTCCATCACTGATGAATAGGTAAACAAAATGTGCTCTAGCTATTCAATGGGTATTGCTATTCAACAATTAAAAAAATCAAAATTTGCTATAAAATTGCTGAACCTTAAAAGTGTTATGTTGGGTGACAGAAAGCCAGGCACGAATGGGTATGCACCATACGACTCTGTTTATGTGAGATGTCGAAAGTCAGCAAATATGCAGAGACACAAAGCAGATTTGTGACCATCCAAGGCTGAGAATGGGAGCAGAAATTAACTGTAAGTGGGCACAAAAGGTCTTACTGGGTGATGAAAATATTGTAAAACTGGATTCCAATGATGGCTGCCTGACCCCGTAAGCACACTAAGACCAATGAATTATACAGCCCAAGTAGGCAAACATATGTAAATTACCACAACGAAGTGTTTTCAATCATAAATATTATATGGGTAAAGTTCTAAGATATTTTAGTTATTGATATGGAACCCTTTTCCATTTTATAAAATATTTATTGCAACAAATGTATGCTAGAGTATCTCTTAGAGGAGTTTCTTATACTAACTAAAGCTTTCTCCTTGTCTCTCACTAGATCATGTCTATTCAGGTTTAAACTCTACCTTAATTTTAAAGCACTTACCTAGTTAAGAAATCTTTTTATAAAGTCAAGACTTTCTGTATTAATATGACTAGACATTTTTCCAATTGATTCCTATTAAAATGTTTGGGTTAATTAAACAGTACATGATTTATTTTAAATACTATAGGGCTGGGGATTTAGCTCAGTGGTTCTATTGCCTGTCTCGCCAATGCAAGGTCCAGAGTTCGATCCCCGGTACCAAAAGTAAATAAATAAATAACATACTTTTATAGAAATTGCCCCCCTTTCAACCAAATTTCAGTGTCACTTTTATTCCAAACATTTTCTCCGATATTATTTTACCTTCTCTCTAACCTGTTTTAAGAATGAGTCTGACTCTCATTTTGAGATGACTATGAGCCTGGCCACAGTGGTATTGCTCAACCGTCGAGTGCTTGCCTGTCATGAGTAAGGCCCTGGGCTTAATTCCCAGCACTACAAGGAGGGAGGGAGGAAAGGAGGTAGAAAGGGAGGAGGGATCCATTGTTGGTGGGAGTGCAGACTAGTGCAACCACTATGGAAATCAATATGGAGATACCTCAAAGAGCTTGGACTGGAGGTTCCATTTGACCCAGCCATCCCTCTGTTGGGTATCTTTCCAAGAGAACTGAAAGAATCATATCACAGAGAAGTATGTGCACCCATGTTTATAGCGGCACAGTTTGTAATAGCTAAATCTTGGAAACAACCTATTTGCCCATCCGTTGGAAACTGGATAAAGAAGTTGTGGTTTTTCTATAAAATGGAATATTACTCAGCCATAAAGAGCGAGAGAATAGATTCATTCATAGGAAAATGGATACATATTGAAGATATACTCCTAAGTGAAATAAATAAGTCCCACATGTGTAAATACCGAATAGTTTCTCTGGTGTGAATATTCTGCAACAATGCATAAGATTCTAATAAGATTACTGACATTTAGAAATGGGAGGAAAGGAGCTAAAGGTGTAGGGAAGGTGTGATACGTAGGGGAAGAACAAAAAGGGAAAAGAAAAAAATGTGAGAGAATGAAAAGATGAAAATAAAGTGTTTGTAGATGGGGAGGGGAGGACGGGGTGAAGGGAGGGCAGAGGTAAGGGGAAAAAATGAGAATCAAGACTTGCCATGTAAAGGTACATGATCCCAACAATGAATGTAACTGTACTGTATCCCTAAATGTACCAATAAACTCAATAAAAAAAAAAAAAGAAAGGGAGGAGGGAAAGAGGAGAGGTTGAAGGAGAGAGGAAGGAGGAGGAGAGAGAGGAGAGGAGAGAAGAGGAAGAAGAGAAAAAAGAAGAGAGAAGAAAGAACCTAAATGTTATATTTCAGAGTAATTTTGAAGTTTTCTCCAAAAGATTTGTAATCCTTTGCCCTACAAACTCAGTCTTCCTAGGAAGCATGAATTCCCAGCAACCCCCTTATCATCTCTATAACTCTTATACCTCTCTTTGCATTGGCTCTTTTTTTCTGATCTAGTTTCCTTTTTTATGGGAAAAAGACCTGCAACCAACATACCCTCTTTCCATTTATATGATAACTATTTACCCTTACCATCTTGTGTCCTCCCTTTAACTGTTGATCTGCTCAACACATTCATATCACAAATACCATCACATCACAAATACCAGTTTGGTCGACATTAAAGAATTTCTGAACACAGAAGTCACTTTTCAGTTTCATTCCTCTTTTAAGATATTTTGTAAATCAAAGACTTATTTTATGAAGTGAATAAGTACATGATAATTTATCTGTTTTCTGCACTTTCGTTTGGATAAGACAAGTGTACCTCAAATATCATGTTAAAGGCCTGTCCTTGGGTGGTGCCATTGGGAAGAGGGAAGGACCTTAAGGAGGTTGGACCAGATGGCAGGTCCTTAGGTCATTGGGTGCATGCCCTTGAAGCGGGTGTAGGGCCTTGGGCCCTTTTTCCTTCTGTCTTTGTTTCCTGGCCATGAGATGAATGATTTTGCTCTGTTGCACATTCCCTGACCATTGCCATCTGACATGCACACCAGAGACCCCAAACAATGGATCGACCCAGTCTTGGTTGGGAACCTCCAAAACTCAGCCCAAATCAGCCTTTTCTCTTATACAGTAGCTATCTTGGGTATTTTGTTATGGCAATGGAAAGTTGCCTAATACAGCAGGTTTCTAAGTTGGTCTATTACTAAGGAGGGCTGCCTGAACCTCTTGAGTGATATTCAGACTTGGGGTTTGCTCCCATTCCCAGCAACATATCCATGTTTCAGAACTAACTCACCTTAACTTACAAAAGACCCAACATAGAAACCAAAATGCTAAGTTATTGATTTGGCAATGAGAAAACACAACTGTTGGGTAGAGTAAATCTTCCTATCAACCTGATCATTGTGTTAATTGGAAGCAAATTATTATTCTTGGAAACCAACATATTATTATTACTACTATTATTTTGGTACAGGGGATCAAACTCAGGACCTTGTGCTTGTGAGGCAGGCAGCAGAACCACTGAGCTAAATCCCTGGCCTCATCGTATTATTCTTGAAAGCCCAAAAATCTACAGGTTGGTGATTGCAATAGAACCAGGGTAAGAGAAATTAGTTACATATGGTAGTTTGAATTTTAAAATAATTCTAGTACTCTTCCTGAACCACTTATCTTTTCACACCTACCTCCACTGTGGTGGTATATTCTATGCCAAAATGTTATAATTCTGCCTTTTCTCTTTTCCATGACTAATCTCTCTGCTTATTTATATAATACTTTAATCAGGCTATAATTAAGGCTTGCTAGTTTGGATCTATATCCCCATGGCGAATTGTTACTTACTTAGTGTATAAACTAACTTTCAGAGGTTAGTCTTATCTGCAAATAATTCAGGAATATCTTGGTTATCTGCCCAAGCACATATGGTTTGTACACATGGATTTTTAAGTATGTCATATGTCTTCAAGCGAAGCACATCTGGAAACCCACTAGATAACAAATATATGTATTTGGCTGCAAAAAAAAAAATCTTTAAAATCTTTTTGACCATGAGTCTGTTGGCTTTTTCATTGTTTAGTATATGCAAAAGAACATTCCCCAGATCATGAAAGCAGTTCCAAATTAACTTCCAAATATTTGAGCAATAGCAACATTGTTGGAACAATAGTAGTAGCAAATGACTTGATTATGGTATGTTATACAAAAATGACAGTCATGAACCTGTGTCCAATTATAGAAAAACTGTGGTGCTAAATTTGACTGGCTGACTTCAAGTTTCATTAATATTCCTTTATTATTCGTTCACTTATTTTGTCATCTGTTAGTACTTGCTGTAAGGTAAGCAGTAGCAAGGGCCAAAAGTTTAAGAAAAATTTATGAGAGAATAATTTAAACTTGAGAAATTCAATTCATAAACATTCCCCCATGAATTGAGAACTGATCAACATTATTTAGTTAAAATGAGACAGTATCATTGCTGCAACATAATTTTAAAACTGGTTTTATATGGTGAATCACAATATTTTTGATGCAGTGAACACTTTCAATATTTCTCTATCATAAAAGTAAAAATTGATCAGAGAATGAGGTGTTTGTTTGTTTTACAGTATTTGCTTTGTAAAACTTGAAATGAAAGAATCTCTTTGGCATTCATTTTGAAAATCTTGTATGACTCCCATTTCCAGCGAGAAAACAGCATAATTTTAAAAAATCTTTAAGGATTCTATTTTGAGTAAATATATTTTTATTGTAATATGGAAAATATTGTTAATAAAAGGATTGGGATTTGGTTGAATAGCCTAGTTTGTGCTACTGTGGGCTGGTTAGGGAAGTCACAAATTCTGGAGAATCTCTGGGTCTAGTGTTTCACAGACACTGGTACATGGGATTCCCCAGAGTTCCTAGTTCTGTAGGTGAGAGGTGTTCACTTCTAACAACAGGCAGATGGACCCAATATACTTTGAAAGCCACTGGTGTCTCAATATAACAAGCCCCTGGTTCTCTCTCTTCCATTCCCCCATAGCTGTTCGACAAACCTTTACCACTTCATCCAGGATTTATCCTGTCCTTCCTACTTCCCCAGCAAAATGGTTTCTCTCAAACATTAGGAAAAATTGAGCTGATCAAGTATGAACTGCTTCACCATCTAATTTTTCTGACTGTTTTAGGGCTCAACTCACTTCCTGTCTTGTCCAGGTCGAATTCTGTCCTTTCTTTCTGCAATTTTGTCATTGGCTTTCTTCTCACCCTAGTGTTCAAATCTTTCCTCTTCACCAGCTTCTGCTGCAAGTAAGCTCAAGGGTCTTGATCTGGAAAACATGTTCCTTGGCCCTGAATATTGCTCTAGCCACTCTCTTTCTCCTTCATAGGAAGGCCAGTTCTTAGAAAAAAATGAGGAAGTTGATTTTTCCACTTACTTTTGTACGACTCTTCCCTCATCAAATCACTGCAATCCAGCTGCTAATTCTATCCTTCTATTGCAGCTGACTTGACAAAGGTCTTCTTGAACTGGCTCCATCCAATTAATATTATTGTCATTATCATTGACATGTCTTCTTAACACTCTGATCTCCCAGTTTCTATGATACTAGTATATTCTCAGAGTTCTTTGTAGATTTTTCATCCACCCCTGCCTATTGAATCTGAATGCTTAGGATGCAAATTTTGACTCATTTCTTGTTGTGTGAATTCCCTTGAGCATTTCATGGGTTCGCTTGGCTTGGGGGCTGTGTCCCCTCCCATTCAGAACTTTGGAGAAGGTTTTCAAGTCAAGCCTAGGCATAAGGCTAAATTTCATATCTAAGTAATGTGTGTAGAATGATGTATGCTGTGTGTGCTGTTGGTTCCTAAATCTAAATACCCACCTACTCTTATGACCTTTAGATTTTATTCTAACTTCTATTCCCACCACTTTGAATGTTCCAGTTGATCACTGGTAGCCTCATGGGATTTTGTATAGTTGGCTTAAAAACAGCAAGTCTAAAATAGTCCCTTTTAGGTAATAAGGGAAAAGAAAAAATGTGAGATAATGAAAAGATGGAAATAAAGTGTTTGTAGATGGGGAGGGGAGGAGGGGGTGAAGGGAGGGCAGGGACAAGAGGAAAAAATGAGAACCAAGACTTGTCATGTAGAGGTACAAGATCCCAACAATGAAGGTAACTGTACTGTATCCCTAAAATGTACCAATAAACTTAATTAAAGCTGAAAAAAAAATAGTCCCTTTTAGCATCACTGCCTTGATAAATGGTACCAACACGTTCACCAAGACAAGAAACCTTGGAATCATCCTTGAAGTTCCTCTTTGGTTGGCTTTTTATATCTCACCAGTAATCTATAATCCTATAAAACCCCACTTCTCTGGTATTTCTCCTACTCTAGGGTAGGAAATCTATCATTTTCCTACTCTATTGACTTAGCTTCAGCCCATGTAATCTCTTTCTTGAACTACTGGCTTCTTCCATTCTCTCACCCTTCTAATCTTTCTTGCACGCTGCTGACTTTCTTACAGGCATTAAATTTTAAGTGTCATTAAATTTTTAAAAATCCATCCATGACTCCTCAAGTTCCTCAACATAGTACACAACAGTTTCTTTGATCTGGTCTCTGCCAAATTTCAAGCTTCCCTTCTCATACTCTGTGATCTCATGTTAAATGTTTAAATAAATGCTAAAAGAATAATTGTCACCTTGATTCTGAGCATGGTGGTGTACACCTGTAATGCCAGCCAGGTGGGAGGCTGAGGTGGGAGAAGCATGAATTGGAGGCCACCCTGGGTAACAGTGAAACCCATTCCCCCAGCACCACACAAAAAAGAATTGTCACATCAAATTAAATTCATTGAACTAAGAAAAAAAAATCAACCCTGATGCTTGAGATAAGAGTTTGTATTCAAACAAGAAACTGACTTAAGCGAGACAATACCAGACATGAGTGACCACCCAGTAAAGAATTACAAACTATATAAAAAGGAGGCAAGTAGAAATACCTATGAAAAATTCAATGGAAAGTATGCATAGCAGACTTGACCAACATGAAGACACACTGTAAGAAAATCAAGACAAGATGGATATAGTATATCATAAACTCAAAGATACTTTAAAAATGACATGATACCATGCAAGCTGGATCCAAATAGTTACTAGACTTAAAAAAAATCAGAATTATAGGAATAAATGAAAAACAAGACAATGACTCAAAAAGTATAAAAATACTATTCCCTGAAATAATAGCAGAAAACTTTCCAAATCTAGGAAAGAATTCAATATTCTAGCACAAGAGGTAGACAGAGCCCCAAATAGCCAGCCATGACAAAAAAAGAACCTCTCTATGACACATCATAATCAGAATTCCAGACATTGAACAAAAGGAGAGAATACTAAATGTTGTTTGAAAAAAATAGCAAGTAACCCATAAAAGCAAGCCTATTATAATAACTATGGATTTCTCAGTAGAAACTTTAATGACCAGGAGACTTTAGAGAATTTTTCAAGCCCATGAGAAAATAACTGTTAACATAGAGTTTTATATCTTGCAAAATTAGCCTTGAAAATTGATGGAGAAGACTTTCCATGACAAATTAACCCTAAAGAAATATGCTAAACCTGCACTGTAAAAAATATTTAGAGAGATCCTAGATGGAGATGAGGCCAGCAGTACCAAAGAGCCCAAAGGAGAGTATACACCTAATGGAGTGGTTAAATAAAAGGGACAAAGAAGGAATTAGCCCTGAAAAAAATAACGCAATGACAGTTTTCAACGTGTACCTTATAATAAATAACATCAATGGTCTCAACTCCTCAATCAAAAGACATAGACTAGCTAGGGATTTAGCTCAGTGGTTCTACTGCTGGCCTTGCAAGCACAAGGTCCCGAGTTTGATGCCTGGTACAAAAAAAAAAAAAAAAAAAAAAAAAAAAAAAAAAGACAGACTAGGAAAAACTGCAAACATATATTTCCTACAAGAGACACACTTCATCCAAAAGGAAGCTCATAGACTAAAAGTGAAAAGATGGAAAACAATACTCCATTCAATTGGAGCCCAAAAGCTGTCATCTTATTGTCAGGAGTAGCAATCTTATCATCAGATACAGCAGACTGCAAGCCAAAACTGACCATAAGAGGGCCAAGGATGTAGTGCAGTGGCACCGCACCTGCCTGGCAAGTGCAAGGTCCTGAATTTGATCCCTGGTACTGAAAAACAAAAAACTGGCCATAAGAGACAAAAATGGCCACTACATATTGGTAAAGGAGCAATTTAACAGGAAGGGGTGCAATTGTAAATCTGTATGCACTGAATGTCAGTTTACCCAATTTCATAAAACAAAAGTCACTGGACTTTAAAGGACAGATAGACACTAACACAACCATAATGGGAGATTTAATACCCCACCCACTTTCACAGCTAATAGATCATCATACTCTCACCCAAATCAATAAAGAGTCAAGCTACATCACTGAACAAATGAACTTAACAGTTCTCTATGGAATGTTTCACTCAGCAACAGAATTCATATTTTTCTCAACAGCACATGGAACTTTTTCTAAAATAGACCACGTCTTAGACCAGAAATCATGCTTAAGTAAACACAAAAGAACTGAAAAAACTTCCCTGCATTCTATTGGCTCATACTAAAATAAAGCCAGAAATCAACAGCAAAACAGGCCACAAAAACTGCATAAACATGAAGATTAAATAATACATTATTGAATAATTAACCTATCACAGAATAAATCAGGGAAGAAATAAAGCCATTTGTAGAATCGAATGACAAGGGAAGCGCAACATACCATAGCTATGGGACACAATGAAAGCATTTCCAAGAGAAAAGTTTACAACTACAAATGTATACATATATAGAAAAGAGTGACCCCCGAAGAAATCACCTAATGATGCATCTCAGTGTCCTAAAAGGACAAGAACAATCCAAATCTGAAACTAGTAGGAAGAAACAAATGATAAAGATTAGAGCTGAAATTGCTGAAACTGAGACAACAAAACAAAACAAACACCCCCCCCACACACAAAGGATCAATGAATCAAAGAGTTGCTTCTTTGAAAGTATAGGACTTGGTTTTGGAGATGGAATGGGAAGAAGGTGGAGGGGAAGTAAAAAGGATCAAGATGTGATACATCTATGTATCAATTCATCCATGATGAATGGGTTTACTGTATATTGTAAAATATACTATTAAAAAAAAAAGAAGGTAGAATAGAGTGGTATGGCTAATAAGTAACACCTAATCCTATATTTTTTGTGCTACACTGGAGTTAATGAGGTTGTTTTAAATGTACTGTATTCCAGAGAGAGAAAAATACAGCTCATGCCACATCTGTAAAAAGCTAAAAATAAAAACCTGTTGGTACAGTTCTCTAATCACTCTTTAACAACTTATTGGAACATTAGTCAAAATAAGTTTATTGCACTCAGCTTCAGAGTGAGAAGTGGGATAGCAGGTTGTATTAGCCACTCTGTGGTTTATTTCACATGGCACCAATTAATTTTTGGCCCTGTTTTCATAAGTAATAGAAAAGGAAGTAAGTTATTTGAATAATTCACTGAAATACATCCAGTTTTACATTTAAATATGTCAATGAACTGCACTTAGAAAATGGATGTTTTGTGTATTTGTCTCATCTGAATTTTCAGGCACTAACGGCCAAAAATTTTTTAAAATTATTGTCTTTATTTTAAAAAGACTCACTTTTCTCACATTTTCTACACTTGATCTTAGCCAAAGGGCTGAGATGTGATCTCACACATTTTCTTAAAACAAAAGTAAAATATTTCTCAACATGTTAGGTCTAAATGAACCCACCATTATACAAAAAGGATTATAAATAAATAAATTAATTAAAAATGTTACAAAGTGAAATTTTCCCTCATTTCCATAAGAACTTATCTATCATGACAAAAATACCTCAGATGATATAAAAACTGTAGTTAATGACATTTATTCTCAAACTTAATTTTTTCTTTCTTTTTTTTTTGATCCTGGGGATCGAACTTGGGACCTTGCACTTGAGAGGCAGGTGGCAGAACCACTGAGCTAAATCCCCTGCCCCAAGTTGAATTATTGACTTACATGGACCCATTATACTCCAACCTCAGTCTTCTTCATCACAGTTAATACAGGCAAATTTATTTTTCCCGAGTCTTAGAACACTTGGTTGTCCTTAATTCTTTTTCTAGAATCTCAAATCTATTTTTTCAGCAAATCATAATGGTTTTCAAAATATATGTAGAATTTCAACTATGTCTTAAGGTCGCTCCTATAACAGCCCTAGTGCAAGCTACCATCCTGTTTTGTCTGGAGTACTTCAGTGAGACCTGACACACTAAGGACTATTTCCAACCCTGTAGCAGAGTCACCATTCTAAAGCCTAGGTCCTATGGTGTCAGTCCTCTTCCTGTACCCAGTTGCTTGGTTTAAAGAGTACAGCTTACTCATTCTTTAATTCCATATCCCTTCTGATTTACAATCATTCCCCCTTCACAACACTCATGGCATTTTAGTATTTGTTTATTGTTAAACTCTTTTAATGGGAATGCGAATTCAGGGATGGTCTAGATTTGTCTCTTTTGAATGCTGTTGCATTTGCAGCTCCTAGTTATGTCCAGCTCATGGTAGGCTCATAGTAAATATTTGTTGAAAGGTAAACGTTGTTTCTAGCTGAAAAGTATTAGATATTGGGCTCCGCGGGGATGGGAGAAACTAAATTCTTATTTACCAGAGAGTTCAAAGGTTCTTTAAAATTCTGATATTTATTCTGTTGTTCTCTTTCCATTCTCATGCTGAAAAACATGATTGTTTTCTCAGCTGCCAAGCACTAATTTTAAAAGGCCCCTGAGTGTTAAACCTATAAACAGAGGTTCCTGAAGGTTATCATGATTACAGCTCGATAAGCTATCCAGGGGTGTACTACAATTCTTAACATTTTTCTCATCATTGTGTAGTAGCTCTTCTTGCTTTGAAATACACGAATGCAATCGGAAGGCACAGAAAGCTAGCTCAGTTACACACGTATAATTCTGAGGTCCCCTAACCTCTCTAGTGGATCAGTAGATTTGATTTTTTTTTTTTTTTTTTTTCTTTTGCAACAGGGTTCACTATGTAGTTGAGACTGAACTGGAACTCACTATGTAGCCCAGGTTGGTCTCGACCTCACAGCGATCCTCCTGCCTCAGCCTCCTTAGTGCTGGGATTACAGGCGTGTGCCACCACGCCCAGCAGATTTGATTTTTCAATTTCGCCTTTTTTCTTTTGAAATGGGCAACATCAATTCAATAACCGTTTGCCTAAAACATGAGTTTGGCATATTTGTGTACTTTTTAATAGCATAAATGCTAAAATTATTCTGCGCAACATTAGAATCCATCTTTTGGCCATATGAAAGAAGCACAGAATTTCTGACTTCTAAGGTTTTAGTTCTTTTGGTTCAATCATATCATTCCAGACATCAAAGCTGAAGCCTATTGACTTGCGCAGGTCAGTGTCAAATACTGTTTTTGGTCAGAACAACTTACTCTAAAAAATAAAATAAGGTACTCTTGAGACTCCAATAAAAAATAGTTCCCAATGTCATAAAGTTAGTTGATGAATATGACAACATGTAATGTGTGTCTCTAAACAATATGCAGTTCTACCCAGTTCATTCCATGACAATTTAAGCATTAAAAATCTAAGGTCAATACAGTAAAGGATGAAAGAACTGCTAAATCAGAAAATAAAAGCTCTCCACAAGCATCCTAACAAACAAGAGTTTTAAATCATAAAAGAGTAAGAGCTTGCAGGTCATTTGAGATGAAACAACTCCATGACATCTGTGCATGAAGAAGTCTCTTATGGCAGAGATGGTTTCATGTTAGCCATGACTTCTGCTATTTTTTCAAGAACAGGAACTTCTACAACCTAATCTAACTTTTTAAAAAGACACTCATGAGCATTTTCACTTAGTTACTCGCACTTTATCCTGGAACTGCTGAGTCTGTCTGAAGGTTATTATGCCAGAAGAATGTACATGACCTAACAATGTACTGTAACATTTTCCTTTGGTGACTTTGTCTAAGAGATGGACTTTTTTGTGGTGTGATGAGTTTGCTTGGTCTCCTGCTGGCAATCCTTTATTTTTCTGAGAGGCACTAGTCAGCAAAGTCTTAAAATCAGCAATAGCTTTGTTGTTTAGCTTTGCTATAATTAAGATACCCTGGTATTGTTAATAGTTTAGGTAGTTGATATTAATCTACTGGAAAGTAGATTTTCCATAAAATGTGTGATTTTTAAAAGATCTCTATGAGTAGCACCATTCACAATTAAACTCAGGACCTTATGCTTGCGAGGCAGGCACAGTGCCACTCAGCTAAATCCCTGGCCCCACAATTTCTTAAGAATGACTTTTTAAGCTTTCTGTCTAGTGCCATTACCCCTCTCCATGTGTCACTTTCACTAACTCCTGAATATATGGAAGTGAGAAGAACACATGGGTTCTGTTTTGGTAAACTAAGTCTGTGCCTTTCTATGCAGGTAAAACTCCCATGCAAAAACTACTATATAGGTAACATTAATTGAACATCACTTTAATTTTAAAAATCATCTTGGAGTTATATTTCTTTAGATGTGGTAACTCTTCTCTTAATGGTTTTCTTGACAATGCACTCAAAAAAGCTTTCCAACTATGGTATGTAGACCAGTCTTCTTTTTCTTTTTTTGGTACTGGGGATCAAACTCGGTCCTTACATTTGCAAGGCAGGTGCTAGAACCACTGAGCTAAATCCCCAGCCGGACCAGGCTTCCTTTTTAAGAAGTTATGACAATTTCTTTTACTTTCTCCTATATTGTACACTTTGCCTAGCATAAAGTGGGCCAGGAGCATTCACATCCTGAATATTCTTATTCTTTTGGAAATTTAAGTATTTGGCAAATATTGAAGTGTTGGGCCTGTTCAAGTGAAACAAATACAAAATTAACAGACTACTACAATCCACAAGAGGGAATAATCAAATAGTCTTTTTCAAAAAAAATGTAAGCAGATAGGAGGAATTACTACAGATAGCATACACTCATAGGCAAGAAAATAATGGAATCTGTAGTGCTTGAAAAGACCTGGTAAAGGTTAAAAGGTGAATCTCTATTAAATATTTTATATTTGACATTGTAGGAGTGGATGTGAGCATGGATAATCATTTTCTTTCCTAACAGCTAAAAAGAATGTTAAAAATATAAATAAGATAAAATGATTTACGACAAAGGCATCTGAAATCGTTGTCTGCTATTATTTAAAGAACTGCGTCCATAACGACCAACCGTGAGAGAACAGGATGTACACTTCAATACTGGCGGTGTAAGATTTAAAAATGAGGAATAGGCCAAAATCTTCAGGAAAAATAAACATGGCTTGTCCATAAAGACTCCAAAAAAGTTTTCAGTAACAAAAACAGTCTTTAAAGGCCTGCATTTAGTAAAACAAGTGGTGGTGGGGGGTGAATTGTAGATCTTATCTCACAACCACTCAAGGATTTTATGCAAGGCAGGAAGGAAGGTGGGGAAGGGTGCACCAGGATGGGGGTCGTTCGGGGTTCCACTGCTTCACAAGTTCTCGAACTCAGCCTTGGGCAACTCAGCGACTTTGTCTCAGAAAAAAAAATTTTCTTTCAAGTGAAAATGGGGTGGGAATGTCTTTCAGTTTGAAGACTCGGGGTACACTCCCCAGTCTTGGGGTGGGGGGGCGTGTAACAGCAAAAAGAAAGAAAGAAAAGCACAATCTGATTAAGATTCCAGATCCTCCCATTCCTGAAGAGAGCCTTGCAACGGCCAATCGGGGCCCTAGAGTTGAAAACAAAGTTCCAGCGTGGGACACCGGATCCTGA
>NW_022900932.1:10432717-10480120 GCF_012274545.1 Fukomys damarensis | reverse complement strand
CGGCGGGGCCGCGCGGCGGGTTGGGGCCAAGCGCGGGAGGAGAGTTAGGGGCGTTCGCGACGAAGAGGCGCCCGCGGGGGAGGAGGCCCCTCACCATGACCTCCGGGGAGCCCCTTTTAGGTTCTTTGCCCGCTGTTTGGGTTTGTAAAATGGGCCCAGAATATGCCTGGTTCAAGACCGCGGTTCTGGTTACACGATGCACATTCGCCACGCCCCCTGCTTGAGATTACTTTTTTTTTCCCTCCGGGTCCTGGGGATTGAACCCAGGACCTTCGCACTGAATTACATCCCCCAGCCCTTTCTTATTTTTAAATTTTTAGGTAGATCCTCGCCAAGTTGCCCTTTAGGGGCCAGAACTCGTGATCCTCCTGCCTCAGACTTCCTGAGTGCTGGGTCTGTGGTCACATCCCCCCCACACTTGGTAATTATTTTTTATATCCATGCTTTAGGAGTTCAGAACGAGTGTGGTTCTCCCCCCCCCCATTAACAGTCAGGACCCCGGGCCTGATAATGTGAGTGAAGTTAGGGGGATAGTGGAATGTTACACGGACACCCGGAGAGGATCCGGGACACAAGGTTATTATTTCTGTGCGTGTGGATAAACTACCATATCTCCGTCGGTCAGCAGGAATTTAAACTTTTAACCATGTCATTTTAGAAAAAGTGTTTATCTGAGAGGAGAAGACCTCTGCAAAGACTTACTTGAAAGGACTGGTAGAATTTCTGATGAATGTTCCAAAGAGGTTGAATTTGATTGACCGTGAGGAACACCTTTTGATAGTATTTTGCAAAAGCAGTGCTCTTCATCGTGGTGTTGCAGGTTTCTTGTCTTGGGATATCCAGACAAAGTGTCTAGGTCCACAACCGTGCTTTCTATGGTGGAAGTGTTATACACTCTGTGTGTGGCCCAGTATGGCAGCCACCAGGCACAAGTGGCTCTTAAAATGTGGCAAGTGCCATTGAACTGAATATCTGATTTCATTAATAAATCTGAGTTTAAATGGCCACATTTGGCTAGTGGCCACTGCGTGAAATAGTATAGGTGTAAATTTTGAGAACCCTTCAAACGTTTTGATTTGGTTGAGTTTTAAATCAGAGGCCTTCTCTTGGAACTTTGTTGCCTTAAAAGATTCATAATTATATTCAAATAAGCCTTTTATTCAAATACTGTAGTTCAGAGCATGCATCTGTTAGTGTTTATTTACAGCTTGGCAAATTAAAGCAGTGCATTCTTCTGACTCCTAGGTTGTGCAGCTCCTGCCAGGTTTAGCTGAAGAGCCATCACAAGGCTAACTAGAGTTTTCCTTAATCAATGTACTGTATTGTGATCATGGATTTCCACTTTTCTCACTAAAAACTAAACAAAATGATGATTTTCCAACTCTTGAAGCTTTTTTTGTTTGGAAGATGGTGCTTCTTTTGTTTTTAAGCCTTTTGTGTAATCAATTTGGTGAATTATAGTAATAACCTTTGAGCATTGGGATAGTATTTTAGTAATTTTGTTGTTATCAAATCTAGCGAAATATGTAAAATGTGATGGTTTTTTTCGCAGTTACTTTCCTTGAAATGTATTTTTCTTTTTCAAGCAAGTATTTATAAAGTCAAGCTTTAAAGCAAAGCTTTAAAAAATTTAAAAATTTTTGTAACGCTGGGAATTGAACGCAGGGCTCAAACATCCTAAGCATGTGCCCTACCACTGAGCTACAACTCCAACCCTGGAAAGTAAAATTTTAGAAAAAAAACATTTCTTATGGTTGGTGCTCTTAACTCTGGCATGGTATTTGTAAAATCGTGCCCTTGGTCTTAAGGCTGAAGATAATCATTAGATCTGGAACAGTCACTTAAAGATTAAGTTACATCAGAATGGGGGCTTGTGTACAGTGTCTTTGACTTAAATTTTCTGGGACAGGTGTGGTTAAAAGGCTGCCCCAGCATAGTTATTAATATGGCCCCTTTCATCTGTCGAAATTATCCTAGTTGGGACCACATAATCACATAGTGACCATACTTCTAGGCTTATTGAAATTCATAATACACAATTTTAGGAGGATTAACTATATTGCAGAAATATACTTTGCTCTGAAACAGTGACAGAGTTACTTCTTTTGTTCTAAAATAATAGATATAGGGAATGAGACTCAGTGCCCTGGATGTGTGTGGCAAACACTTGTAATCCCAACACTGTGGAAGCCCGAGGAAGGAGGATGGCTGGTTTAAGCACTGTCTGACAATTTAGGGAGAACTTGTCTAAAAGTCGGGGAGGGGGCTGGAGTGTAGCTCAGTGTGACAGCTCTGGGTTCAGTCCCCACTACGTTCCACACACAAAGGACTGATTAGTGACTTATTCACTGAAGCCACTAATAATTTAAAGGTTTTACTTTGGATAGAAATCTTGGGCAGCTTGCTTTTTGGTTCTTCCTGGGTAGGGGAAAAAGATCTTTTGGTGTAGGGGCTGCAAAGAAAGGCCCTGTCAGTTAAATTTGTTATTATTTGTGTTCAGATAATGTCTGTTTTATTTTATGGTGAGGTTGAATAAGGAAATCAATCTGAAATCTATTTGCTATGTATTAGAATGCTAGAGAACGATTTTACTTATAGCTCACTTAAGTAATAATTCAGCCAAATGAATAGTTGTGTTAATGGAATTTAAACTATAATGAAATATTTTATTAAGAGCCAGACACACTTGATTTGATCCCTTACTCTGCTGCTTATGTGATTTGAAGCAAATTATTTTATCTTTCTAAGAAGTGTCAGCTCCCTCTCATAAAATAAGATAGTAATAGCATCTATTTCTATGCTCGTAAAGGTTCAGTGAGGTGACCCATGAATGCAGCTTCATAATGCTAGTTACTATTGCTTGAAGTTTATTGAAAATTAGAACTTGAAGGTATTAGTGTTCTGAGGATGCAGCATGGAAAGAGTACTTAAAGTCTCATGCAAAACCTAGCTTCTGCCCTTTCGGCTCTATTCTCTCTGTGATTTCAGTAGTGGTATTTCACTTTTTTGAGCCTGAACTTCCTAATTATAAAATGGAATTAGTATTTTTTTCACCAGGATTATTGGTGAGCATCAAATTAAAATTACATTTATAAATGGTTGCTTTGTTTTACAAACATTTTTATATTTAATTGTTTTATTTCACCTTGTGTACCTACTATTTTCAGTGAAGAATGACTCTAAATCTGCGAAAATTGTTGTACGTTTTGGGTTACAGAATAGTGTGTAACATAGCACCCTTAGTAAAACCAGCATTTTCCAAAAATACAAATAATATTCTTAAATCACAATAATGGTGATTTACCGATGTGGTTACAGTGTATTCTCTGCACAAAACAACTCCTAGTCCTGCTTAAGGGTTTTTTTGGTTACTTGCTGTGTTCCATCCACTATGCTGATTCCTGTGTCTCAGTTATTTATCCTGGCGTGTCACCCCATCTTATAGGTCAGTGATGGTGAACCTGTCACACTGGTGCCACAGAGGGCTGGCTGTTTTTGTCATCGAAAGCTTTAAAAGGTTTGCCATCATTGCTATATGGGGTCCTTATGACTTTCTGGTATGGTCTGTTAGGTGTTTTTGCACTACACTTCTGCCTCTGGTAGTACCTAGTACTAGCTAATAGGTGGATATTGAAAGTTAAAGATATTGAACATGAAAAAAGCACATTATCTGGAAGATGGTATGTTTTACTAGAAAAGTGCTGTATTCATTGAATTCACAAGGCAGTAAATTTAAAAAATTATGAGTTTATCTAAAAAATACTTTACAAATATAAATTATTTAAAAAACAACACATGCTTTGCTATTTTAAATGTTATGGCAGTTTTATGACTGAGGCCTATATATCTTAGTTTATGTTACAAAAGTGTTTCTTTGAGAATAAGCAATGTGCTTAATTATAATCCTTTGTGCAGTGTTTCAGAAAGCTGTGGTTTTTCCTTGGATTCATTTTGTCATTGTTGTTCACATGAACTGAGGGCTTTTTATGGACCAGCTCCTGTCCTAAATGCTTCATGTATATTGTTTCATGTAACCAGTGAAAGGAGTATTTTAGATTGCATTTTAAAGATGAGGGAACTAGGCAGAGAGGTGCCATGACTTGCCCAAGGTTACATGGTTCAGTGTCAGAGACTGTTTTTGAACTCCAGAGCCCACTATGGTTGGATGTAGGCAGATATTTCACAACAAAATTCACTTTGACAAACACATTGTGGAGGTCTTGTGAGTTAACTGTGGTAACCTTTTATTTGTATGTTCCTCATGTACAGTAGAAGGAACTCTGGACCAGGAGTCAGGGGGACCTCAGTTTTGGTCCCAGCTTGTATCACTAAATATGGTGTGTCCTTGGGCAGTTCAAGAAACCCCTCTGGACTGCAGTTTCCTCACCTGAAAAATGAGGGATTTGGATGAAATTAGTGAATGTCAAACTGTAGTCTGAAGTCTGCTCATGTGTTTTTGGTCCCCCTCCCACAGATTTTCATCATTATGTTTTTGTTTGTTATAGTTGATTATCTGTCTAAAACCTCCTTCCTTCCCTCCCTCCTTCCTTCCTTCCCTTCCTTTCTCCCCCCTTCCCTTCCTCCCTCCTTCCTTCCTTTTCTTCCTGTAGAATTGGGTATTGAACAGAGCCTTTGTACTGAGCTACATCTCCAGCCCTTTAAATGTTTAAAAAAATTTTGGGCCGGGGATTTAGCTCAGCTGTTCGGTGGCCTGCCTCGCAAGCACAAGGACCCGAGTTCCATCCCCGGTACCAAAAAAAAAACAAAAACGAAACAAAACAAAAAAAATTTTGTAACAGAGTCTAGCTAAATCACTCAGGTTGCACTCTAAATTGCCTCCCTCCCGGAGTCCTGGGATTACCACACCCATTTTGAAATTGAATTTTTGCATAAGAAGGTACTGAATATGGAAGCACATTAAATAGAAAGTTAATGTGAGACTAATGAAAATATATATTTGCATATGTTCTTGTTTCTGGTGTTATAATGTATTTCGTTTTTGTTTGGCTTATGTGTCACCATATCCCTAGCTTACTGTTCTGTGTTTAACCTGTACTGATATACTTTTTTTTTTTGCACTGGGGATCGAACTGTGGTCCTTGCACTTGCAAGGCAGGCAGCAGAAGCACCAAGCTAAATCCCCTGCCCTGTGTTTGACCTGTAGTAGGTGCCCATTTAGGGGTAATGAATGAATAACTCAAAGCACAGGTGCTATTGCCTGTAAAGATGGTGCCAGGCTGTTGTTATTGTAAGAGGGGATTCAGGGAGGTTACAGTACCATTGGTAGAGAGTGGAGCCCTTACTAAGTGGAAGCTTGTATTTCTCTGGATTAGGAAGATGCTACCATCGGCAAGTAGGTGGAGCAGGGATTTGATGTGGGGCAGAAGTTTACTATTAAACTACAATAATTAACACGCACTAAAATAATTAATATTGGGCCAATATAAGTGGTAAGTTAAGAAAAAGGAGGGTTCTTTATAGTTGTGTAGGAGGGAATGATGAGAGGGGTTAGGGTCTTCTGGATTGAGAGGTGTTGTATTGTTTCATGATATAACTGCAGGTAGAACCCTGGAAGGGTGCAAAAGAGCATGCTGTGGTTTGGGAGATACTGAATGATTTAGCTGCTGTGAAAAAGGGGTGGTTTGATAAACAAGTTTAAAAACCAGGTTTTAAAAAAAACTTCCAAAGTCCACTTGAAAGGGAGTATATATTAATACTGTATATGGAATTACCATTGTGGTGTCCTAAACACTAGTTGTAGAATTTTACAGATATTTTGGACTTTTAATTTTTTTTTGCATTTTTAATGATTGGCCATTTGGTATTATTTTTCACATCCATAGAAATTTAGATTATGACATAACTTGAGTTTTTATATAGCAGTACTAAAATGCAGTGTATAATAGTGTTGGCTGGACCATAATTACTTTTCTGCCTTTTGTTATTTATGAAAATGTTTTAAATGTAAAAGTTTTCATTAGCTTACATTATGTGAGATGTTCAGGTTATGAATGATTACAATTGAAACTGTAGATGCTCAATCAGTACATATGTCTGCATTAGTTTTCCTCAGCAGTGATACAGTAGAAGTGAAAATTAATTCCTTTATCTTTTAATTAATAAGCTAATCAATTTCACAGTCTAGATTTTGATATTGCTTAGAGGATGCAGAAACTAGTGGTAAGATTCCCAATTCTTTGAGGTCTTCTAAGCTTAGAGATATTTCTCATGTTATTTCTTTTTTGGACAGTCACCCAAAATGTGACCTCTATATGGAAACCCTGTGACATGTTCCTTGCATTTTGCATGGTTCACTTTTTGTGATGTATGACTTCACTACAATAAGATTTTTTTGGGGGTAGCAGTATTTTCTGAAGAAAGCAATACCCTTAACCTCCACTGCTTTAAATTAAAAGATAATTAAATTTTTTTCCTCTAGAATAGTATTTTGCAGGTGTGACATTGTATTGGCTATTGGTTTAGTGATCAAGTTTACATAGTATTAATCAGAAATGAACTTACTCCTTGGGTTCACATTTAAACTGTGGCATGTTGAAATAATCTAGGTCCCAATCTGCACATCTGAATTCATTTTGTAAAATATGGCAAACAGCTGCATATGAATTGAAAGCTGAAACAACTGTAGTACATTAACCCATTGAGAAGATTACAGTAGGTTTTCAGTTCCATGTTAACTGTATTTATTAGAGAAAATTGACTTGAGTGCTTCTGCTTTTAACAGACTTTTTAATGTCTGGAAGAAAGGAAATAAAGCATCAGAATGATAGGACTTTGATGTGTAAAGAAGTTAATGTCTAAAGAAGTTAATTATCTAAATCTTCAAACAAAATGTGGGTACAGGAAATAATTATTTTAAAGAGTGTAATGAACTATCAGCTCATGATGTCAAGAAAAATGATATTCACCTGTTTGATTTAAGAATTAAGTAACTTGACTGTGAAAGGATGATCATGGTTATAATAGACTAGGACTGGGACCCTTTACCTCTTACCAATAAATATTCTTGATGTGAAACATTTGTGGCAGGGAGACAACTGAAGAAAAGAAAGCTTTTTTTTTTCCCCCTTTCCTGTGGTGCTGGAGATGGAACCTAGGGCCTTGTGCACCTTAGGAAAGTGCCTTTGAGCTACATCCCAGCCCAGAGCAGTGGTTTTAATATGAATTTGCTTTATTAAGTATCCTCTTCAGTGAGCGATAAAACAGGATAATTGGCTGGGTGTGGGGGCCCACTTCTGTAACCTCAGTACTCTGGAAGGCTGAGACAGGAGAATTGCAAGTCTGAACCCAGCGTGGGCAATTTAATAAAGTTAGAGAAAGATACTGTCTCAAATAAAAAAAGGGCTGGGGCTGTAGCAGCTCAGTGTAACATCTTTAATGTTTTCTTTAAGATTTCTTTGTCGCTCTCAGAAGAACATTGTCTAAGGTTCTTTAGAAATCTGTACTCTTCTTTTTCTGTTGATTTTTTGGAACATTTTGTCCTGATTCTGCTGGATTGCTGCTTAAGACCTTGGTTTCCCATCTATTTTTCACCATCCCTGGACTGATAGTATAATATTTTTAGCCCAAGTGTCAACAGGTAATTTTTCTTTTCATATCTTATTTGTGGAAAAAAGTAGTAACTTCAAAAGTTTAGGCTTGAAAGAAGTGATGGCTTTAGAATTTTGGGTTTCAGCTTAACTTGAGTGGAAATGTTTCCTTCTGTTTGTGTGGTCTTGTGTTCTTTGTGTAATAGGTTTAACCTGGCTCTTAGGGCCCCCAGACCAGGCCAGAAAGGGTATTGGAGTATTTAAGACCTTCTCTTGTTTCCTTCTTAGAAACTTTCTGTCAGGGCCATCTCAGGGAGTGGTCAGTAGTGGCTTGTTCTCTAGCCTCTATGGGGCTCAACCCTCCCGGTTCTCTTTGTAAACTGTATCATTACCCACAACTATGGGCAGATTAGAGGGATATGTTATGAAGATAAATTTGAGAATATGGGGAATGAATCGAGGTGGGAGGAGAGACCATATAGATGGGGTTCATAGAGGACCAAAGCAGAACAAAAGGAAAAGGGAAAACAGGAGAATTTTGGCTTCATGCAACTTACCAGAGTGTGGGAGTCAGCAAAAGTTAGAGTGACTAGTAGTTGTGATATCAACAGTGAAAAGGTAACTTATTCTGTAAGAGTGCTGCTTAATTTGTTGAATTACATTGAGATCTTTTAGAATTCAAGTTTTTAAAACTTTCATGATTGTGAAATAAAGGGACCTAAATTTATATAAAAGCTTTTAGCAGATCAAGAAGGAACAGTTTTTTTTTTTCTTTCTTTCTTTGGTTGTTCTGGAGGCTGAAACCAGGGCCTACACACTGAGCTGAAATTTCATCTTTTTTTTTTTTTTTTGAGATTTTATATTTTGAGGCAGGATCTCACTTAAATCGCCGTGATTGGGTTCGAACTTTCCAATTTCCTGCCTCAGCCTCTCGGAGTGTGGGATTTATAGGCATGTAACGCTATGCCTGGCAAGAAGGGGGAATTCTTAAAGATCTTGATATTATTTCCATAGTTAACATTTATTGTGTGCTAGGTATTATTCTGAATTTTTTATATATGTTAACTCATTTAATACTCACAACAACCCTCGGGGTGGGGACCATTGATCCCATTTTATAGATGAAACAAGCATGGAGAAATTAAGTATAGTAACTTTCTGGGAATTGAACCAAGGCAGTCTCAGTCTGAAGCTGAGCACTGAGACCAGATTTCATCTCTCCTCTGAGTCTCTCTTGACCTTCATCATCCACACTAATCTAATAAAGGATGTTTTCTTTCTTTACTGTGAATTTGGTGATGAGCAAGAGGGCTTTGAGGCAGCAGCTGTCACCTGTACCTTGTGTAATGGGTTAGGACCAGCATGTGGACAAGGTAATCAGTGACAAGAATGGGTTCAGGAAATAAGGATCTTGACGAGGTGATCAGGATTAGATGGGCCTCATTTAATGGTCAAAACATTCCATCCATGGAAAGGTGCACACCACTCTGATTATTTTTTCTGTAAGCTGCCTTTGAATCAGCTTCCTGGGCAAGATGTCCCTTAAGTCAGCACAGTATTAAAGTTTTGCTCTGCTCCTGCCTTGCCTCCTGACTCAAGGGCAGACAGTAGCCTTTTGCATGGTAGCAGCTCTGGAGCCCACTCTCTTAACTTGGGTGGTAAATTCTCTCAATTGCTTTGTCTTACCATTTCTTCTGTTCTTTAGAATCTGCATTATTTTTTAAATTTTTGTTTATTTGTAGTACTAGGGATTGAACCCATGGCCTTCACACTAAGCTATATTTCCAACTCCTTTATTCTTTATTTTGAGACATCATCTCTCTAGATTGCTTAGACTGAGCTAGAGTTTACATTGCTCCTGCCTCAGCCTCTCAGTTCTGGGATTACAGGTGTGTGCCACGATGCCTGGTTTAAAAGTATTTTTAAGAAAGTTTATAATACTGCAAAGTTTACATGTATGTATGAGGTAATACCATTTATCAAGTAACTTACTGTGTAGTAGTTGAGGCTCTACTTTGAAGATTTTATATTAATGTTATTTTGACTAATTTCTGTTGGTTTTTTTTTTCTGTTCTTTTTTCCCTGTATTGGGAGATTGACCCCAGAGCCTTTGTGCTGAGCTACAGTCCCAGCCCTTTTTAAAGTTTTTTATTTTGAGACAAGGCCTTGCTGAATTGCCCAGGCTGGGCTCAAATTTAGGATTTTCTTATCTCAGTGTGTCAGAGTATTGGGATTACAGATGTGTACCACCACACCTGGCTACTAATTCTTGTTTAATGCCATATGCATAAAATGAAATGACATATATAAGAATTGGCATCTAGTTTTGGGGAAAAGGTTACATTTCAAATTGGAAAAGTTGTTTTACCTATGAGATTATAGAATATAAAAATGCTTACTTCTGATATACTGACTTTGTCTTTTAGACTTTGGTTCATGTAGGGATGAGATTATGCTGTAGTTCTGTAATTTTGTACCTTAGAACTGTAAAACTTTCATTAAGTGAAGTCTTACTTGGAACTTTCGTATATAAAATAGAAATTCAGATTGTTTTGGTGGCCTGGATGAAACTGGTCATTCATGTGTGCTAAACTGACTGTTTAGTGGCCACTGGTAGCTAGCCCTGAAGAATTTGTGTGTGTGTGTGTGTGTGTGTGTGTGTGTGTGTATCATAATTGCTATCATTATTCTTGTTATTTTTTGTGGGACTAGGGATTGAACTCAGGACCTTGCACTTACAAGGCAGGTGCCATGTCACTAAGCTAAATCCCCGGCCCAAGAATCACTAATATTAAGGCTCCCTAGAACACATGTTTAAGACCACTGAGATTTAAAATACTTTAATAGTTTGCTACATATGTACTATAGAATACGTATTGAATTATCATCCAAGAGAATTTGTTTGCTATTTTACATGACTAAGCAACTTTTTGCCACCATAATTTTGTTTCAGTAAAGAACATTAAGCAAATCAGATTCATACAAAACAGGAATTATCAGGAAGTAATTTATAATTTATAATTTATAATTTTTTCTTGCATTTATTTATAGTAAAGTACACTTTGTAAGCCTCATTTCTCATTTTTATTTAGATGAATAATACTGCAGCTAGCCCAATGTCTGCTGCCACTTCGAGTAGTGGAAGAAGTACAGGGAAGGCTATCAGCTTTGCGGCCGAGTTACAAAGTATGATGTGAGTATGTCTTGGATACTATGACTGTTGCTGTTTTAAATTTATTTACATTGAAGAAAAACAATAGAAATATAATTTGTAAACTTAGCTTGGAAGTAATTTGTATTTTATCAGTAGAAGTGAAATAACTCTGATAACATTTAAATAGCCATGTACAAAAGAGGCAAAATTAGATAAAAATGTTACAATGATGTACTGTGCTTGAAAAATGAAATACAGGATCATCCTTTAAAAAGGTAGAATGAATAATCATGTAAACATATTTGTTGTTATTGTTATTTGCCTGAATGTGATGGATTCTTTATTACTGTGTTTTAAATTTAGAAATTTTGAGACTGATTATATTTTTAGATTGTTGAAATGTTTTCAGACAAGTTTTCAACTTTTCTCAAATATCTTAATTCTGGGAGCCTAAATTAGTTTGCAGTTTTGATAGTATATGAAATTACTGCATTTCAGAATGTTGGAGAAAATTTGAAACATTAAAAAAATACCTTTATTCAGAGATTGAACCTTTGACTTCTGATCTTTGACCTGTGATCTATAGAAACAATTTGCTATAAAAAAAAAACCTGTGGTATTTCTGTCATTCATATTTAGAAGAGGTTCTTAATGCATTTGAAGAACCTCAAGCCATTTAAAAAAAGGAAGAAATAGGGATCACAAGATGGAGGGAAGGAATGGTGATGAAAAAGAATTAAGGTGTATTATTATGTACCAACTGCTTGCAAGGAATGTAAACATTTTGTAATTCAAACATGTACTAATAAAAATTTTAAAAAGTAAATTAATGTTCAAAAAAGAAAACAATACTGAAGAAATAAAAATAAATTCAGCACTTTCTTATTAAATACTTTTGCAAACATCTTCTCAACTAATGTACCTAAGCTGGATACAGAATGTAAAAGTTATTGTTGGCTACGACTCCGGAAGAAATGTACATTTTCCTTCTATTTCAGACCTCATGGTGAGGCCACTCTTAGTAGTTAGCATTCATCATTTAGAGTCTGAAGTTATTTTTTTTTCCACTTATGAATTTCTTCACAGAATGGGAAATAGGGCCAAAACTAGGGGGATCTCTTTTAATCTACCAATAATTTCTGTTGGTATCAGATTTTTAAGTATTCTATTATATGAAATTACAATCATTATACATTTGATCCTTGCTTATGTGTTTATTTCAAGTGAGAAAGTGTAGACTGAAGCTGCCAAGTTTATTTTGTGCTGTAGGAATTTCATTCTGTGAATCCTTACTTTACTGCTGCTGTTAAGTTCTTGTAAGCCTATTTGTATTGCTGTTTTCCAGCCCTCTGCTGCTACTATCTTCTCATCCATTCAGTATTCATGAATTCCCTGGTGTCTAAATGAATAAAAGTGTCATTTCCATGTTGATTTCACTTGAAAGATATCCAGTTGGCAATCACAACTGAAATTGTCATGATTTGCTATTAAATATGGAACTAGCAGCCAGTCTGTTCTGTTAGGGTCTTTATAGACTTTGCCATATTTTAATATGAATAGTAAATACCATAGGTAAAACACTCTCTAGAAAGTGGATCTATAGATTTTAAATTGAGGATTAATAGTCATACGGTTATTAGTGGATCGGGATGACAGCAGCTGTCCCTTACTTTATTACCTAGGATATGTAATGAGCACATTTGCTGTGTGGTCCTTATTATAGCTCTTTGCATAATACTGGTTGGAAGGACCTGGAAGTTTTTTAAGTTTTTAAACTTAAGAATTAAAATAATATGTAAATTAGAATGTGAAATCATTTTAGTGTACATTGCAAATAACAAATTTAAGAATTTCAATGTTTAAGTCTTTATTGCTCTCTCTCTCTCCCCCATATTTTACCCATTTATCTATTTCTCGTCTTTTCATTTTTTACTTGGTCAGGTTTATAGACCTGCTGATGATGTTAAGTTTCACATCTTGGTAGCTTATTAATTCTGTAACCAAATTTAAAAAAAAAGGACATTTTTATACTATAAGAATTCTTCAAAGTGAAAATTTCATCTTTATGTAAAGTCCACAAACTGAAATTTTTTTTTCTTTTTTGTGGTACTGCATATTGAACCCAGAGGTACTTTACCATAGACTAAGATCTCCATAGCCTTTTTTATTTTTAGTCTTTAAATTAAAAAAAAAAAAAAGCATCTTGCTAAGTTGCTCAGGCTGGTTTCTATTGTGTGATCCTCCTGCCTCAGCTATCTAAGTAGCTGAGATTATGGGTGTGCACCACTGTGTCCAGTTGAAAAAAAGTATTTTTTTTGGGGGACCAGGGATCAAACTTGGGACTTTGCGCCTGAGAGGCAGTCAGTGGAACCATCTAAATCCCTAGCCTGAAAAAAGTTTTTATAATTAGTTTTCTTTACATGCAGTAACACTTACTCTTTTAAATGAATACTTCGAATTTTAAAAAATCAGCCGTCATTGAGCACTGATAGAAGCAGTAGGTAAGAGCACAGAGCTAACTGATTTGTCACGAAATAGGATGTGAACAATTCCATGCAATACACAGGAGGGAATGATATACCTCCTCAGGGTCAGCCTCCACCTCTAGGTCTGTATTCTGACACTTCCTGCAGTGTTCTTAGAATGTGCTATGAGTGCCTCAAGCACAGCTTGTTCAAAATTGGACAAATGTCTCAGTAAAGTTGGCTTCTTGGGAATTTTTGGGATAGCATTTTATCCATTACTGTACTAGACTACAGCATTGTTGTATGTATAAAAGAGCTGTGAAAGTATGCTTCTTGCTTATTACCTTTATCAGGCTTTAAGGAGCCCTGATGTGTACATATATGAATTATTTGTAAGGTATTACTTTTTAAGCTGACACAGGTTTGCTTCAGATGTTGTTTCTCTGTGAAGGAAAGAGAAGCTCTGGAAGGTCGAAAGTGCTAACAGCTACATTATAATGCCAAGGATGGTTCATTAATACCAGGGATGATAGGGAATGCTGTGGAGCAACCTGTGTACCGTACGTATGCTGTCCTGAGTGCTTCCATGCAACATTTTATGAATCCTAATTTAGCCCCAGGAAAATAGATGCTGCTCTTCCCCATTTATAGATGGAGGAATTGAGGCACAAAGGTTGAGTAACTCACCAAATATAACCCTGTTGTCAGTAGCCAAACCTGGATTATACAGTCACCCTGAATCAGTACTTCTAACACTTAACTAAACTACACTTCAGTCATTAATATCTTTAGTTTGATTGATAAAATTTAGTTTATAAACTTTTACCTTTTTATATGTAATATGCTGTAATGAAATAATGTGAAAGCTAAATAATTGTTCAGTTACTCCATAATGAGATCTATTTTTAAAATAAATATTAAATTAAGTTGCGATTTTCATATTATGATAGCATTTGTTTCAGTTTCCTATTCCTGATCACAGATTTAGCAAGGGCACATCAGTAACCAAGCGATAAGAGTAAGTTTTCATGAAAATCATATAGTTGTTATATATTCTTTATTAGATGTCAAATTTGTGATATTTCATAATTTGGGGCAAAAATATGGCCACATTGCTGTAAAATATTTAATGCCTGTCTTTATATTTTAACACTTTATACTTGAATTACACCAAAATGTGTTTAAACATATTTTTTGTAAAATGTATTTGTTTGGGATATTTTAAGATAAACCCTTGTTTATAAGTATAATAATTGTGAAGATTTTCAAGTTGTAATGTAAATTTGGCCACAGTCTTTCCTGAAAGTGAAAACTTCTGTAAAACTAGACAGAGAACATGAAAGTACTGTCATAAAAATTGGTTATATTATTTTTTTCAGAAATGAAATAGGAAATATTTAAGCTTCTAGATCCATTTAAGTGCCTGTGTTTAAAATAGTGTCATTTTATAAATTTGACAAAATAAAATTTTGATTTTGTATTTGTCACTATCAATTCTCATAAAAAGTAGGCCTTTCATTTTAGCATAATTGTATAACTACCAGGGAGAAAAACACTTTGCTCTGTTTTAGAAATGAGTTCTTGAAATTTAGGAAGCTGGTCATTGGAGAATTCTGTGATGGAAATCCTTATACAGATCCTGGTATGGGGGAAAAGTAAGTAAAAACTCACAGATCCCTCCTTCTAAATTTGTAGTTATGTTGCTCTTATACACAGGAGGGTGAGAATTCCTGTTCTAACCAATTTGATGGCAGAAGCAGGTCCTGATTAATATGGAGTTTTTAAATAGTCTTCACTTATCCTTTTTTGTGAATGTTCATATAGTCCATTGTGTCCCTGGGTGCTTCCCTAGGTGTTCTGAGGGGGGATGGAGCATATGATTCAGGTTTCTACCATCTATCTGAGCACTTCTGCATTCTGCAGAACCCATTTCAGATCGTGCACTTGTATGCCTCACAAGGTTAATGTGAAGAGAAATGAGATTGCGTTACAGCACCTTGTAAATAAACTCTGTGCTGATAGTTAAAATCTTTTAAAAAGTAATTATGGTCAGCATATTGATAAGTTCATAAAAAGTGTTTTAAGTACAGGAGGAAATATTTGCAATTTTATGGGAAGGAGTTCCTAATTGTAGAGAAAAAAGGATTTGATTACATTACAACATGCTGTCTAATACAGCTTACTATAGTGATAGAAATTTCCATTTCTGTGCTTTTGTTGTTTGTACCATGTGTACCTTTTGAGTGTGTTCAATAAGTTAATGTGACTGAGCAACTGAATTTTAAATTTTATTAATTTAATTTTAATTAAAGCTAAATAGGCATATGGAGCAAGTAGCTACTGCATTGTCGCGGGGATTGAACTTGGGTCCTTGCGCTTGCAAGGCAGGCTTCCAAACCGCTGAGCTAAATCCCTGGCCCTGCATATATATTTTTATTGAAATAGAAAAATATGTTTTATGTATTATGTAACCTATTGATCTTTATGTCTCCTTTAGACACAGTCATTAATTTCTCCTTTTTTTCAAATTGTCATTGTCCGGTAATTCCTTCGGGGATTGAACTTGGGTCCTTGCGCTTGCAAGGCAGGCTTCCAAACCGCTGAGCTAAATCCCTGGCCCTGCATATATATTTTTATTGAAATAGAAAAATATGTTTTATGTATTATGTAACCTATTGATCTTTATGTCTCCTTTAGACACAGTCATTAATTTCTCCTTTTTTTCAAATTGTCATTGTCCGGTAATTCCTTAAAAGTTTGAGGATGTTAATTTTTAGCTACGTTGGCATGTCAAATTTGATTGTAGACTTAATATTATGTTCATTTTCCATTGTAGAAAGTATAAATATTATTGAAATGTGTTTACATATTTTTGTATATATGTATATGTATTCTATTTATAGTTATCCTTCCTAGAAATTCTGTGACCATGGCTCCAAAGGTATTGTGCTGTACTGGATTATCATGCCAGGATAATAATTTTCTTTTTGTGTGTAGTGGATGGGCTGGGGTTTGAACCCGGGGCTTCTTGCATGCAGGTGATATGCTACTGCCATGCCCTCAAATTTGGGTCCTCATTTTTCTGTAGCTAGATTTGCAAAATTTCTGGTTGCTGTAAAAATTAGTGTCTTGTCAGTTTATTTTATTAGCCTGAGATTTTGAAAACTTTTTGGCTTTAAACGTACCAAATTCAGAATTAATCTGTAAAAAAGGACTGGGTAAAAAATGGATCCTTCAATACTGAAAATATTATCAGTAGGTAATTAGTAGTTTTGGGTAGAAAATTAAAGTTTGGTATCTATGATTATGTATTGAGCACCTTATTACAAATTCTGTTGATGTAGAATGTAAACACTCTAGATTGGAAAAGCATAATTTTAGAAAAGAATGGTAGAGTCTTAAGAGAGGAATGAATCTTTTCATAGATTCCAGTTTCAAGGCAATGTTTAAGTGTATGAGAGCACATTTTTTATTCGCTTTCAATGTGAGACACTTAAACAATTTACTTTGCAGCCAAACAAATGGAAAAGACGTATTCTGTGATAATTTCAATATATAAATGCATACATTAACTTTAAAAAAAATTAAAAATACCATAACTTTTAAGAAAATGTTGCTGAGGTTTTCTAAGTGGAATATTTGTTTTCCTAGGACAGAACAGTGTCTACAAACCAATTTTTTAGAGAATTGTGAAAACTGATTCTTATCTGTTACTTTTGGCTGATTGCTTTCTTCTTTTACTTTTGATATGTTTGTTTGTCTTAAATCACATTATGACCAGCTTTGCCATGACTGGTAGAGTGTTATTAATCTTTTATGGCTTTCTACCTATTACTGTATTACACTGGTTGGCAAAATCTAATAGGGAAGTGGGGTAAATTACATTTTAGGGGGGCCGGGGATTTAGCTCAATGGTTCGGTGGCCTGCTTTGCAAGCGCAAGGACCTGAGTTCAATCCCTGGTACCAAAAAAAAAAACAAACCTTAAAAAAAAAAAAATTTTACGGGGTTAGCCTGGCAGTCAGTTAGTATTGAGTAAGAGTAACATTCTTTTTGTGTAGCATTATCTCTAAACCGTCGCACTTGGAGTACAACTCAGTTCTTTTTTTTTCCCCTTCCCCTCCACCCTTTCTCCCCTCCCTCTCTTTCTCCCTTTGTCTCTGCTTTTCTCTGTCTCTTTGTATCTCTCTTTTTCTCTCATCCCACTTAGTAGCTGGGATTCTAGACAGGTGCCACACCTCTGGGCTTTAAAACTCATTTCTAAGCCAAGCACTGATAATATTTTTGTATGTGAACTGAGAGTGTTTATTTTTAAAAGACAATGAAATTTCACTTAGCTGGAATTTGTAATAAAATGTAAATACTTTAATGGGCAAATGATACAAAGAAAACTAAGGCCACATCTAAGAGTAAGGTAGCATGCAATAGTTGAAAGGATCACAGATTTAGAGTCAGGAGATCTTGGTTTACTTCTGTATTGGTGGATTTTATATGTTAAGAAAACTCCCCGCCCTCATTAAAATGTCTTGAAATGTAATGGGTATGGTAATTGAATTGTTACATCAACATTTTATTCTAAGAGAAGTGGTCTTTTTATCCTTTTTATAGAAGCAGGTCAGGCTATATTTTGGAAAGAAGAAATCAGAACATTTGTAAAGATCATAAGGGAGTTCTTAGACTGCCTGAGTTAAGGTTTTGCTACTGCTTTAGTATTTGTCTTTCCATTTCCTTTCCAATGCATTGAAAATTTTTATTAAAGAGTAAATTAATACCAAAACTTGCATTATAATTACTGTTATGTAACTTGTCTTAATATATAAGACTTTACATGTTGATAAATATATAGTACTAACTTTATAGTTGCATTAGTTTATATTCCATTATGATGTCTTGTTAAATATAATGTTTTTAATTTTCTAGTGTTAGGAATAGCATTGTAATACTTCCTGACAGTCTAACTACTTGTCATGGAGCATATGGCTGGATATTTCTTTAGGACTGATTCTCAAAGGTTGTGTTTATGGATCAGAAAGCACACTTACTTTAAATGTTTTTGATGACCTTCCCTAAAGGCTCTGATGCCTTACAATCTCACTGATAAAATATTTAGGCCTTGCCAACATTGAGTAATATGCACATTTTGTAGCATATAAGAATTATTTTCAATTTGTTTTTAATAAGTAATTCACACATTTAAAGACCCCTGTTGCCTGGCATCTTCTTTTTGAGTAACAACTTGTATTCTTTTTATTCTTCAAGAGTTTATCTATGTATAAGCACTTATGTCTTTTTTCACTTTTATATTCAGTAAATTTTAATTCTTTTTTGGTACCAAGGATTGAACTCAGGTCCTTGGGCTTGCAAGGCAGGCACGATGTCACTGAACGAAACTCCTGGCCCCAATACACGGTACATTTTTGTACTTGCTTGAATTTTTTTATAAAGCACTTGGAAAGCTCTGCCTGGCAACGTATAGAAGAGAGTGTTGAGGAGTTGAGTGTGTTTAAGCCTTGCTGGAGTTTGTAGTTATTGTTCAATTAACTTAGGAAGCCTTAATAAACAAAAGAAAGCCACTTCCTGTTCAGAGAAACTGGCTGCTACTAAATGGGGTTTCTGAATCAGAGATAATAAGAACTTCATACAGATAAGCAAAAAGAACAGAAA
Organism: Fukomys damarensis; assembly: GCF_012274545.1. Classification (NCBI taxonomy): domain Eukaryota; kingdom Metazoa; phylum Chordata; class Mammalia; order Rodentia; family Bathyergidae; genus Fukomys; species Fukomys damarensis. The sequence goes on along the minus strand of NW_022900932.1, from coordinate 10,461,291 downwards.
AGCTGTCAATCCATTATTGGGGAGTCATAAGATATATATGTATATGAGTTGATTTTTTTAAAAGTTCTTAGTAATTTTTGTCATTACTGTGCTTTTGTAATTAGTACCTGTTTTTTCTCACTATATTATGATCAACATTTGTGTTAGACCATAATATTTCACTGTGTATCTATCATGTTACTAATTCTTTCTTGAGTCATTAGGTTACTTCCAGCTTTTCTACTATTTATTATTCAAACATGACTAAGGAAATGTTGATACCTGTTACCTTAGAGTTTTAAAAGAATGTTTGGGTCCAAAGGCTTTTTTGATACTAACTTAATTTTTGCTCAGGAAAGTTGAACTAATTAACATTTTTGTCATACTCCATTTCATTCTCACTAACAATTTAGTGCTGGAGACAGTTGTTTACCAGCTTTTGATTACAGAGCTTGAAATTATTTTGGCTCTTTATATTTTCTTCTTTTGTGGTTGTATGGTCATTTTCTTAGCACAATTTTACCAAGTTCTTGTTTTTTCTATTGTTTATTAAAGGCTTTTAATACATATTAAATGCTTTGACCATTTGTTGTTCATATTTGACATTCCTTCCTTTTTAAATTTTTTGTTTTCTTTAAGATTTATGGGCTGTGATTTAAAAAAAAACAACAACATTGTGAGTGTTCATTTTTAATGTGGCTTACTCAGTTTTATGTATCTTGTTGCTGCTGCCTTTGACCTGAAGTCCTATCCTCAGTTTCAATACACATTTCCATGTACTACTTTCTTATATTTCAGGTTTTTAGTTTCTATTCAATATAATATCTAATCCATTTTTTTGTTGCATGATGTCAGGAAAGCTCTAAGTTAGAACAGTTTTACTTTAAATGGATTTGTTTTGCCACCACAAATTATATAAGCCTTCCCTCCCCTCAGTTGAAGTTCTATCTTTATCAGATAATAAGTTATTACTTTTGACTTTTTCTTTGTTCCATTGAATTTTCTATTCTTTTGCCAGCACTGCATTATTTTAGTTATTATAGCTTCTTAATAGGTTTTAATATTTGGTGTTATAGTTCAAATCCATACACATAACTTTTAAAAACATTTCTAGTCTCTTTTCTTATTTTTCTCTGAATGAATTTTTAGGAATCATTTTATCAAGTTCCAAAACAAATTCTAATTGCAAATTTTAAGCAGTTTCATTTTTCTTTTCTTTTTATATTTTTTGCTGTATTCTCAGATTTCAGACATTGGCTTTGCATTTGATTTTACTTCTAAAGTTGATTAATGGAGTAGTTTTACATTTAGAATGTTTTATTTGATAAACACTACACAGAAAGAACAAAACAGCTGACTAATGAGTCGGTTAGTTAACTAGTGTATATAATTGGAGACTCCAAAAAACTCCTGTTTTCTTTGTTTTTCTTGCATGAATGTAAAATTGTGCTGTCGGCACTATGTAAAAATTAGCCAACTTACTCTCTTAATTTTAAATCATTTATTCTTATTTTTGAATGGTGGTTATAGTGGTTAATAAAAGACCAGCTTCATTTTTTAGTCTATAAAAATCCTACATTCTAATATAATTATGTGTGTATCAGTGTTTATACAATATAGTTTATAGAGAATATATTTAATATATTTTAAGTGCTATTTACAGAGATAAGAGGCAGTGTGATTAGTCAGGGGTTATCAGGAAGCTTCTGCGAGTCTCATTGGTTTTCCTGCAATCTTTTAAGAAGTACAACTCCTCTGTCATACATTTTCACCTTTGCTCACCTCTGCTGTGTATGTCTGGTCACTCAGTCACTCATTCACTGTGTCCTAAACCATCTTGGTTACATCTTACCCTTTTTTTACTCTTCATTACTTTGCCTTTGTAGAGTTACCTGTTAACTTAGGTCCTCCCATTACCTGGAGCTGTCGCTAGTGTGGGCTGTATTATACTCTATATTTTTCAAGAGGTGATAAGTGCTGCCTGTCTGATGGAATGCTTCTCTCAAAAATCTCTGCTTCTGAAGGAAAGTGACATCATGAAGGGCTTGTAAAACAGATGGCATTGGAGGATTTTTCTGATCATGATCTGTAATGAATATTCATTATGGAGTTTGGTATGATTATCTTCATTTTATAATTGTACAGATTGAGAGGGTAAGTGAACCTGCATTTGGCTAAGGTTATCCAGCTAAGTGGGGAATTAGACTTGAAATCACATTTTTAACCACCTCAGGCCTTTGATGACTGTTTTTTTTTTTTTTTTTTTTTCCTTTCTTTGGGTGCTGGGTACAGAACCCAGGGCTTCACACATGCCAACCATGGGCTTTTCCACTGAACCATACTCCGTGCTCCCCGATCATTCTATTTTCAAAGTAGATGTTTCCTCCCTTCTGTATGTTTCCTCCCTTATATCCTATATGGCACTTATTACACCCTATGGCAATTTTATGCATTGATTTACTGTGTTGTCTTTATGAGATATTAAGCTCCATGAGAGCACGAGTGGCGTCTTCTAAAGCATAACATGGTGTGTAGTGTGTAATAGATGCTCAGTAAATATTTATGAATGAAGAAATGATGGATAACTATTTTCATTTGACTTGTGTTGATTGTGAAAATTTAATAACCTGAGTAGCAGGCATTACTAAGAGAGAAAAGCAGGAGGTAATGTTTAGGGTAGGTGGTAGAGGCATTAGATGTTAGGAAGTTAGGAGAAAGTGAGCACACTGGCTTTGTAGACTGCAACAACCTAATAGGAAAAAAAGCTGTTAATGAGGGACAGGTAGGGCAGTGCACAATGGAGAAAATAATTACTGTACAAGTAGATCTTACAGTGAAGCTGAGCACATAGGGGCACCTAGACCCAGCCTGCTGTGTACATATAAGGCTAGGGAAATTTTGCATGTATTCTTTCTTTAGATTATGTGATGATCACCTCATCTGGGCTAGTCACACCACATTTAATTATACAGTGTAATTGCAGGTACAAACATAGTTTAGTCTCCTGAGGCTAGCAACCTGACTGAAGTCATTGTTAGACTCAGTACTTTAGAACAGGAATCAGTTAACCTAATGTCCCTGGAAGTCATGCCTACATCCTATTTGAAGTACAAGCATCACTTACCCTAAAAAAGAAACCCCATACCCATCAGCAGTCATTCCAAATCCCTCATCCATCTCACTGCACCCCAGCATTAGGCAACTGCTAGTCTGCTTTCTATTTCTCTGTGTATGTCTATTCTGAACATTTTAGGTATACTGAATCACATAAAGTGTGGTCTTTTGATCAGCTTTTTTTCCTTTGGCCTAGGACAGTAAATCTTGTAGAGCTTTCAATGATAATAAATAGCCTACTGCAGCACACGTGATAGGTTCGTAGCCATTGGCCTAGTGTTTCACAGTTAATCCATGCTATAGTATGTATTAGTTTCTTAGTCTCTTTTGTGGCCAAATAATAGCATCGTGTGGATATATCATGCTTTATTTATTTGTCCACCAGGTCATAGACACTCGGGGTGTCCCCATATTTTGCCTATTACAAGTTCTGATGATGTACATGTGTTTTGTGGACATATACTTTTATTTCTTTTAGTATGTACCTAGGAATGGAATTACTGAGTCATATGGTATCTCCTATTTAACACAGAGGAGCTTTCAGACTTTTCCAGAGTGGCTGAACCATCTTAAATTACCATCAGCATTGTAAAAGTGTTCCAGTTTCTTCAGTTTCTCAACAAGCTGAGCACATTTGCATGCACCTCTAATTCCAGCTACTTTTAAGCCTGAGGCAGGGCCATCACAAGTTCAAGGCCAACCTAGGCAATTTATTGCAAGTGTGTCTCAATAAAAAATGAAAAGTTCAGGGAAATAGGTCAATGGTAGATGCCCTTGGGTTCAAGCCCTAGTTTACCCCCCCAAAAAAAAAGAAGATTCTCCCAACATTTATGGCTGTCTACTGGGTTGGAAATGTTACCTTATGATAATTGTTTTGGTTTGCATTTCTCTAATGATTAATGGATGCTGACCATCTTTATATGTACTTGCTCATTTGCATATTTTCTTTGCAGCAATACTATTTGAATCTTTTCCCCATATATTAATTGGATTGTCAAAATTTTTTATTTCAGTGTTGTAACAGTTCTTATAGGTCTTTATTAAGATATATGATTTGCAAATATTTTCTCCCAGATTATAGATTGTCTGTCTTCACTCCCAATATTGTCCTTTGAAGCAGACATTTTAAATTTTGATTAAATCTACAATTTCTTTCTTTCCCTATGTTGCTTATGCTTTTGATTTCACAGCAGAGAGTTTATTGCCAAATCCAAGACTATAAACTTTCATCCTATTTCATCCAAAACTTTTATAGTTTAACTCATGTAGGGTTTTGTTCCGTTCTGAGTTGATTTTTTTTTATGTGATATAGGGTCCACTTTCATTCTTTTGCACATGGCTATTCAGTAGTCTTGGTATCAGTTGTTGAAAACAATTCTTTTCTTGTTGAATGGTCTGGTACCCATATTAAAAATCTGTTATTTATAGACACATGAATTTATTTATAAACTGTCCATTGATCTGTTTATCCATATTCCAGTACCATACTGCTATGATTACTGTTCCTTTGTGACAAGTTTTGAAATTAAAAAGTGTAAGTGTAACAAGATTGTTTTTGTTTTTTGTTGTTTTGTGTGTGTGTGTGGTGGTGTGTGTTATGATCGTTTTGGCCAGTTCTAGGGTCCTTGCAATTCCATATGAAGTATAGAATCAGCTTATAAATGACTAGGAAAAAGCCAGCTGGAATTCTAATAAAGATTGCCTTGAATTTGTAGATCAATTTGGGAAGTGTTACCATTTTAACAATAAGAACAATTCTGGCTTACAAACATAGTGTGTTTTTCCAGTAATTTAGATTAGTTTTTCATTTATTTCAACAATATTTTATAGTTTCACGGTGTACATTTATACTGCTTTTGTTATATGTACTTTTGCTGCTATTGTAAATAGTACTGTATTGTAAATACTATTGTGAATGGTATTTTGGATTACTGATTACAAGTCAAACAATAAGTTTTAAAAAATATATATTTTATACACATAAGGATAATCTAAATGAATTTTTTCTGAATATTTTAATGAAAGCTTCTATGGTAGATTATGAATGCTTGACACTGAACGGAGCATCATGTACAGTTGTAGTACAGTGTCTCCACTTGGCTGAGTGCAGTCAACATCTGATAAGGGTTCCAACAGTAAGGTTGTATACTTTTTTTTTTTAATAGCAGTGCTATGAAGCAAGAATCACTTGATCTAAAGATCTGAAGGGCAGATATGGAAGTTATTGAAATTTGAGTTGTTGGAGATTCTATCTCAAACCTAGGCTGGAAGAAAGGGACGGGATCAAAATATAGTACATTTGACCAACTTGGAGAAAAGTGGGAAAGTAGGAAGGGATTGGAGATTTCATTAGGCAGAGTACAAGTACTCATTTAAAGAGAGGAGTAGAGAATTAACAGAAAATAACTTGGGCATGCCTTCCAGAAAGTCTTCTTACCTCTGGTCTTCCTAATTATGTTTCTGTGGTCTTGACACCTTGTACTATTAATAGGGAGGTTTCATTTGCTGTTTAACAGCAATCTGTTTATTTGTCTATGTCTGTCTCCCCTCCCTGATCACAGGGATTGTTTACCTTTTTTTTTTTTTTTTTTTTTTTTTTTTTTTTTTTTCCCCTTTTTTTTTTTTGGGTTTTTTTTTTTTTTTTTTTTTTTTTTTTTTTTTTTTTGCTGTATACCGCCTGTTGCTTCTCAGGTGTTAACTTTTATACGCAGACTAGGAAGTTGTGATCACAGTGGATCGGATCATTTAGATGGAAAGCCTCATGGAGTGCCTATGGTTAAGAGACTGAAAGTCTTCATCAGAGAGGTAGGAAATAGGGGCATAGATAATCTTAATACTTTGTTTAGTCAGTCAAATGAGTGCTGTATTTTGGTCATCCTCTGATATTTTTAATGGCGGTGAGCATTTTTATATCAGGCCTTTTTTTTTTTGCTTCCATGTTACTAAATTTAGAAATAATATTTAATCATCACCATTATTCTCTTTAGCATATTAATGAAATCTTTCTCACTTAAGCTCATGAAGTACATTTTTAGGTATAACTTTCTGTATTTAGAGTTCAGATTTCCATGGCATAGTCCTTTCTTACAGGATTGGTCTGTATATGGTCTGTGGAAGGGTGCATGTCCTAACAAAAATCTTACAAATAGGAGTGAAACCTATTAGTGTTTTTTTGTTTTGTTTTGTTTTTTGAGACAGGTTCTCACTATGTAATTCAGGCTGGCCTTGAACTCACTATGTAGTCCAAGCTGGCCTTGAACTCTCAGCAGTCCTCTTGCCTCAGCTTCTGGAGTGCTGGGATTAGCGGTATGGGCCACTGTTAGTGCTGATTTTAAATACCTCTTTGAAATTTTTTTATTTATAAAATCCAAATAAGAATATTCAACTCTTAAGATTTTTTTGTGTGAATTAAATTAGTTTATACATGTAAGCCATTTGTATTATAGGTAGATATTTAGTGTAAATCTCTGCATAAATGTCTATATCTTTGAAATTAGGTTTTATAGGATTATAGGTACATTTGAACTTCAGCATATTCTTAATTTTGTAGGACAGAGGATTAAACTCAGGGCTTTTGCACTAAACTAATTCCTTACATTCCTACCCCCCTATGCACCTATTTTTATTTTGAAAGAAGGTCTCCCTAAGTCACTAAGTTAAACTAAAATCAAACTTGTGATTCTCAGCCTACAAGAGTGCTGAGATAACAGGTCAGGATCATTGTGCCAGGCTTTAGCATATTCTTTTGCAGGGCCACCTACCTGGTACTCAGACACAAGGGAATCTGAATAGTATCAGTTACTTAAGACTGAAAGGACATCTGAATGTCCCTAGAAGTCAGTTAGGTCAGTCATTTTATTTACTCATAAGCTGATGAGCGGAATGATGGGCTGATTTGTTCTAGGGCAGTGGTGGCAGATCTTTGGCGCCCATGCCACAGTGGGTTGTTTGTATCATTGAAAGCTCTAAAATGTTTGCCGTCATTGTCTTAGGGTGCATAGTTTAGTTAGGGGTTGAAGACTATGTGACTGGTCTTCCAAACATTAAGCCAGTGTGGTTTCATAGTACCTCTTTGCTAGAACTTAGTGTTAATGATGACCATCTCTTATTCCTTTTTTTTTTTTTTTTTTTTTTTTTTTTTTTTAGCGTACTCTTATTTTTTTTTTTTTTTTTTTTTTGAGACAGGCTCACACTATATATTTCAGGCTGGCCTTGAACTATAGCCAAGGCTAGTCTCAAACTTGTAGTGATTCTCCTGCCTCAGCCTCCCCAGAGCTAGAATTATAAATGTGTGCCACCATAACTGGCTTTATTCCTCATTTAAAAAAAAATGCCAGAACTTGTTTTACTTTTATATTTGAGATGACATTACAATAGTGGAGTTATTTTAGATTGATAGGCGAAGTATCTATACTACTTGGAGCATTTTTTTATTCAGAATGTAATTTTTATGTGCTTTAAGTTCTGTGACCAGCAATTATAAAATATTCTGAAAATGTAAAGATTTCATTCATTTAGATATTACTGGGATGTCTTAAGTTTCATAGTTAGAACTTGACATTAGGTGAAAAAAATAACCTTAAAAGTTATTTTTTGTTGCTTTCATGCATTTTATAAGTATTTTTTTGGTACTGGGGATCGAACTCGGTTCCTTGAGCTTGCGAGGCAGGCGGTGGAACCACTCAACTAAATCCCTGGCCCTTATAAGTATTCTTTAAAAGACATATTGATGCATTTATGGTTGCTTCCCAACAGCCAGACATTATTTTTACAATTTTTTCTTTGCTTTGAAGTTAATTTCTTCTGTTTTTTCTCTCATTTCAATTGTTAATGTTTAAAGCCATAGTCAGTTTGTGAACTGTTATTGGTCTTTTGTGAGATTGGTAGCTCGAGCACAATGTGAATCAATTCTCTGCTTTGTTGAAGGAATTTCCTGTGTCTGAGCATGAATCGTGAGTACTGGAATTGTCTAGTGCAGTTGGTTTATGTTCTGATGCATATTCCTTGAATCCCTTTGTGGATGTGGAACCCACAGTTCTTAAACCAGCATTTGGTGACAGTACACATCTGTGCTAGAGGATTATTGTGTACTAATGGTTTTATTTATTCACTCAACACACACCTAATGAGTTCATGGCTTTTGAGAGAATAGCAATAAATCAGACAAAATCCTTAATCTTAAGAAGCCTTCATCTTTAATTTGCATCCTGATTCGGTTAGAAATAACTATTATTTCTCATTTTCCAGAAATTTTCTTATTTTTGTAGTGAATTGTATTCTTGAGATTTATAGTCTTTGATTTAATTGTATATACCTTTATCTAAGGTATCAAATACTACTTTTCGGGCCAGGAATTTACCTCAGTGAGTGCCTGCTTTGCAAGACAAAGGCCCAAGTTCTATCCCTGGTACAAAAAAAAAAAAAAAAAAAAAAAAAAAAAAAAAAAGTTACTTTTCTTTGCATTTTTAGCTCAACTTGTTTTCCTCTAAGATTTATAAAACCTTTTAAAACAAAGTAATTGTGTACTGACTCACTTTTTAGTTTTACTTGAAATTAGTTTTTTTGAAGCAAGATGTCTTTATGTAGACAGATAAGGAAGAAGCTAATTTTCAGTAGGCAAGAACAGGGCTGACATGGGCTGGTTGTGAAGTGAGTGGAAGAGCCTGATAATCAAATTTTGGTTTCCTTTTTACATTCTGATAGGTGACCAATTAGTCACAGTATTTTGTAGTTTACAATGAAATACTAGAGTCTTAATTATGAAATATAAAACTGGCAAATTAAATTGATATAACATCCTATGACTTAAATCCTCTAATACAGTTGTTCTTTTTTTTTTTGGTCCTGGGGATCAAACTCAGGACCTCACGCTTGCCAGGCAGGCACTGTGCTGCTGAGCTACATCCCCGGCCCTACAGTTGTTCTTAAATATTAGTGTGCAAACTGTATACAGAATTGTATATTGAAGACCAGATATCTAGTGTTTCAATGAAGTGTATATCTGCCTTTAGAATACAGATGACTGTTTAGGAGTATCATTTTTTTTTTTTTTTGTTCTTCGTTTTTTGTGGGTCTCACTATGTAGTTGAGATTGACCTGGAACTCACTCTGTAGCCCTGGTTAGTCTCGAACTCACAATGATTCTCCTGCCTCCGCCTCCCAAGTGCTGGGATTACAGGAGTGCACCCCCCCGCCTGGCAGTAGTATCATTTCATAATGTAATGCTCTTAGCCTTCATATAGGTAAGGAGAGGGAAGAGATTCTACACTTTTTATGAGGTCATATGAAATGTATTGTGTTACTGTCGTCTTTAGGTGTTAAAATTGATAATTCTTTAGCCTTGTTTTGAGAGTGAAGTTTTTATGAGATATTTATAATCTAATTTTTTTGATTTAGAAGAATCTTTGGAATTTAGCTTTCTGCTTAAAGATATAATTACAAGATCCTGTTTCTTTTATTTGAATTTTTTTTGCCACTTGCATATACTCTCCTTTACTTTTGTAGAGAGAACTCGATGTCAGAGAATTTACAAATGTATGGAATGTATGCCTTGTTGAATTTGTTTACTTTACAATTTTAAAAAAATCAAAAGGGCAAATTTTGTTCATATCAAGCTTATCTTGCCTATGATGATATATATCTATTTCTTTTGGGACCAAATGATTTATTTTGAGATATTTCCTTTGTGCATGTCAGCCACCAAGAGATTTTAAGCACAGTTGGAGAACTTTACATTTGCAGCTTGAGAAACATGACAGCATATCTTAAGAAAATTGGAATACTGTTTCCATAAAAATGATATATAAACCAATGACATAGAGTTCATCTAAAAATAGAATTGTTCATTGTGGTTTAATTTATAATGCCTCTTAATTCTTTAGCTATCGAATGTAAATTGACGTTATATGACATCATCATCATTATCATCTTCGTTTGTGGCACTGGGGATTGAACCCAGGGCCTTTGCACTGAGCTCCATCCCCAGCCCTTTTTTATTTTTTATTTTGAGAGAGTCTTGCTAAATTGGTTAATCTGGGTTTGAACTCGTGATTTTCCTCCCTTAGTCTCCGAGAGTACTGGGATTACAAGCCTGTGCCATCATGCTCAGATATAACATCCTTAACGCTTAAATCTTCACGTGTGTATATATCTTTAGTCTTGGCTTTTTTGGAAGGAACCCAAACTTTGTGAGTTTGTTTTTAATTGAGAACAATTTTTTTTATCATAGGAATTACCATCTTTCTTTCTAGTAAGTTATTTTAAAATTATTTTTTCTTTTTTCTCTTATAGTATTTCTTTAACATGTCTTTTTTTCTTCTTTCTTTATTTGAATGACTGTTAAATGCCTGTTATGTGCCAGGTGTTTAGCTAGATGATGTGAGAAGAAAGTGAAGAAGGGCGTGGGAATTCTTGAGTACGCACAGTGGCAACACTGTGCAACATTTGCTTTAGGTATCTCATGATCATGAGATCATCACATGAGATAACTTTTACCATTTCCAGTTTAAGATGTGGATTTAGGTTCAGAGAATTTAAAGATTTGAATAGAAAATATAAGAGACAGAGGTTTTGATTCATTCCAGGAATATCTGGTTTTTATATAGTGTTGCCTTTCTGTAGGAGAGACAGGTAACAAAGGAGGTACACTTGCTGTCTTCAAAGGAATATGTGTTTAGCGTACTGTTTGTTTGCTTTGTGAAGATGCTTTGGGGCTGCTCAGGAGAGGGTGCAGAGTTCTAGCTACTTTCTCAATTCTCTCAACCCAGTAGGCTCCTATAACAATCCATTTTATTTACTGGGCTTTCTCGTAACATTTCATGAGGAAAATGGATTTTGTAGTTTTGATTCCACTAAAGTCACCAGCTTAAAAGAATTATATATGCTTACATATCTGTATAAGTATCTTGAGAGCTTTATGTACAGACACAGACAGAATGACAGGTATTAGCTAGAGGTAAGTATGGAAGGAGTTTAGCAAACCTTTCAAAGGCTTTTGAAAAGCTGAAGTTGTGATTTGCATTGTACTGTTGAGAAGGATCAAGAATAAGCCACCTGTCAGTTGGATTGGTGGAGGAGATCCATTGCAGTAGGCCATATGAAAGGCCATAGCTGTGAGAACAGGGATAGTAAACAACATGATGTTGCACAAATTAGACTGCAGTCTAAGGACTGATGGAATTACTGTATTGGCTATGAAAGGTGACTCTCAGATTTCTATCCTAGAGCAGAGGAAAACTAATGTGCCAGTTGAAGCATTCACATGTCTGTCCCCCACAACCCCTCCAACTCAGGATCTTGCACTTGTGAGGCAGGTGTGGCGCCACTGAGCTAAATCCCCAGCACTAAAGCATTCAGTTTTATCATTTGTATCTTAATTGATTCTAACAAATATTTGAGAGGTCTATAATAATTACTTATACTACAGTATGATGGGGTGGTATAAAATGAAGCCAAAAGGATTAGAGAGAGAAAAAACAAAAGGATTAGAGATCTAGACTCTATCCCGGGGGTAAAAATGCAGAGATACATATAATAAAGTCCCTCAGTGGTTGGTAAGATGGGCCAAAAGTTTTTGCTGTTAAGCTTTGTAACAGAAATGCAGTACTATTCTCTCTCAGATGAAACTAGATTTCATCCATGTCCACGTAGTAGCACACACAGTTTTTAGAAGTGTGACATGTTTGGGTGATTAGGCTAGAGAGACTGTTTTTCTGTGAAAACCAGTGGGAACTTTATTATGTAGTAAGCAGTATCCTTAACTATATGTCTGCAATAAACATAAAATGAAGTACTTGGTTGAATCTTAGAACATTTTTAGGTTGAGGAAACAGCGCTATGAAGTAAAAGCAATTTTTAAAGTGGCCAGGGGGATGTCTGATCTCAAAACTAATAGCTTCTCGGGAACTGTATTTCTTGGGAATTGGATTTCTCATGGGCTCTTAGGCCCCTTGCCCTCTTGCTTCCTTTTATTAGACAGCTCCACTGTGTCTGTTCTGTAGTTGGAGTTTGAGTTAAACTTGGAGCTTTAGTAGAGTTCCACATTTTTATACCTTAACATTTCTATTTTCAATAGTAATGTGTAAGATAAAGTTAGTAACAGATTATGTGTAATTACATGTGATTTATAAATACATATATAATGGTTGTCATTACTGGGTTTTGTTTTGGTGGTAAGGTACATGGTAAAAAGGTTGTGTCCCACTGAGCTTGAGGAATGGATAGTGACTTTCAGATAATTTAAAATTATTATTTTACAAAGTTGAGCTTTTGAATCTGGCTGGGCTGTGGAAGATTCCAGAGTTTTTTTCTTTTATGAAAACTGGTCAACCCAGTACTTCATTGCCATTTAAAGGCACCGAGCATATTCTTTTACAATGATGTAAACAGAAAGTTGAATTTTTTAATATATTAGATTATAATAACAAATTTGAAAATACTTGAGGTTTATAAATGCTTTTTTATCTTGTATCATTTAATTCTCAGCATCCATGTGAGGCAGGACAGGCAGATGAGTAGCTTTTCTTCTCTTTGTCCTGAGGAACATTTTCATATATAGGCCATTTGCCACAAAAATCAATTTTCCAGGTTCTGATTCAACTAGGTTAAATGGAGACATTTCTACTCTTAGAAAAGTAAAGCCTGATATTAGAGTACTACCTGGCAACTACTAAACCAACCTGCTTATAAATAGTACTTTCTGTTTTGGAGATTTTAATATTCTCTACCTTCTTCTTGTCTCATTATCTCCATTGTCTTGGGTCTTAGTCTTAGCTCTGTTTCTGAAGTAGCCTTTTGTCCTCTTTCCATTCAATATATTTCTCTTGTCTTTGAGGCAGGCATATCTTTCATATTTAGGATTTTTGTTTCTAAGCCCTTCTAGCCAAGAGTAAAGTGCTGGTTTATATAAAACTGATTTATACAAAAGGTTAACATGTTTTTCAATGCTCTTAATTTATAATAATTTTAAATTTGTTTCTGTAGGCTCTTCATAGTTCTTAGTGTGTCTATTGTAAAGAAACTAAGTGATTATGTTACCATTGTAGGTGTTACTCAAAGGGAAATGCTCTTAAGGTAGATTTAGAACTTAAAGCAGCACTCTGTGCCATGATTGAAAAGATGTAGGAGCAGAGAAAGAGTGAAACACTATATGAATGGGTAGCAAAGTATATCATTTGAAGCTAAGGGAAAATCTGTTCTAATGGTGGAGAGCAAGAATAAAAGTGTAGGGGAAAGTTTAGGCCAAATACATGAGGGAGTTTCCAGCTGTTTAAAAAGTATAAGTTGAAAGTTCTCCTTAAAGTAGTTTCAGAAGTTCTTTCAGAAGAGATAAATGTCTGGGAGCTTGGTCATAATCTCACCTTTCATGTGCTAATCACTATAGTTGGATGTTCTTTTTCTTTGTCATATTTCCTTTGTATCACTTTTTTTTTTTTTTTTTTTTTTGGTACAGGGATCAAACTCGAGTCCTTGCACTTGCAAAGCAGGTGGTGGAACCACTGAGCTAAATCCTTGGCCCTTTCATATCACCTTTTGTCTCTCTTAATAAAGAAATTTGAATTAACTCTTTGGCTTTACATTTTTTCATATTTGTAATCATCTATATTTTCTATTTTATTTAATCAATAGTTATGGAAAGGGAGAGAATAGAAGTAGGATAGAATATCAAAGGGGAACTCGTTATACAATTAAAGACTCTAGACTGGTCAATTGAGGCATTTGCTGGCTAAAATCATGCAGGGATCAGTAACAACTTGCTTTTGAGTATTGAAGTGAGTCCTATGAGCATGTACAATGCCTCACACACACTGTCACAGGAGCTTGGGCCAGATAATGCCAACTGTTTGCTGAGCTATCTTAGACAACATGGAGAAGTATAGACTAGCACCTATTAGTACAGTTGAGTGTTTAATAATTTGCAAATGTCTCACAGTTATTGAAGGTACTGTTTTACAAGAGATTTGTACATATAGGACTCTTTTCTTCAGCATTATGGATAAATGGTTGGATGAACATGAGAATTCTTGGAAAATTGTATTTTGGTTGTAGAATTAAGTGAAACTTTTTCTGTTAGTCTTAAGTCTCTCAGAATTGGAACTTAGGAGTAAAGTACTAGGTGTGTTTCTCACTATGAGAGCTCCACCAGAGGTGAGATGGATAGCTTTGGGGAGCTGGTAATGATAAATGAATTGGACAGTTCCTTAGTTGATGTTTGTTCTGAGCAGGGCTTCCCAAACTCTTTCAGATTTATCAAATCTGATAGAACCACTTTCTGTTTTACTTAATTTTCACAGAAAACTTACAGTTAGGTGGTAATATTTTTATAGATGAGAAAAGTAAGACACAAGAACCTTAAATGGCTTGCTCAAAGTTAGATAATAAATTGTGTAACTGGGATTTAAACTTAGCATCTAAGCCCTTGCTCGAGCATATTTCCATGACATTCTATGGTTTTTTGTGATAATTTTTCCACCTAAAAATAGTTACTAATCAGGAGGAATTTGCTTTCTTATAATTTGCATGTGGAAAAATTAAAATATTGTCCTGGACATCATTTCTTGGTATGGTTTCAGGAAAATAAGCTTTTTAAAACATTATAGCTTATTAACTATTTTTAAACTGTATTATATATTTAATTTCCTAGTTGAAATATATTGATGAGTACATGTTAAAAGTCAAGTCTTCCCTAATCTTAGTAAGTATAACTGTTACTGTTTTGAGTTCCTCTAATACATGTATACTCTCCTGTATAATTAAATGAATGAGATTGTGTTACATATAATTTAGTAGCTTATTTTCTCCCTGAATACTGTATGACTTTAATAATGACAAAGACAAAACTCTACTCTTTCCTATTTTCTTCAGAATCATCAATACCATTGCCATTCTGTATAGGATGCAGTCCCATTTTCCTTATTTTATCTCTCTGAATAACTGCTGTTGAATTCCTCTTTTTTTTTTTTTTTAGTATTATCATTCTTTTAAATTTTCATTTTCTTTTTTTTTTCTCATTGAGTTTATTGGTACATTTTAGGTATACAGTACAGTTACATTCATCATTGGGATCTTGTACCTTTACATGACAGTTCTTGGTTCTCATTTTTTCCCCTTATCCCTGCCCTTCCTTTACCCCCTCCTCCCCTTCCTCTATTTTCTTTGTAATATATTTAACTTATTCATATTTTTCATGTCCTGTTTCACTTTTTTGTATTAGATTAGTGACTACTGAATCACTGTGCCATTCTTAAATATTTCCTCTGCTTCTTTGATGGATAGTTCTTGGGGCACACAAAACTTTGTCTTTTGCATCTCTTTAGTGGCTTCAGTTGAGGTAATATGAACATGGAGTTTAAAGGCAATAAAATGTCTTCCCTGTCACATTTTGTTTGCAATTACATCTTTTTCTAATTTGCTTCCACTGCCAGATAGAGTACCTGAATCGGAGAACTTGTAATAATGTTGCCACTAATGAAGATTTTGAATTTCTATTCAGTAGTTCTTTTCATATGTGTATTACACTTTATCTGTTTCATTGCTTTCCTTCTCTTACCTTGAGTTGTTCAAGACAAGTTTTTACCCCTTTTCACTAGATGTTTTTAAATTAAAAGTAATATAAAAAGTTTTAAAATGTATACTTGTATAAATACATATATGTATATATATATATATATATATATAAATAAAATTATAGTAGATGAGTCCATGTTACCTAGGATTTTAAAAATTGTTGGTTTGATCATAAACACACTGCCTGTCAAATTAAATGTGGGTGCAGAATGATGGAAAAGTTTGTTGAGAATTGTAGATCCCCACACAGCTTTCTTTTCTTCTCCTTGTGAAATGTGTTATCTAGCTACTATCACCTGTAGTTTTGTATAAATAAAATTATAGTAGATGAGTCCATGTTACCTAGGATTTTAAAAATTGTTGGTTTGATCATAAACACACTGCCTGTCAAATTAAATGTGGGTGCAGAATGATGGAAAAGTTTGTTGAGAATTGTAGATCCCCACACAGCTTTCTTTTCTTCTCCTTGTGAAATGTGTTATCTAGCTACTATCACCTGTAGTTTTGTGGGGCATTACCAGTATATATCAAAATCACTGTGCAACCTGAAAAGACGGCTTCTAGTTAGGACATCTTTTCTCATTGAAGCCACATAGATTGAAAGAAAGATACATTCTTAAACAGCTTTATTTCTGTGTCTCATCAGGGATAAAAACTGGTACAACTCTTTGGGGCATCTCTGAATTTTTAAGTAATAATTTTGAATTGATTGTGGATGAAATCAAGGTGTACAGCACCTTGTCAAAGATTTCCTTTCTGGAATCTTGCACAATGTATTTTTGGTAGGCAAAGAAAAACGGCACACTTATCAACAAGTCTTTGGGCTATCTAGTAACTTATAATTGGATAGATTATAATTAAATATTAAAACTTAGAAATAGTGATTATTTATGTCACTTAGTCTAAGTGTGAGTATATAGGGCTTTTTAGGTGGGATAGTGAAACTATGATACAGATAATGCCCCAGAAAAATACAGGAACTAGGATTTGATTCAAGAACTGACACTAAAGTCTTTGTGTAACTATTTTAACTTTATTTTGTAAGGCAGATTGTAGATTCCTGTGTGTTCAATTTAAGAGTTCTAATTTTTAACTCTGAAATGATACTTTCAAATCATATTAAATGTTTACTGGGTGGTATAGATATTAAATAAGGATATTGGTTATAATGATTAGTTAAGAATTATGTAGTTCGAAACTTTCATTTCCTAATCAAACCTAAACTAAGTCATATCCCTTGATGCACTGTTATGTTTTCTTGATTGCTTTGGTTCTTTCTGATCAGTATTACTAAAATATATGCAATAGGATAGTGTAATTATGTTTCTGAAAACTAACACCTTTATAGATGAAATCGTGAATTAGAATGTTACTTTTTTAAGGCCATGTATGACACTATAAAGTAGTAATTAAGAGTTAAAGGTCGTGGACTGAAGTGTCAGCTCTTCAACTGTGTGATCCTGGGCATGTCTCATTACTTCATTTTGTTTCCTTGTTTGCAAATTTTTATGCTATGCATTTAATCTAAGAGATTGATGCAAATTAAAGGAAATAATGCTTACAAAGAATTTAGCACTGTACCTGGTACAAAGAAAAGCTAGCACAAAGTATAGCTTCAGTTGAAGAATATGCTATGAAAATCAGGGGCTATATTAGGCACTTTGATTTTTAAAATATGAGCAAATTAAATTGATTTAAAGTTTAAGAGCTTAAGTTCTTGGAACAACTTATTATATACTTAGAATAGCTATTGAACCTATCAGGGAAAGAAAAGTATTAATGCTTTTGACTCTTTATCTTACTGAATATATCATTTTTCTTATTAGTATCACTCATTGGACATAACCATTGAATAACATCTCTAGTAAAAGAAAGAGAAGGAAATAAAGTAACTATAATGTTTTATGTCTTGTCAACAAACTTTACAAATGTTTAGTGAGCAGACAGTTTGACATTAATATATTTTATATGCTCATCATATCTGCAGCTTATTTCTAGGCATATTAAAAGTTGACTATCTGTTAGCTCCCAAACTTGCTTGATTTACGTAGGGATCTTTGCTTAAAAAGGTTCTTGAGGCTGCCCTTCCCTGTGCCCTTCCACATCCCCTCGGACAAATCTTTTGATCAGCCATGTTTGAATACCATTTTAGACTATGACAGTCGTGTAGCTCTGTGAACTCTTCAATGGATGATACTCAGCTTTTAAAAATGTCTTATGGACAAGTAATAAGTCCACTTAATTTACTTTGCAAGATACTTTTGTCAGATATTTTTGAGAAAATTTCTAAACTATTGGTGACTGCTTAGTAGGAGTATTATGGAGTGGTTTGTACTAATGTGCTCCTTAGGATGAGGGAAGGCCAGCAGAGCGTATGAGACTGTCATGCAAGGTTGTGGAAAAGTGAGATCCTTTCTGCACCTTAGATGCTTGTCTAACCCTAGTCCCAGGCCTGCTTCACAGAAGGAGGCTACATACAAATATCCATTTTAGTTTAGCATAATCCCATGCATATTGGATATTTTATTTAAAAAATTTGATAAGAAAATGAAAATAATGTAGCTGGACCCAAATTTATATTAACAAAATTCTAAAAAAAATCTGAAAAAAATTGCATTATGCTTTTATTCTTGCATGCTCAGCAATTGTCCAAAGCTTAGAAATTCCATTGCAGTAGACTCTTGTCTGACATTGAAATGTGCTTGATTGTGTTTTACCTGAAATTGGTGCTTTTATAGTTATAAGTTAAAATATTTGAAATGTACTATTAGCTCTTAATTGAAATGTATCAATAATCATTGAAGTATTAACCAGTGACTATAGTTTTACTGCATTTTTATTAATTTAGAATTCTTTGAGAATTTTCCCATGATGTGTGTGTCTGTGTGTGTGTGCGCGCATGTGCACGCGTGCGTGTGCTCATGCGCTACATCTGGAAATGCTCAAAAGTTGTTTGCCTTTTTAAGAGAACATCTTCTTTAGTGGTGAGGTTCATGTTAAAGAGTGATGAACCATAATGTGAGGAAGTAGAATATTGTGAAGTATTGTTTGGCAAACATACCTAATGCAAGCATTAGCTCCTTCAGGCATTTTGTTAAGTACCACTTTCAGAAAACTAGGGATAAGGCTACACAGGACTTGCTCTGTAAATTTTCAAAATGTAAACTAGAGCACAACTTAGTTTATTCAACAAGGACTAAACTTTGTAAGTTTGAGATTGAGATTGATATGTTTATAGGTTCCATGATTAATGTGTAATTAGTATGAAAGAAGAATTTAGAATCTGTTGAAATTTGTAGATGTGACATCATTGTTAAATTAGTAGTTTTATTTCTTAAAGTTACAATTTATTTAAATACACTTTCTTTTCTCTAAAATAAATTTTTATTTCTGCTTGCAGTCATGCCAAAGTAAGTTTTCTCAAGTAGGATTGTTCAATATTTAGGTCCACTGATAGTATTTAAAATAAAAATAAACACATAACAACCAAGGGTGGAGGAGTGTCTAGATTTGTTTTTAGCTTTCTTTTCCATGGCTTTACAAAAGTGTATCATATTATAAATACATTCAAAATGTTTTGCTCTAAGGATATGTAGCATTCCTATAAAGGTTAAATCAATAAAAATGATTTGGACACATTCCTAAGCGTGGCTAGAACAGGTAGCTCGTTGTTTTAGGTACCCTTGAATTTCTGGAGCAAATCATTATGGAGTAGCTAAAGAACTTAGTAAAAGTTGCTTTCAATGTGTAGATGCATCAGCTTTAAGAAACTAAGTTTTTCTAACTTAGTATGAAATGAGTATTTTAAAAGTAGCCCTGTATATATTGAATTTTGTTACTTGTTTTAAATGCATTTAAAAGTTTTGGAGCTTTTTTCTCTTCAAATGCTGAAGATACATCATAATTGATAAGAAAGAGGTACGTATAGGAAAAATGCAGTGGTCAAGCCTTCCTGGCAGATTTAGAATAACTTATATAGTAGTTTTGTGATTAAAGAATTACACATTGTAATGGTAAAGTTAGGAATTAGATATTTCTTTTTAGTTTTGCCAGTTTAGAAGAAAATTCAGTAGCCATTGAGTTGTTATGTTCATTTGAACAGTTCAAAAGGCACGAATTTGAACTTTTATATTAAAAAGCACGTATGTATGTCCTGTGCACAGATGGCTCTTCTCCTTCTGTTCTTATTGCTAGGTAGTTTTATTAGGGCATTTGTTGCCATTTTCTTGTTCATTTCTTATATTTTGAGTAAATAAATTTTTAGATCACACTGTTTTTAGAGGTACTTTTAAATAAATTTCAGTGTATAATAATAAAGCTGTTTTTTCTTGAATTTTTATAAAGCAGTGTTGTAAAGTATTAGATATTTTTTGTATTGATAAAAGCACAGTGATATGACCATATATTTGAATAAAAAATTTAAACAAAGAAAATTTGAGATATGAGATTTCATTATAGTAGATCTTTGTATTTTTTGTACATATATAATTTGTAAATAAATACTTTATACAAAATACTGTTTTATGTTATTTGTTGGAGCACATATTTTAATTTCATAGATAGCTAAGAAAATGGCTTGAATCTGTCTCAGTAAACATTTATTTTATATGTAAAGAGATTTAACCACTTAATATAATTTAGCAATTTAAACCAAGTATTTTTCTGTTTTAAAAAGTTATTTAACTATGTCTTGATAGATTCAGAATATTTGTGAAAGTAAAAATAAGCCTAATAGCATGTGACTTTAAACTTTCTCTCTGAGCGCTTGTGAATGAAAATTTTAAAACATTGCTCCATGTTTTTTTCCAGTCATATTAGTACACTAAAATATTCTGTAATGTGTGTATACATGCTATCAGGGAAATATACTTTAAAATTTTTACTAATGAATAAAAAATAAAATTCTAACAGTACTCACTGTCCATATCTATCTTAGATAATACTTTTAAAAATGTGGATTCTAGTGGTAAAAAGTTTAAAAAAATTTTTAACTCATAAATTAGATAACGGTGTGTATATGT
This sequence comes from Fukomys damarensis, assembly GCF_012274545.1. Lineage (NCBI taxonomy): Eukaryota > Metazoa > Chordata > Mammalia > Rodentia > Bathyergidae > Fukomys > Fukomys damarensis. The sequence continues at coordinate 10,440,613 of NW_022900932.1, read as the reverse complement.
GTTTGGAGGGGAGAGGGAAAGAATTCTTCATGATGTATATGTATGTATAATTTTAACAACTGGGAGAATGTAAGAAATTTTGCATACATATTGGAGTTTTTAAAATTATGGAAAGTATTTCTAATGTGGAGAGAAAATTTGGATTAGTGATCAAAGGTTGGATTACATTGAATTTCGTGTTTACATTGTTTTACAAATATAGTGCATTTGTCTTTGTAAGTATCTGTTTCGCTTTTGTATTGAACCTTGTATTTGTTAGAGCAGTAGCATTTCTCCCCCTGAATTTTATCAAAAGCTGAATTATCTAGAAGCTGTATCAATTTTGTGAAAAGTAAAAATTAATTACTAGATTATCTTTTGTAGCCAATTTTATTACCAAATGTTAGAATGCTGCTGTTTTGTTTGCTATTTTCTCAACAACCTGTGAAAATGTCTTAATTGTTTTGAATTGGGTGTTTAGGTCCTTAATATGAAAGTTCTGCATGTTCATAATTATCAGTTTTAAAGAAAACACAGTGACTAGTATAATGTTGGACTTTATGAAGTTTTTTTTCTGTGATACTGTACTGTCTGTCATTACATATACTTGTAGTCTGAGAGAAGTTTATGTAAGAGTGATAATTCACTTTTCTCCAAAAATAGGATTTTTTTGAGATATGAAATATAAGATTTATTATTACTTAAAGGGAATCTGCACCCTTAGTCCTTTTGGTATTCATGCATTTACTTTCTAGGGTCAAGTTTCAGTGATAGAGCAATGGGTTGAAATAGTAGAATATAGTACATTTTTCCATAATAAGGTCAGTGTAATAATGATCCTTTGTTTTCAGCTTCAGAGTGAATGCATGTTGCATGTTGCTTAGATTCATTTAAATATTTTTTAAGAACTCTGTAGAAATAATACCTTTCACTTAAAGACTGTCCTAGAAATTTGAAGTCTTGAATTGAGAAGTTAAGCATAGAGATTTAAAAATAATATTAATTGTAATTATTATAGAAAAATAGTGGAATTTAAAAATTCATTGCATTGTTTACCCAAGTGATTTACTTGGAGACTGAGTATGTACAGGAGATACACCTGTTTAACTCCAAGCCAGGCTTGTTCTTTGAGATAGTATCCATAAATAGGGATCTCTCAGCAGATTAATTCCATTTATATTTGTTCTTGTAAAGTGCAGTGATTTATTTAACTGATGTCAATTTTTAATTGTTATTCAAGTTTTAACTGGAAAATAATGTCCTTGGATTTTGTAAATTTAGTATTATTTTTATCTTGAATTTCTTAATAGATGCCTAATCAATTGGCTTTAGAGAGTGACATTCCTTTGTTAGTGTTCATGCAAAAATATTTTTCAGGGGATACAAACATTCTCTTTTTGTGGTCTTGGTTTATAATCATTATTCTAAGTTTTGTAGTCACTGGTGTATGAACTATGCATAAAAATTTCAAGTCAGACTGATGGCCAAAAGAAATTTAAGTTGAATATGTATGGCAGGTATTTGTTTCTATATATAAAAAAAATCTTCATGTCCATGTAAACTTTTGTGGAATACCACAACATCATTCTGATTTTTCTAAAGAAATACTGTGCTTATATGTTTCAAAACTTTATTGATGATTGTTTTATGTTGGTTAGCATTTTTTCTTACAAAATGAGTTTAGTTGTGAGGTATCTGACCAGAAGAAATACATAAATAATGTTTGGCACACTCAAAGTTTGTGTAGTTTTAGGGGAATCTATAAATGTGTACTTAAGTTCTTGGATTTTTAAGCTTAACCTTTTATGTAAATATATGTTTATAGTTGATGGTATAATGACGTTATTGATGTTAAAAAGTCATTGTAACTGAATATTGTAATAAAATTAATTTATTTGACTTTATGGTAAAAGTTTTTTGCCTTACATAGGGTATTTAGGTCTAACTTGTTAGGAATGTTACTAGTCTAGTGTAACCCATGTATAAATTTTTAAGAAAAATGACAGCAATAGTGGAGATAACAAAGTAATTGTCAAAATCTTAAATTATGCATTTTTGAAAGTAATTTTAACTTGGTAAATTTTCTGACATCATTATATTAAATTCTATCTGTCTTAAATTTTATTAGAAATAGCATTCACTTCCTATGTGTGCATGTTAAAAAAAATCTATTTCTTGTAGACAGTAGATTTAAGGCAAAAATATTTAATCAAGGTAAAGTAAAATTTTTAATTTAGAACCAAAATCACACTTGGTATTGGCATATTTAGTCCTTGGATATATATTGGATTTTTTTTCCCCTTCTGGTGCTGGGGATCAAACTCGGCCTCATGCGTATGAGGTGAGTATTGTACCACAGCACTCCATTCCCAGACTCTGTATGTTGGGTTTGAGTGTTAATAACAATGTAGAATATTTATAGGGTGTATGAATAGCAAATTTTTTTTCCAATGGGAAGAATAAATGTTTCATTAACAACTATCCTTTAAAGAAAATTTTTAATTCTATAGCTCATCTTATTTGGGAATAATATCATATGTTAAGTGATGATGAAGAAAGCGTGTTTATGAAAAAATATCCTTTAGACTTAAATCCTGTTCAACAATAATGAAAATTTAAAATGTTTTATAGGGTGTTTCTTACATCCATTCAACACTATTGCAAACTTGTACCCTATGTCCTTATTACTAGTATGAGGGGGAGGAAATTCCTAAGAACGTGCATAAGGTGAAGATATTGTATACACTATAATAAAGAAGCATTTAATCTCAGTTACTATACAGGTCTTAAAAAGTTATGTGGGAATGTATGGTCTGTTTTATGTATATTTTCTGTTGAATGGACAAAAGCTTGTGGTTAACTGTGGTTAAGATGGTGAGGAAACTCCCTTTGAATAAAGAATAGAGTTGCCCCAGTTTTTGAATTGTAGCACATTAATCAAAATACATATCTGGTAAATTCCATAATCTTTTTGATATGACAAGATTGTATTAAAGTACATAATGTCATTATCTGAGACTTCCTTTGTTAAAGATTTGTTTTAAAATATTGGGAATTTCAGATTTGTTGTGTAGATTTCTCATATTTTATCATTTATAAAGTATCAAGTATTGGAATTTATTATTCTGCTATGGGAGCTTAATGACAGCTTTTTCTGGGGTAGAATTTTACCTTGAGTGGAACTTATATAGAATTCACTGGAGTAAGAGGGGAAAAATAATGCATTAAGATAACCCATTGGAAAGTCTGCCTAAATTAACAATGATTTTGATGGTACTAATTTAATGTAAGTCTGTCTTGATAAATGAAAAGAAAAATTAGTCATTGTCACAATTAGAATTTTAGATTTTGCAGGAAGGGTGTTTTTCCCATTTGTCAACACTGTAGAGAATAAACGCTTCCAGTGAACCCTTTATATAAAGATGTCTTTAAAAACTTGCTTGGTAGTAGCATTTACTATATCAGTGCTTATTATGGTGAGCTTTTACATGACTTCACTATTGACTTAAGAATTGTTATAGTGTCTTGGGACACTGTTAGACCAGCATGGAAGGTTGGCATTTGTCTGCTTTAGATAGGAATTTGAGATTGCCGTATTTTGCCATCAGACTTCAGCTATGCTCGGGTGCATCATTAATCATAGGAAATGCAAAAATAATCCATTCCCATTGGATTTTTTTATATGAATTCTTTTCCTATATACAGAACTACATATAATATATATAATATACATACATATACATATATATATATATGTATATAAAACACACAGTTGAGGTATTTAGGTAACCTCTAACCTTTTGCTTTAACAAAGAAGTACAGTATAAAAATATTACCACAGTTTTCATGTGAGCAGCTCTTGAGAGAAAAAAAAAAAGCCCTCTAGATGAATGTTTGTTGGAAAAAAGTTGTGATACAGAATGTCTTAACTTAGCCCCAGTATAGTACTTGAGGACCACCAGTGTGTAAAATTGAAAGCACATGAATTTTGAAGCACTAGAAAAGGTTTGTAATTGATTAGCGCTGCTTGAAAGTATTGAAGTACAGTGAGATTTGATTTGTGAATGGTTCTATTCAATAAAGATTAATTCTGTGTATTTGATAAAATCTCAGTGCCTTCAATGAGTTAGCCCCCCCCCCAGTTTATTTAACCATCAAATATTTCAGTGTTCTTTTAACAAACTGGAACATTTCTATCTTACTGAATTTAACTTTAACATGACTGATTTAAGCAGGTCAGACTAACAGTGATTAGCTTGAAGGGATTAATTGAATAGATTAATTTTTATTCTATTAAAAGAACTAAAATATATCATAATGTAATCATGTACATTTCATGCCTTGTGATTTAGAGACTCTGGAGGTTTAAACAGATGCACAGTAGCTATGATTTGTTTTTAATCTTTCATATTACAAACATTTTAAAAATTTAAAAGTGAAATCTAACCCATTTTTCATTTAAGATTGGAATTATTTATAAATTAAAATACTAAAATATGAGCCTTTGGGAATTACACTGATTTTTTTACTTTATTATATATTATAGTAATCTATGTTCTTGACTTTTAATTCTTTTCTTTGGATTATATAATTTAGCTCTCTTGTTTTAAAACAAGTTACAAAACTTTGTCATTACTAAATCTTGAAACTATAATATTATTATTGACGTAGACCACAAGTGTTGCTTTGGAAATCAGTATTCATATTTAATCAGTTACTTTGGTCAGTTAGATTTTGTGTAGAAGTTTAATCAGTCAGCTTATATATTTTCATAAATAAGTTCTTCATTGTAGGATACTTGGTGAGTCAGTTTGTTTTCAACAGGCTTTATGATAAATAACGGACAGATTTTTGAGTAGCCACAGATTGAAAATTCTTGATTAATTCAAAGTTATGCAGGGAGATCAAGGACACTGACAGCTTTCTCCCTCTCTCCCTCTCTTTCCTTCTGTTTCTCTCTCCCACACACAAACACACCCATACCCTTTTTGTTTATTATATTTGAGATGTTTTAATCAGCGATGCTTTGTTCCTCGCTTAAGCTTTTTAAACTATTTTACAGAATTGGGGCACATACGACATTTCATAAATGGCATGATAATCGTTATGTAAGAAGCTAAAACCTGAAGTGAGGTTTTAGACTTTGCGTAGATTATGGAATGGGGGAATGTGTGCAATATGATGATAACCTATACCTGGTAGTGGGAATGCCTACTACTCACCTGTAATTAGTCTGGTGTAGTGGGTTCATGTTAAGTTCTCTATCTAGGCTCAGAGGTGCTATTTGGCAGGGTAAGATTCACTTCTCAGAAGAGAAAGAATTAATTTTAATGTTAAAAAAATATGAAATGCAACAAGAGATGATCTGCAGTTTATTTTTATGCCTTAGAAACTTGGTCTGGCTTTGGAAATTTTAATGTAGAGTAGTTATTAAGAATGTTACCTCACAGGACCTGAGGTAGGATAGAATAAGGATCATTTCAGTATATTCTTTGTGTCAATTTTAACATTTTTTTGGACAGCTTTACTTGCTCAGGTATTCCTTGAAACTTGGTGTTCTCGATCTGATTAGAAAAATTTATTTTAAAAAACTGAGTGCTATTTTTAAAAGCTGAGTAATGTGAAAGAGCAACTTAACCACTTGATGTACCTGTTACAGCTAATCCCTTCATGTAGCATTAGTTTTAACTTTTTTTCTCTCATCTCTGGTGGTGATAGCAGACTATCCCACAAATAAACTAATAATGATACAGACTATAATGCAGTCTAGTTGTAGTTATTTTATGCTTCCTAAATGCAGAAAGTTTTAGAATAATGCTTAATACCTACTATTAAATTTTTAAATAATTTGTGATTATTATATTTATGCATTATAACTGTGAGTGAACCCACTTACAGCTATTGAGGGGGTCATTACAGCAATTTTACATATTTTATAAAATACAAAGTTCATTTCTTTACCCTTTAAGAGAAACCTTTTTCCCTCCTTTGGTTTAATTATTTCTCTTTGACCTAAACTAAGACTGATCCTCTGGTAGTAGCCAGTTAAAATGTGTGAAGTAGGAGGAGTAAAGGAAATGCCAATCGTTAGTTGAAAATTACAAAGCAAAGTTAATGTAGATACATACAGCAAAAGGGCTGATTTTAAAGGATGAAAGAAAAATTTTGTAGAAATTGCCTTTTAGTTGGAACATGTTGGACATCATAAAGAGAATCTTGTAAGTGATAAACTATTTTACTATAACACTGTGTCAGTTGATAAATGTTGCAGTAGTTTGTATATCTGTATCAACACTAACTTGAAATTAAATATTAAGGGACTGTATTATGCCTGTTTTGTTTTAAAGTCCAGCAAGGTTGAATAGGAATGGCTCTTTCAAATCATGCAGGGTATTCTTACCGAGCTTTATTTTTCATGAGACTAAAATGATATTCATTTTGGTATTTCCAAGAATGTGATTAACAGTCGTAGATGTTTCAATATTTGCTATATGTTTACAACAAGTTCTGCATATGGGTAACAGCACGTGGATGTAAAGCTATGTAGAAAAATAGAGTTGTATGCAAGTTTTAAAAGACTCTTGTGAACTTTTAAATATCCTGAGTAACTCTGCAGATCTTTTAAAAACATCTATGGTGTACTTAGAATAATTTTATTTCAGTTGAATGTATGCTTCAATTGTGTACAGTTGTTTAGAAACAAATTTTTGTAGATATGATGCAGTATAAAATTATAAATGGATTTCTTTTTAGTTGAGCTAGTTAAAATGTTAAATTCACTACAGGTTTATTTCTGTGTTGTACATGGTAGACCATAATGTTGCAATAATTCTGTGGTCTGTTATTTTGTAAAATTGCTTCCTTTTTGAAGTTTGCTCAAATATTGCGAGCTGCTAAATCAGTGATTTATTAATTCTTTGATCAATTTAGCATCTAATTTTATTCTACTGCGAGTTAATAAGAATTATTAAACTTCTACTGTTTTAATACCCTGATTTGTATAATTTTGGAAAACATTTTGATTTATGTGAGCTTACTAATTTTGTCTATTTCAAGTCATTACTCCAAGAGTTAAAGTTATAAATGCCAAGTGCAAATATTTACAGCAATTTCATTGTTCAATTTTTAATGCAACAAAATAACATGACATTTAGTATCCTGTTATATGAAGAAGCTAGCAGTTTATCTAAGAATCATATTATATTAAGCAGGTTCACATATGATAGCATTTTAAAATACAGTAACACTTACCCCAAAAGAAGTTTTGCTGACATGGTGTCACTGTGCTGAAGAGGCTGTTTGATGCCATAGTCCCTCTTTTTTTTTCCAGATAGAACTTGTACCCTCTGTTGTAAATACTGCTTGCAGCCTTAGACTGAAAATACAAACCATACCCAAATCTTGTTTTAGCTTTACAGTATGCCTGTAGTACGTAGACTTTATATTTATTTTTTTCTGTTAAGAAATTATGTAGCTGGAAACATGTGAAAAGCAAGGAAACAAAACAAAAAGAAAATGAGCAAATATTTGAAGGACCTACTATTACTGCATAGACTGTGGTTAGAGAGCACTCACTGACTCTGTTGGTCTCCGTGGCTGGTAGTGACCTGCGGAGATTAACCATTTAAACACCAGAGACGACTTGCTGTCCTCCTGGAGAAAGTTTGCACCGCACTTGTGGTTCTGTGGTTGTTTGTGAGGCGAATGAAGCATTCACACAATCCAAAAAAGCAAAAGCTTTAAAACTCCTTTTTTTGCAAGCACTATTACTGGAGAGACAGAATCATGTGGTTTGTGACCTCACAGTGCTCAAAGTGGGACTGCCTACCACTGTGGCTTTCCCCCCTTGCTCTTGCTCTCTCCCTTCTTCCCTTCTCTCTCTCTCTCTCTCTCTCTCTCTCTCTCTGTCTCTGCCTG
>NW_022900932.1:10428098-10432487 GCF_012274545.1 Fukomys damarensis | reverse complement strand
CTCCTCTCCTCTACTCTCCTCTCTCCCCTCTCTCTCTCCTCTCTCCCTCTTCTCTCTCTCTCCTTCTCCCCTCTCTCTCCTTCTCTCCTTTTTCCTCCTCCTCCTCCTCCTCCTCTTCCTCCTCCTCGTCCTCCTCCTTCTTTTCCTCCTCGTCCTCCTCCTTTTTCTCCTCCTCCTCCTCCTCCCTCTCTCTCTCCCTCTCCCTTTGACAAAAGGCTTGTGGTAAGGCCTTTCCTGGCACCCAGAAGGATATAGCTTTTTAATTTTTGTGACTCATGAGAGGATTTGGCTAGAATACAAATGCTGAAGGAGCCCAAACTCCTGTAAGGTTAAGCATTTGTAGAGCAGAACTCTGCAGTTAAAGGCTTTCCCTTTCTACCACCTCTCTACTTTTCTTCTTCTTTTTTCTTTTCCTTTTTTTTAAACCTTTCCCTTTTAGTTCTTTATTGTGTCTGTGGAAAAGTGAGCAAAATTGGCTAAAGAGGCTGTGTGAAATTCTGAACAACAGTGATGACTTACAATAATTTACATCGTTGGATTGTATCACATTCTGGGGTCTGCTTCATATTTGCTAGGGTGGCTGGATTCCTTCTGTTTTCCGTTTTCTTGTCTTCTTAAACTTGTGAATCTGTAACTCATTGTAAAAAAGTTTACCTTTCTTAGGGTCTGGTTGCAAACTGTTTGCTGGGCTTGACTGTAATTGGCTGTCAAGAAAGCGTTAGTCTGGGTACTTTACAAATACTTCACAAATACTAAATCACGTCTGTATAGTTTATTTACAATATTATATGGTGGCTCTTACAATAAAATTTAAATGTAATTAGTATTTTTTGTATTATGTATACTTTTACCTCATGACTAGTTTGAAGATTGTAAATGAATGGCAAGAATTATAATAGCTTGTTGAAAGAATCTTAGTTTTATTTGTGATTGTAACTATCATTCAAGAAAGTGTATTCATTTTGTATAATTCTTTAGTTGGTTTGGACATTAAAAGAGCTTTTGATTGCAGATGTTTATATTATATATATAAATATAGATATAGATATATTTATATTTATATACATATAGTAAAATTTGTTGTGAACTCAGCATTTAGTGGGTTAACAGAAGCTGTATTTTTTGTTTATAATGGAAGCTTTGAAATAAATTACAAAATGCTGTGTGTAGTAAGGAATAATGCACACAGACAGTATGCTAGTCGTCTCGATTTGCTAATTCTGATTCAGAAGAAAATTGAAAACATCTTTGGGAAACTATCTCTTTCTCTTTTTTGGCCCTTTGGACATGTATGTATAGAACTCATTTTCTTATTAGGATGATTATATATCATAGGCAGTGAATTTTATATTTATGAATAGAGCTTCCTGTTTTCATCAGTTGAGAGTGATGAGGTATTTTTCAACAAAGATTATAAAGGCGAATAGACCAATTTTCTAAGCATTTTTTGCCATTTACCCATGCCACTCATAATTTGCATGTTAGACTTTGTCCTGGCATGATAGTAACTAGGAGTGTCACATAAATAACTGGGAGGGAGGGCAGAGATGATGGATTGATTACAAAGGATTATTTGGGCTATACAGTGGAGTAAAAGGGAGTAAAGGAGGGGTTTGAGGGTGTTAGAATTGACATAGCCTTGTATATATTCTTTCTAACGCAGTTCATTATCTGCTTTTGGTTCATATTAGATAACGACAACTATACAAATATGTCAATAAGATTCTTTACAAAAAATAGTTATTCCAGAATACACTGAGAGGACATGGGAATGATGTCCTCCTTTAATCCTTTATTGCTCAAATTATTCAAATGTCCAGAGGCCTTTTTGAATAAACTTCTAGTGATAAAACTGCAGATATACACTTTGGTGCATTATTTTAAATATAGATTTATTATGCCATACTGTAGATGTAAAAAGGGCTTACATTGAAAAGAAAAGGTTTTCATTTAACATGTATTCATACAAAGAGAGAAGTTATAAATAAGGTGTACCAATATGATCTCTGTCTCTTTTATCCAAAGGAAGTAAAAGATTTTGTTCATAAAATTTGTGAAATTGCCAAATGTAGTTTCATATGCACAAATAATAGCGAGTCAGGCTATTGAAAAAAATGTAAGTGGCTGCTATCTAGTGTGGTAACCAAGCACTTTTCTTTTTTTAAAGTAAGTTTATAGTGTCTACATTAGGATTTTCTGACATAAACCATAAGTTTTTGCCCAGTGTTCTCTTTCTTAAAGGTTTGAAAAAATTATCTTACACACTTTGGCTCTTCAAGGTCACATAAAATGAATTAGAATAATTTTAACATCTATCTGTCTTCTAACTGCTTGTCCTCTTTTTGCAGACACCCCCACTCTCTAGTCTTTGGGTCAGGATCTTACTGTTATTGTAGAAGTGTTTGCTGGATAAATGTTGAATATGCCCTTTTTTGTTCCGTGAGGCTTATCAAGTTCTGGCAAGAGAAAGAAATTATGTGTTTTAAAGTTTGTGTATTCACTATCCACATATATTTTCCTCCTCTAAATTAAAAATATGTTCTCTTTGAAGTGCATATCACTTTGTGGTAACTGGTTGTACATTTGACAATTGACAGTACGTTACATAGAGATAGCTTACTTTGTGTGATGAAGAGAGCTATAATTCATTGCAAACACAACTCTTGATTATAGATTTATATCAAGCTTATAATCAGAAATTGAAATCACAGATTACTTCTTTCTAAAGACCCTTAAAACATCATACTGTATGGGGTATGTTAATATTTGCTGTGTGGAAGTTAGCAACAAATATAGGTCCACGCTGTACGGTATGTGCTTTAATGCTAAGGAAATAAAATATGATTTTTGAATTTGAAATCAGTTTATAAAAAACTAGGAAGTTAGTGTCTTGCTTTCCTGTTATTTTATGTTTTATAAAAATTGCCAAAATTCATCAAACATTTAAAAATACAATAACATTTATAGTATAGCTATAAAATACTTAAAATGCTAATCTGTTTTCATTACCTTCTGAATTTTTCCTTGATTTTATTTTAATATAGTAGTTTCACTTTTATCAATAATGTACTGTTTCCATTATTTTTTCTTAGGAATTCTTTTAATCTGATATTTGCTGCTTTTCTATTCTTTTAATAGATAACAGGAGAAAATTATTTTTAAAATATTGTGATTATGAGGTTTTAATAATCTTAGTTTAACTTGGTGTTTGATAGTTTAAATTTAATTTTTTTCACAATTTTTCTTTTTCCAGGTCTGATAGATTGCTGTTAAAGCTTATCTTGCACTTTTGAGCCTTATATTGATGAAACATTTTTTGTAATAGCAAGAGGTATATAGTTTTCCATTTTGAATTGTGATTTTAAGAGGTTAATTCTGCTTCCTTATTCCAGTTTTTCTAGTTTCTCCTTCCCATGTTTTGACATTTCTGTATGGCTCAAAGTAGAGTGTTAAAGTTCTAGTAGAGATATCAATGTTAATTTTCACTAACAAATAGTAACTTTGAAGCTCTTAACATTAATTGCAAATTGTTATGTCTTGACATATTACACCTCATTTGGAGAGTAGTGGCATTTGGTTACAGAGTTATTTTTTTCTTTTCCCTGTTTTAAGTTGTTCCTTGAATCCTTTCTTTATGCTAATTTACTTTAAACATTTCACTTGACATTAACACTTTAATTATAAGGATTACTTTGTTTTTCTTTGCAGAGTCATCCACACTTGTTTAATGTAGCTGTGTGTTTTATTTCTTATAATTACTAGAACAGTTCATCTTCTAATGCTGTCATTTTTGAAAGAATAAAAAAAAAGGCGACAACTTGCAGAAAATATGTGAAACATGCTCATATGACAGCTGAGGATGTGGCTAGACTAAAGCAGGAAACTGCTACCCACAATGCAGTGTTACATACACGGCCACTTAATAAAATTTATATCAAACATGCTACTGACAAAACCAAAGAAAAATAATATCCCAACTATGCTAGTTAATATATCTAGAGAAAAGTGAAATTAATCTGTGGTACTTGTATTTAGAGAATATAGTGATGAAACCCTTGGATGTCACAGTGTTGGGGCACTGTAATTAAAGTTTGCCTTTGTATTTTGGGGCTTGACTGTAATAAATGAAATTGTCCTACAGTGAGAACCTTTTGAAGATCAGTTTCTTCAAAAAGGCATTAAAAGCTACCCCTCTCCTTTTCATTTGAATAGTTTTAATATTAAACAGAGGATATTATCATTTGGAAGGAAAAAATAAAATTTAAGTTACTTATTCTGATTACCTAGTTTTTCATATTGCTATATATATTTTTTTTACACTTTGTCTTATTGCCTGGTTGGGAGTGGAGCTTGACTTGTCTGTTAAGATATATTTCTTAGTAATATATA
>NW_022900932.1:10400314-10427695 GCF_012274545.1 Fukomys damarensis | reverse complement strand
GTTTATTGTTAATCTACCTGTAGCTTTCTCGATCAATTCATATGCTTTATGAAGTTAGCCTAAAGCAGAAACTACAAACTGCTTTTATAATGTGGTTGAAAAGGATATTAAAACATCTTCTAAAAAATCAGGTTTTAATATATTTAGGGTTTCCATTTATAAACCTTAATCTACTGTGTGTTTAGTTGTCAGATTTAAACAGTTTTGATGAATTTAGTACCTTAGTAATTTAGATGAAATCTGAGGCTTTATAAAGAAAGTTTAAGCTTAGATAAGGGAACATATAGAGTTTTAAAATTCATAAATAATATATGGAAATTTTATCTGACTAAGACTATTGACTATAAGTATTACTTATGAAAGATTCCCTCAGAATATTTTATTATATAAATTGTCAGTGTTTTATTTCAGAACCGGTACAGTAGTTGTCATCTCATGATTTAAATGAGAATATCATTGTCAGTATCTCTATTAAGTATAATTTGCTTAATTAGAATTTTTTCTCCTTTGGAAACTGCTTATCAGTAACAGCTGTAGCATTGTGGCTTTTCTCCGTGGACTCATGGTGGTCTCTGGAACAACGTTCCTCAGCTTTGACAGGTGAGACAGAGGCTCTCCAGTGCCACTACTTTTGGATGAATCTAACTGTGGTTGGAGAAAGTGTATCTTGCCAAAATGTATGGGTGAGACCACACACAGTCTTTAAAATAGTTACTGTAGACTTATTTTTAAGAATACATGTCTTGACAGTTCTATTATTTGTATGCCAGTTTCATTGCCGTATATAGATTTTTCATTGGTTTTAGTAAAGCACTTGTAAATTTGGGTTTCTGTTTGTTAAGCTCTGTGTATAATTTGTGCTGGAAAAAACAGTTCAGATATAATTAACAATAAAGAAAATATATTGAAAATGAAGTGTTAGAATACGGATCTTTTTGTTTTTGCAAATTTAACAGTATTCCCATTGGTAATCTCAATTTCTCATTTTATTAGTGAAACTGAATTTGAAAATATTTTAAGATAATTAGAATATAAAAATATTCACATTTTTAAGCATACTAAGAAATTTGTGGTTCTTGTTCAAAAGTATATATTTTTCTAACACTGGTATAGTAAAGCATTGTCTGCAACCTTGCAACAGACTGCTGAAGAAGTCAGATTTTAATGTGTAGGCATAATATACAAGTTTCCCAGTCTTATATGGACTTAATTCAATTTAATAAACTCTAAAATTTAAAAAATGCAGTTAAAGCTAGGTTTTAAAAAATATTTAAAAGAAGATATTTGAAAATTTGCTGGTTCAGTAACCAGTAGAAAACTCTAGACTTTTTGTTTCTTGTTAAAATAATCGATACATTTGGATAATTATTTATGATTTTTACTGTTACTAGTAATAACAATATTAAAACTTCTTGAGTCCTCACAGGGTCAGAAGACTTTTCATGTGATGATTAATGAATGTTCTCTGGTATATACTTACAATGAATTTAACCACCTATGATAAAATTACAGTTTTATTCTAGTTAGTTTTATAGGAAGACAATCTACAGAGGTAATTGAAAATCTAGTTTCCGTCTCATTATTACACTATTCTTGTATTGTTGAGTTGGTTTGTGCAGGAGTACTGGACTTTTTCACATCTATACGTTGTTTAAAAATATTTGGCCATCACTTCTCAGAAATTAGCCATATATGTGAACTTTACTTGGATTAAAAAAAAAGCTGTATAAGTTATTTCTCGACAGTTTGCTTGAACTAGAATATAGATTCTAGATACCAGTGATACTGTATTGTTGTGATGATGCTATCGTGCTTATGGAAAAATATTACTAAAAGAAATACACAGTGAATTATTGTTATGAAGTGTTAATTGGTAAATCTAGGTAAAAGGGTATTTTGGCCTTCATTTGTCTGTTTAAACACTGAATTCTGAAATGTGAAGCATTTTGTATTTAAGAGGAATAGGAATTTGATTTGAAATTGAAATAAAATAGTGGGGGAAATTCATTTGTATTCATAAGTAGTAGGAGTTGGTGTTTTTTATTTTTTGGGTGTTTTTTTTTAGGGGGCAGTATGTACTAGGGATTGAGCCCAGGGCCTTCTGCCTGAGCTACATCCCCAGCCCCTCTTATATTTTGTTTCGAGACAGTCTCACTAAGTTGTCCAGTCAGGACTTGAATTGTGATCTTCCTGTTTCAGCCTCCTTCTGTGCTGGAATTATAAGTGTGTGTAACCATTCCCACCTAATATTAGCAGGTTAAGAAAAAAAATGAATGAATACTGGCAGCATGGGCTATACATAGCAATTTCAGACTTTATAGTTTTATTTATTATATTTAAATGTGAAAGATGTCACTAAGTACTACATATTTTTACATGGCAAATATAAATTGAATAAGGTAAAATATTTTGAAAACTTCAATTTAAAAATTTCAAGTTTGTATTATAACTCAAAGCTTGATATTTTCTTTTTTTTATTTAAATTGAATTTATTGGTACATTCTAGGTAGACAGTACAGTTACATTCATTACTGGGATCTTGTACCTTTACATGACAGGTCTTGGTTCTCATGTTTTTCTCCTTGTCCCCACCCTCCCTTCACCCCCTTCCTTCAAACACTTTAATTCCATTTTTACATTTTCTCATATTTTTTTCCTTTTCCCTTATTCCCCTTTCCCTATCCTTCTCACTGTCCCTACACCTTTGAAAGCTTGATATTTTCAAAGGAACAAATCAAGTATCTAGTATGTTGGTATATCATTTTAAAATTTTAAGTGAATGCTTTTATAATATATAAAAATACCTTGAAAAGCTCATTCACATTAAATAATTACTATTAAATTGTACTACTACCAAGTTGTACATTTTCAAGAAATATTTTAATGAACAGAACCCTATATGGAATGCATTAATATTAATTTGGAATTTGTGGTGCATTATTTAATATTTGACCAGAGGTTGAATTTTTTGTTTTAAACTAGGATAATAAATACTTTTAGGTCTGTGTGCCATAGCATTACTCTCAGCTGCGCAGCTTTGCTACTGCAGAGTGAGTGTGTGATGTGGTTGTCTTCTCTTACAGCTTTGTTTACAAGCCAGGGGGTTTGCCCCTACCTTCTACCTGGACTGCATTTATACAACAATGCGCTCCCCTGTGTATCATTCTATAGAATAAACAAGAATGACTTGTAATAAAGATCAGATTGCTTATTTATGTTTTATTATGGAATTCTTAGAGTATTTACAAAATCCTTTTTAATAGTTTATTGTCATGTGAGAGGTCTTGTCTTTGGTATTCAATAACCATGTATTTAAAAAAAAAATAACCATGTATTGAGTTGAGCTACCTAACGAACTTGGAGTGCCAGTTTGTTTTTAGTATCCAGTTTTTATATTGAATATCATTATAAAGTACTCAAATCTTTTTAGGGATGAGTTTGAAATACAAGTAAATAATCAATTAGAGTTCAATTATAAATTATAAATTTTGATATTCATATGGTCATTATTACTAATAAGATGTTAAGTTTTCTATACTTCTCATCCTCAGAATGTCCTTTTAGCACTTACTGGGTTTAATGCTCAAGCAAAAAATATTTATAGCAGTCTTATTAATAATTATCCAGTTTTCCTCTTTTTTGACCATATTTGAATTTTAGTTTGATCAATAAAAGGAATTTCTTATTTTGATATTAATCTCCAGGAACATTCATTGCATCCACCATTGGACACAATACCTCAAGTAATTTAGTTTATGAAGATTGACCTATATTAACTAAACTTTAAGTATTATTTTATATTATCAAAATAGTTCAATGAAGATGATTTATTTTTTTCAAAAACACGTGCATTTTAATAACTTAAAATTCAGCCACCAACAGATCACCATATGGGTCTGGGTTGAGGCAATATTGATCCCTCACATGTCAGAAAAGGCAGAAATGAAAATGATAGAGAAAATCCAAAATATCTTATGATATAGCAGTGATATAGAAAGTGCTCAACAATAATCATGATTATAAAACAGATGCAATCCAGATATGATCTTTAGCAAATCAATAAAGTGTCTATTCCTTTATTGCCTCAAATGCCCTTTCCTGGATCTTAGCAGCTTACATTGATCATGCAGTTGATACTACTATAAGCTGTATTTTAAATGTGAAAATTTGGCTCATTAATGAAGGAGCTTCTGTGGGTCACTGCAAGAGACTAGTGAAACTAAAATACTACTAATAAGGTATCATAGAATTACTAACCTGCTTGACACTGAAAATTATTGGAAATGTCAGGTATTCTTGATGTGGAACTGGCATTCACAGAACCACTGCCCTCTCCACCTCTGCAGTCAAAACTTTGGAGGAGAGAAGACATCTAATGTATGTAGTAAAGGAACTTACTAGCCAGGAGTGTAAGACAGAAATTAAACACATAAAACACAGAATCAAGAATAACAATGATAGGGCCGGGGATTTAGCTCAGCGGTTCGGTGGCCTGCCTTGCAAGCGCAAGGACCCAAGTTCAATCCCTGGTACCAAAAAAAAAAAAAAAAAAAAAAAAAGAATGACAATGATAATTACTTGTTCATTTGTTTCCTATATATACACCTTGAGAAAATACACCTATACGATATGAGACATTTCTACATATCAAAAAGTTTCAGAGGTAACATCACTTCTATAGAGTTTGTTTATATCTGAGAGATCATCATCATTATTATTTTGGTTTTTTGAGACAGGATCTTGCTATATCGTCTAGGCTGGCCTCCCAACTTGTGCGATCCTCATGCCTCAGCCTCCCAAGTGCTGGGATTATAGGTGTGCACCACCATGCTCAGGACTATATCTGAGAATTTGTATAACTCCAATTGAATCAATTGTATTATCTCCTGAGGAACTGTTTATAGCAAATAGTCCTTGGAAATGGGCCCAATAAAAAAGAGTGACCTGGTAAATTTTTCTGATCCTTCTCACAGCTGTTCTACCTGTATGATACATGATCAGGTCTCCTAAAGACTGTGCTCCAGATCACTCCCTTCTGCATCAAAACAGGAAAACCATATAATTTAGCAAGGTTGCTTTCTTTTTGTTCTTTTGCCTCAGTATCTAAAAGAAGTCAGATAGCTTATTTTTCCTCAGTATCAGACATTATACAAATAATACATATTTTCAAGACATTTGTCTTTTCATGAATGCTGTAGTTATTTGCCCAAGATGCTTAGTGAATGTGCCTAAAATACAATAGACTGGAGATACTCTTTGTTTAATGACTGAATTATGTTCCTATGACTAGGACATTAAGTCAGTCGCTAAATGAGGAATCATATACAAAATGTATATTAAAATATTCAGAACAAAGAAATGGTCAAAGGAAGCTCCCACCTGATAACTTTGCTTTTACTATTGGCATAACTCTTACATTCAGTACAGTAATGTATAACATAAAATTACAGTACTGTAGAGAACAATCAGCAAAAATTAGTACTTTATAAACAAAATATACTGTACAGAAAAGACATTGAAGCTTTATCAATAGGAACTGTACCAAAAAAAAGGTTGTGAGTCTGAGTAGCAGGTAGTAAGTCCAAACAGCATGCCTTGGTTGTAAGTGTAAACAGTCATTGCATGGGTAGTCCTTAAACGAGGAATATCTGTATTTATAATAGTAATGCAGGATTAACCTACCTTAACTGAAATTAAGTAGAAGATTTATTTGATGATGATGGCTACTGTTGAGCAGAAAAAGAAACTTTTTATTGGTAAAGATCAAATGAACCCTTACATTGATCTGAATTTCAGAACTGTTTTTATTAATATATGTTTTTAAATAAATGAACTGTATTATTAATGAGATTACTTCAACAGCTTAAAGTTTATATTGTTATACTATATTTTATTTGTGATTAACTTTATGAATTCCAATTATGAGACAATAGTAAGTATAAAACAGTAAAAATATTCTTACAGATTTTTTTTTTTTTTTTTGATACTGAGGCATGAACTCAGGACCTTTAACTTGTGAGGCAGGCACAGTACTACTGAGCTAAATCCCGAGTCCTAGATTTTGTTTTTAAAGGAGAAATAGTCCTGCCTTCTTTCTCCAATTCAACTCAAATCATTGCCTATTTATTCTGTTTTTAATTATTGTATTATTTTGACACCTCTTCCTTCTCCACAAATTTAATTATAAAACAGAGGTGTAAATCATTTTAAGAAGGGTAGCCTATTCAGGAGGGAAGTAAAAGATAAAACAAATGTGTAGGAATTCATGGTATCATGAAGTTCACTTATTATGAGGCCAGATTGCCCTAATATATTTTAAAAGGTAATCACTTTGTTGTAGCAATTTAATAAACTAGATGACAAGAGGAATACTTTATTAAACATTCTTTGTCCAAAAAAGACTGGAAAATATTTGATACTTCCATAGGAAAGATTTTCATCCAAAATTAATAAATTTAAAAGTTTGACATTTTGAATCAAGATATAGGAATATAGACATCTGAAGAGTAAAACCTTGCCTAATACTAAATTGTGTAATGCAGATTTATATATTTTGCCTTGTCTGGGTACTATCATCTTATTGTTTTTGAACCCAGGGCTTTAACACTGAGCTACCTCTCCAGCCTCCTCCCTCCTTTTATTTATTTATTTGTTTGTTTGTTTGTTTATTTATTGGTACCAGGGATTGAGCTCAGGAGCTTGTGCTTGTGAGGCAGCTGCAGTGCCACTGAACTAAATCCCTGGTCCTGATCCTTCTTTTTTAAATATTTGAGCCTGCGTATTGGTAAGTTGCCCAAGAATGGCGTGGATTTGCAATCTTCCTGCCTCAGCCTTCCAGAGTGTTGGAATTTGCTTCTTGGTACAATTTAATTTATTATTAATTATTGCTACTGTTTGTATTTTGAGAAATGGTCTAGCTATGCATTCCAGACTGCCTTTGATCTCACTATTGTGATCCAGCCTGGCCTTGAAATCAAGGCAGTCCTCCTGCCACAGCTTCCTGGGTGCTGGGATTACAGGAGTGTGTCAGGCTTTAGTTATATATTCATTGTTTTTAAAAATTGAGAAACCCTGAAGATTCCATATTTTGGAGAGAATTTATGGATTATTGAATAAAACAAATTCATTGTAATATTACTGTTTATTTACTCATGAAATCTTCAGTGAAAGTGTCACAAATTCTTTTAAATTAATAGACTTTTTTAGTGTAGAAAAATTAAGCAGAAATTTGTAGAAAAATTGAACAGATAATAATTTCTATAAGCTCTGTCCCTTATCCCCAGCCACCTCCAGCATCCTCTGTTAACATGCATTGGTGCCTTACATTTGTTTCAGTTTCTGAGCCAATATTAATTCACTATTGTTAACTTTATTATATCTCATTAGAACTCATTACAACATAAAGGTTGTCCTTTTTAGGGGGGTACTGGGGCTCAAACTCCGGACTTCATACTTGCCAGGCAGGAACTGTGCCACTGAGCTAAAGCCCAGACCCTATATTGTACATGTCTACATTGTACATTTGCTAAATGCATATGTCATTTATCCAGCATCACAGTATTATATGGAATAGTTCACTGCCTTATATTGCCTGTGTGCTACCAGTTCATCCACCTTCAGTCCCTGCCAACAACTGATCTTTAACCCTCTCTTTTTACAGAGTTGAATAGGAATGATGAAAAGGAATATCCTTGTGTTTTTGATCTGAAAAGCAAAGCATCTAGTTTCTCACCAATTGATATGATGTTAACTGTGTGTTTTTTGTACACACTTTTCATCGAGTTGAGGAGGTTCCCCTCTATTCCTAGTGTGCTGAGAATTTTTATCATGAGCAGTGTTAGATTTTATGATTCTTTTTCAATATTTGTTGATATGGTCATGTGATTTTTTAAAAGTCTTTTGATTACATTGATTAAATTAAACGTTTGAACATTGAACTAGCCTTGAATACCTGGAATAAATCCCACTTGGATATGGTGTAAAATTCTTTTTAAACATCATTTAGGGCCTGGGGATTTGTCTCAGTGGTTTTGCCGCCTGCCTTGCAAACACAAGGGCCCGAGTTCGATCCCCAGTACCAAAACAAAATGAAACAAAACAAAAAACATTATTGAATTTTATTTGCTAATATAATATTTTGTTGATAATATTTACATCTGTGTTTCTGAAAATTATTGTTATAGTTTTCCTTCTTTGAAATGTTTTTGTCATTTTTTTAGTGTTTAGGTAATGTGAGCTTCATAGCCTGAGTTAGTGTTTTCTCTGTTTCTGTTATCTACGATAGATTATAGAGAATAGACATTTTTTTTTCTTTAAATATTGGCTAGAGTTCACCCATGAAAGTATGTGCTTTCTGTTGTGGAAGGTTATTATTGATTCAGTTTTAAATACAAGAATAGGATATTGTTTGTTTTTCCTTTTCCGAGTTTTGATAGCTTGTATATTTTAAATCTGTCCATTTTATATAGCTTATCAAATATGTAGACATAAAGTAGCTCAGAGTATTCCTTTATTTTTAATATCCAGGGAATCAGTAGAGGTTAGTACTTTGTGTCATGTGTGACACTTGTTATTGTGTCACTTTTTCTTTTGAACTGTGGTAGGATCTTATAAATGTCATCTTTTAAAAGAACTAGCTTTTGGGTTCACTAGTTTTTCTGTACTGATTGCATATTTTCACTTTCACTGAACGTGACATTCACTGAATTTGCAGCAATTTGAATTTCTTCTCCCTATTTTATTTATTTCATCTTTTTCTGTTTTTCAAGTAGAAGCTTAGGTCATTGATTTAAAATCTTTTTCTACTATATGTAGTCATTGCTATCAGTCTCTCAGAACTGCTTTTGCTGATGCACAAATTTTGATAGGCTGCATTTTCCTTTTCATTTAGTCATGTGCTTTCTAATGATTTTTTAATGATGAACTTAATATATGACAGTGATCCTGTGTGACCATAATGGAACTGAAAATTTCCGGTTGCCTAATAACAACATAGCTCATGGAACACATTGTTCATGCATTTGTATTGATGTTGGTATAAACAAACATGCACTGACAGTTGTATAAAGGCATAGCATATGCCATTATGTATGGTACATAATATTTGATAATGATCATTTTACTGGGATTTATTGTAGCATATATACTTTTTATTTTATAGTGTACTCTCACATACAAAAAAGTTAACTTTAAGACACCCTCACGTGGTCCTTCAGGAGGTATTATTAAAATTCTCAGCTACCATGTCAGCTCCCTGTATAATATGTTGGTGCCACCGAAGACAAGAAGTGGAAAAGGAAGACAGTGGTGTTTCTGACCCAGATCCTGGCAAGCTTATGTAAATGAATGCTTGTTTTGGTTTTTAACAAAGCATTTAAAGATTAAAAAAAAAAATTGTAAAGTAGAAATAGAAAAAAGTTACAGAGTAAGGATATAAAAGTAGACATTATTTTCATACAGCTATAGTATATGTGTTTTAAAGTGTTACTACAAAAGAGTTAACATTTTTTAAAAAATTAAGTCTTATTTTAATTGTTCTGGATATAAATGCCTAGGAACAGAATTGCTGGGTCAGTTTTGTGGTATTATTTATCCTGCTAGGTGTTCTTTGAACTTCCTGGAATTGGGCTTTGGTATCTGTAATTAATTTCAGGAAACTCTTAGTTATTATTAAAATATTTCACCTTTTCTTCTCCTTCTTGAATTACTATTATGCATATATTATTTGTTTTTGTAATCTTTCCACTGTTTCTGTTAGCTTATATTAACTTGAATTTTTTTCTTTCACCTTTTTAAACTCATTTCTAATATTTTTTGGAAAACAAGCCTAAAGGTGAACTTTCCCTTAGCTTTTATTTGTTTGGCAGAGTATTTCTCCTTCATTTCTTTTGGGGGTGGGGGGCGTGTACCGGGGATCGAACTTAGGACCTTGCTCTTGCGAGGCAGGCACCAGCACCACTGAGCTAAATCTCCGGCCGTCTCCATTTCTGAGTATAGCTTTGATGGTTATAAAATATTCTTCTTGGTTAACAGTTGTTTTTCCTTTTGCACTCTGAATGCACCACCCTACTCCTTTGTGGCTTGTGAGGTTTCTATAGAGAAATCCATTTGTAACCCTGTTGGACTTCTCTTATATGTGATTTGCTTCTTTTCTCTTGCTGTTTTCAGAATCCTCTTTTCCTTTGTTTGTGGAAAGCTGGATTATATCTTGACATTTTTTTTTAAAAAAAAATTTATCTGGCTTTAGACCTTTAATCTTCCTTTATGTGGTTATTGATGTCCATTTACTTAAGATTTGTATAATCTTGTCTCTGTCTTTCCTGTAACTGAAAATTTAGCCATTTTTATGCTTTTTGTTTGAATTCCATGTTTCTTAATTTCATTGTGTTTGCTATTCTCTTTTGACTCTATATTTTAAAAGAACTTATCTTCATAGCTGTGATTTTTTTCTTCTGCTTGATTACTTCTCTTCATGCAGTCTAATTTTATTTGTTGTATTTTTTAGCTTCAAAATTTTTCTTTTTATAATTTTAATGTTTAAAATTTTTCATTTTGATTTTTCTAATTTAATTGAATTGCTTTTCTCATTTCTTGATACTCATTGTATTTCTTGATAACCACTTAATATGACTACTGTGAATTTTTATCAGGCATTTTGTATATCTTCACTTTTTTTGGTTTTAGTCATCGGGAGATGGTTATGTTCTTTTAGTGGTATTATGTCTCCTTGGCTTCATGGTTTCTCTTGCATTCTGTTGAGGTTTGTGTCTTTGTGGGCAGTCACTGTGGTTGCAGACTCTATAGGCTAGTTTTGCTCAGGAAGGTCTTTCACCTATGGGGGGTGTGAGCATCCCTGCTGGTTGGCAGCAGAGGCTCTGGCACACTGCGGGGGGCAGATTGTGTGTTCAGAGTAAAAACAATTAGACAGACCATGGATCTAATAGAACTGGAGTCGGTTTTTCCTTTGTTGTGTTTTGCAGTGGCCTATCTATAATCAGCTATTTCTAAGAATAAAACTTTAAGCTTAAATTCTGCTGTTTTTTGGTGCTCAAGTGGATTGTAATAGTAAATGAATTATATTATGATGATTTTATACCACTGCTTAAGGAAAAAAAAGACTGGTTATAATAGCAACGTGCATTTCCTGAGATCTTTTTGTCACTTTAATCATAGAAATGATTTTGCTAGTGGACTAAACTGAAAACAGTGATGGTGAACCTTTTAGAACTTTCATTGATAACAGGCAGCCTACTGCGGCACACATGCCATAGATTTGGCACCACTGTTTGAAACCATTCTTTTCTATTGTGTTTTCCTGCTTTCATTTTGAATGTTGCTTTCATTTTTTTTCACCTCACGTTCCTAACTTCTTGGTCTTTCTAGGAAAGGTTTGTTCGTTTTAAACTTTCTGTGGTTTGTTTATTAGTCTCTGAAACAAGTCCTGCTACTAGTCTATTTAGTTTCAGAAGAAAATACTCAGAAGTATTGTTATTACCAAACATAACAATAAAATAGTGCTAATTATATTTCTAGGTTTTTGGATAAATTGGAGTGGGTATATCTTTGAGCACACTCTTGGACTGATTTATCTTTAAATTATTTAAATAAAATTCCTCACTATGCTAAGCTGTTTTTGAGAATCAGAATTTCTTATTTTGGATGGATGAGTTGAGAATAGTTATTTTTTATCTGTAATATTTTTCTGTAGAAAGCAGATTTAGATATCTTATGTGTTAGTCACAAAATTAGAACAGATTAAATTTAAAGTTGTGGTTGGTTTTTAGTTGTAATTTTGGAATCGGGCAACTCCCCTACTGTAAAATAGAAGGTGTGTTGCAGTAAGGTAAGCAGAGAAGGCTGGCTTCATGGATGGAAAAGTACCAAAAAAGCATAAATAAGGGAACAGATAACGAATTGGTTGTTTCAAATTCATTTTCCTTATAATATGGTAAAAACAGGGGGACTTCTTATACTGGCCAAAGTAAACTAGACATTTTCTTATTGGCTTCTGTGAATCTCCTGTTTGTAGAAAAGTGTCTCAACATTTTATTTTATTACATGACACTTCCTGCTTTCTGCTTTGATTTCTAGAAGCATGTGTGAGGGTATTTGAAAACAGGGACTCCCATAAACTTATGCACCTTTGGCTTCTTTTTAATTATATTGAGCACAGTATAATTTAATTCAACAAACTTTATTTTACTATTTTGGATGTCACATACTGTCAATATAAATAGCGATAAATCTGATAGATATGCCATTATTTAAAACAGCAGACACTGTTGCAAATATAAGGTAAATTTATAGTTATGAGCAGAGGTGTCATGGACAAGAATCAGAGCAGCCACTTCTGTCAAGTGATGGGACATAAACTGGGAGTTTGCTAGGAAGGAAAATTTATGGCAAAGATCAGTTTGGGCAGAGCTAAAGGAGTCATTCTCTCTCTCTCTCCCTTCACCCATAGCCTCAAAACACAAACACCCCAAACAGTGGGACACAAATGCAAAACTAAAAATAGAGAAAAACAAATAAGGAATAGGAGAGGGCAAAAGTACCACTATATTTAATAGTTGAAATCCATTGAAAGGTGAAATGGAAAATGAGTATGAGTTACGATGTAAAGAGAGTAAATTTCAAATACCAGTTGCAGTTGCTGTGTGATCCTACATAGGTCACTTTGTTTTTCTAAGTTGCATTTTCCTTCTTACACTAGATGCTTTTAGTGCCCTACTCAGATCCTTCTACTTGCACGCTGTAAATAACTATCTCTCACCTGCAGAGTTGGTGACTTACAGCTCTGAGTTCTCCCCACCTCCACAGAACTACTGGGAGACACCTGCCCACAGATGTCTGAGCAATTAAGCTCTCCTCTTTCCCAAGGGGTGAATGGGTGACGACTAGCCACTGACTGGCTGATATGGGATATAAGAGCTTGACTTTTGTCTCCAGGTAGGAAACTCCCTGGTGCCATTTAGACTCCATAGCTCAACCCCAGATCAGTTTGAGGGTAGACTTAAGCTGAACCCACAGCTTTATTGCTTTATCCACTTCCTTGAAGTCTTTTGTTAAGAGCATTCCTTCATTCGTGTGCAGAGTTGTCTTAGACTTTGCTTCTCAGGAACTTGTCCTGCCTAAGGTTCACTCTTCTCTCTTTTAAAATGCATACAATATACAATTTACCATAATATAAAAATAAGTATTTAAAATGTATGATTCAGCACAGTAAGTGCATTTATAGTGTTAGGTAAATATCACCACAGTCTAATTTCAGAGCCTTTTCATCAGCCTGTAAGTGAACATTAAGCCTGTTAAGCAGTCACTACCTATCCACTCACCCTGAGCAGTCACTGATGACAGCCCCTGATAATACCTAGAAGAGGAATTACTTGGTCATGTAATAGTCCTGCTAATTCGTTAAGGAACTTCCAAATGCTTTCAAAGAGGATGCATCATTTGACATTTTACGAGCAATGTATGAGGGTTCCAGTTCTCTACATGTTTGCTAGCCCTTAATATTTTTCATTTTTGTTTGAATAGTTATTTGTGTGGTATGGATCGTCCTCTTTGAAGTTGAACTCATTTTGTTTATTGTAAAAATCATAATTTGGCAGATAAAATATTTGGTATATTATAAGCCACCGTATAGATGCCTGTACATGTGACATGTGACTCAAACTGAAATAGGAGTCAAAGGACAAGGTTGGTTTCTGTCAGCTTTTGTAAGACTTGCATAGAAAAATTCTTTTTTATTCTTTTTTGTTTGTTTATTTTGGTTCTGGAGATCAGACTCAGGACCTTGCACTTGCGAGGCAGGTGCGGTGCCACTGAGCTAAACCGCAGGCCTGTGAATGCTATTCTTGATGCTTAGTTTGAGCATAAGAAGAGACAGCTAGGGATCTGTTTTATTTTCATTGTCTACTACTCGTTAAAGGTCTACTTTTACCAGGATATATTGTTTTCTCTTGTTAATATAGTGCTTTGTCTTGTTATAAATCATGTTTTTGTATTACTTAAAATAGCAAAATGTTGAACAGTATAAAAGCACCTGTAATTCTTTTTGCTAGAGCTCAGAACTGTAGGTTTGTTTCTTTCTGTATTTATTTGAGATACACATAATTGTACAAATGTACAATTTTACAAATGTAAATGTTGATTTTTAAAACTATTATGTTTTTTTTCTCATTGAGTTTATTGGTACATTTTAGGTATACAGTACAGTACATTCATCATTGGGATCTTGTACCTTTACATGACACGTCTTGGTTCTCATTTTGTCCCCTTGTCCCTGCCCTCCCTTCACTGGCCCCATTTACAAACACTTTATTTCCATTTTTCATATTTTTTTCTTTTCCCTTATTACCTTTCCCCTACCCTTCCCACTTTCCCGACACCTTTAGCCCTTCTTCCTATTTCACATTGTCAAATCATCTCATTAGGATCTTATGTACTGTTATAATTTTTCACACCAGAGAAACTATTTGGTATTTACACATGTGTGACATTTCACTTAGGAGTATATCCTCAATATGTATCCATTTTTCTATGAATGAATCTAATTTCTCATTCTTTATGGCTGAGTAGTATTCCATTTTAATAGAAAAACGACATCTTTATCCATTTGACCCAGCCATCCCTCTGCTGGGTATCTTTCCAAAAGAATTTAAAGAATCATACCACAGTGATATATACACACCTGTGTTTAGAGAGGCATAGTTTGTAATAGCTAAAAACTTGGAAACAGCCCATTTACCCCTCAGTTGGAAACTGGATAAAACTATTATGTTTTGTGTTTTTTAAAAATATATTAGAAATTTATAGCATCAGTTTTAGGGAGTATATAACATTCCTACTATTGGATATTATAGCATCTTCATTATGGTTAGACTTTTCTACTTATGTAATGTGTATGTGTATGCATTATGAACAAAACCTTTTAAAAATCTTGAATCTTTTATTATAAAGTAGAGGCAACCTATTTTATATCTTGGTATTGTTTTTCTAATATAATAATCAGTTTAAGATATTATTTCATATAGTTCTATAAAATATTTGTACTTGTTTTGGTGTTTTTAGCTTTACACTTAAGTGGTTTTATGGCTTTCTGCCATAAATCAAATAATCAAAAGCTACTGCATAAAAATGGCCCTTACTTTTGAACCATTGGTTTTACTTTCTGGTAAGTTACTGCGATTTTTAAATATAAAAACATACATAGATCTTGTGAGATTAAGGTAAAAGTTAACAGGAAATTTAAAGGTAAAATGGTAAAATTGGAGATTTAAAATAGTTTTATATACTTTAAGGAGTGCTTCATTAAAGAGGCTTAGTTTGCCATATGTGATATTTTCAGATTTTACTATTCACATAATAGAAAAGTAATGATTACATTGGCAACCTTCAAGTCATTTTCCTTTCTTGTTTGATTAGATCTGGTAGCTGTGTTTTACAGTGCGTTTGAGCGTTTGAGTTATTTGTCATTAACAGTTAGATAATAATAAATATTCTTTAAGTATTTTTGGACCCATCCTCAAAGACTCTTTTCTGATTTTTGTAAATCATTTTTTTGATATGTTCCAGATGGATCAAGTGAGGTTTAAATGTGAAGCATCTCAAATTTGTCTTGCTTCCCTGCTGTTTTCCTTTTTACCCCCTTTCCCTTCCCTTTCCTGCCCTTCTCTTCTCTCTTTTGTTTTGCTTGTGGTACCAGGGATTGAACTCAGGGCCTTCATGGTAAGCTATATCCCCAGCCCGTTATTTGTTTTTAACTTTTAGACAGGGTCTTGTAAATTGCCTGGGCTGGGTTTGAACTTGCCATCCTCCTGTCTCAGCACCCTAGAATGCTGGCATTCCAAGTGTGTGGCACCACACTTGACTCTGTTTTTTTCTTTTAAATAATACAATTAAAAATTAAATAGAAAATAATTTGTTTTTCCTGATTCTAAAATGTACATATTGTTGAGATGTAGAAAACAAAAAATGTTAATGGCATTACTGTTTTTCTAGTAATCACATTTACAATTCTGATTTTAAAATCTTCTTTGTTTTCATTTTTATTCCTGCCAGTTATTTTCTTGTATCCCTTCTTTTATTTCTATTTCTCCATCTTAGATTTACCTTGACCTCATCACCTATTGAGTTATGAATTATGACTTGACCTCTGTTTCTGAATTTACTCTAGTATTTTTTCCCCACTACTGCATTAATCTTTCCAAACCTCCTATATGCTAGCATACACACACACACACACACACACACACACACACACACACACACTCATATTAAGTGCTCATTCTATTTGATGATGCTAGACTTCACTTCCTAAATTTTTCTCTTGCTGTCTGTCTGTATTGTGCTCCTATTTATTTCTCTGTCTGTAAGGAAGGGCCTCCTTGTCCCCCTTCCTGAAGTGCTGGTAATACATTAAGTTTTCACAAGTTCCACTTTGTCATAAAAACCTTGCAGTGTATCCTTATGAAAAAGAGATGAACTTCATTGAGAACACAGAATGAGGCTATAAAAAGGTACCAGTATTAGATTTTTTCTAAACCATGTTCCAGTCCTGGCTCTGTAAAGTCTCAACCTGATGACTTGAAGCTATTTTTTTCAGCTTTTCTGCTGCTTCATCTCTGAAGTGGGCATGAGTATATTGTTTTGGATATTGTGAATGTTAACTAAGATAACAAACCTTGCGTTCAGCAGCTTTCTTCTGCCAGGCCATCTCTTCCACTATGATGTTTCTGACTTAGTGCCAGCCAGTCATGGAATGAACCTACAGAAAGTGGAAGCCAAAATAAACCTTTCTTCCTTTAGGTTTCCAGTGTTGAGTATTTTGTCCCAGAGATAGGAAAGTGACTAAAACAATACTATAATTTTGTTCATTTGTTGTTTTGGGTCACTATTTAAAAGCTATTAAAAATAATTTAATGCTATATGTTAAATGCCAAAGAAAACAAGAGTTTTAACAGAATTAAATTTTAATACAATTTTAATTGAGTGATTTTTTTATTGTACTTGAGATCTCAGAGTTATACATTTCATGAATTATTTAAAAGTTTCTAGAAATAAATATTCACATGTTTATAAGATTTGGGGCGGGGTGGGGACTGAGGATTGAACCTGGTGTCTCACACATACTCTAGGCAAGTGCTGTATCACTGAGCTCCATTTCCAGCCCTTTAAAAATATTTTTACTTTGTGATAGATAGGATCTTACTAAGTTGCCTGCCCTGCTCGTGAAGTTACAATCCTCGTGCCTCAGCCTCCTGAGAAGGTATATTATAAACTATTCCACCTCTATTCAGTCACTCATCTTCTTTTGAAAGAAGCTAGTTATCAGAGATTCTATATCAAATCTCTCAAAGGATTTTTATGTTGCTTAAAGGTCAGAATAAGCACTTCTTGTACTTATTGTCATATGAGTGATTTACAGTACTCCTAATTATGTCACTTGTCCAAGAATGCCACAGCATGGTGTTTTTAGCTTATTGTTGTCATGCTTTGTAATCATCATTCTTGAACAAGTCATAGACTTCTCATTGTACTCTCCTCAATGTGATGCTTGCTCATACATTGTAGTACTTTAAAGAAAGCATTAGTCCTTTTGAAGTGACATTTAAAGTGAAATGAAGCGACTTTTATAGTGGCTTTGGAAACTGATTTGTTAGAGAGTTGTCATAATGAGGTCATTTTCTAAAAAATGATGAAGTCATTTTCCTTATTATTTTAGTCATAGAGGGCTTTTTCTGTGCCCAAACATTTCTAGTTTCTGCATTCTCACCCACTTATTTTCATA
Organism: Fukomys damarensis; assembly: GCF_012274545.1. Taxonomy (NCBI): domain Eukaryota; kingdom Metazoa; phylum Chordata; class Mammalia; order Rodentia; family Bathyergidae; genus Fukomys; species Fukomys damarensis. The sequence continues at coordinate 10,409,904 of NW_022900932.1, read as the reverse complement.
GTTTCTAATATCATGGAATAAGATGATGATGGAACTTTTGAAAGGCAACAGTTGATACTTAACATGTTCAATATTTGACTATAGTTAGAAAAAGATTTAAATATTAATTTGTGTTTTCTAGTGGAAGAGCAAAGGATGTCTAAAATTCTGTGTGTAAATATCTGCATACAGAATATGGAATTCTACCAAGGTTCTTCTGAGCCTTGTAGTCTGACAGCTTAGTCAGATTCAAGCATTCTACCTGTTTGAATGCTCATTGCTTCATGATTTATTTCTCTATGTTTTGCAGCATCTCTGGCCCTCATTAACTATGTGTGATGGGAAATTTGGGGCAGTAGAGAAAAGCAGCTTTCTCACTTACTGTGATGGTGGTTGCATTTGCATTCTCTTCTCTTTTGGGGTATTTCCTTTATCAACCTGTATATGTATTTTTGATGGGAAATTCAATATATATTAGAAGGGCTAATTCATGATTTCATAGTGTCTCTCTGATTCAAGCCTATTTTTTCTCTATAATGGAAAATGTAATGTTATACAAAAACATAGTTATATATAATTTAGCAAAACATTTCTTATAGAAAAATTATTTCCATGATGTGTTATAATTTATTTTGAAGATGGTAAAAATTAAAATACTTTGAGATTTGTGAAATAAAATGGGGAAGCCAAAAATGGATTCAGTCCCATTTAACGATTTTTAACATAAGAATTACAAAATAAGTATTAAATACTGTTACTTTGAAGTAAAGTTTAAAAAGGTTAACATGTTAAAAAGTTTATATAATGGAAAAATAGTTGTAAGAAAAATTTGTAGAAAACAAACATTCTATCTTGGAAGATAATTATTTAAAATGTTTCTAGCTGGGTGTGATAGTATATGTCTGTAGTCTCAGCACTTACAAGGCTGAGACAAAAGGATCTCTGAAGCTCAGGAGTTTGAGGCCAACCTCGCCAGCATAGTGCAACCCTGTATTACAAAGAAAGGGAGGGAGGGAGGGAGGAAAGAAAAAAGAAAGAAGGAGGGAGAAAGTTAGTTTCTGATGGAAGATTGCTGCTTGGAGTAGTAGTTAGGTATGTTGTGCCAGTTACCTCTTGCTCATGTTATCCAGTATACCACAAACAACTCCAAAATCTTCATGGCATACAGCAAATGTTTGTTGCTTATTTTGTGTCTTGGGCAGCTGGATGTCATTAGCTGGAATTTGGTTGACTAGAGGTTACTCTCTTTTTTTATCATTTAGTAGGCTAGCTTAGGTGTGGTCTCATGATGGCAGAGGTGTAATAAAGAGCAGAAAATGCAAATGTCTTTTGAAATCTGGTTTTGTATTGATATGCCATCACTTCCCATTTAAATGTATTGGCCAGAGTAAGTCACATGGCTAGGTAAGGTCCAACAAGTGGAAATTATACAGTCTCTTTAGCCAGAGGAATTGTAAAATTATATTGAAAAGGAATGAAAAATTGAAACTGTAGTGAAATCCACAATTTCTAATACAACCTCAACAAAGAAGAAAGTTGGAGGGCTCATATTTATCTTACTAATAAAGCTACAATAATCAATCCAAACTTCTGGTATAAAGACAAAGCCTAGCTATTGTGGATTACATTGCTATAGGGGTATGCATGAATCACCATTGTATGCTGATTTTAATGCCTTTGAGTACATACCAAGGAGTGGTATAACTGGATCAGGTGGTATGATATATCTATTTTTAGTTTTTTGATAATTTTCCATTCTGACTTCCATAGTGTTCTAGTTTACACCAGCAAGTGCAGAAGGCTTCCTTTTCCCCTGTGTACTGGAAAACATTCATTGCTTTTTGTATTTTTGATCAAAGCCATTCTGACTGGGGTCAGATGGAATTTCACTATAGTTTTGATTTGTATTTCCCTGATGGCTAAAGATGTTAAACATTTTTTTCGTGTGCTTATTGTCCCTTTGAACTATTTCTTTTGAGAAGAATCTGTTCATTCACTTCCTTATTCATTGATTGGGCTATTTGGTTTTTCTGTTGTTTGAGTTCTTCCTATGTTCTAGATAATAGTCTTCTATCAGAAGAGTAGTTAGCACTATTGCCCCCTCCAGTTCTGTAGGTTGGCTCTTCAACTCTATTGATTGTTTCCTTTGCTATATAAATAATTGAGTTTGATGTAATCCCATTTTTTTGTTGATTCTTGCTGTTATTTCCTGTGGTATTAGAGTGCTATTCAGGAAGTCTTTGCCTTTGCTTATGGCTTCAAGTATTTCCCCTGTGTGTTTTCCCAGCAGTTTGTTTCCCATCGTATATCTAAATCTTTGAAACATTTGGGTTTGGTTTTAGTACAGTTGTAAGAGATAGGAATCTAATTTCATTCTTCTACATGTGGATATCCAGTTTTCCCAGCACCATTTGCTAAAAAAGCTTTATCTATGTATAAAGTTTTTATCCCCTTTGTCAAAACTTAGATAACTATAGATGTGTGGGTGTTTCTGTGTCTTCTCTTTTATTCCATTGAATACATGTCTGTGTTTGTGTGTATATCATGTTTTTGTAACTATGACTTCGTTATAATTTTAAATTGGGTATTGTGATGCCTCTAACATTTTTCTTTTTACTTATTCTTTGGCTATTTAGAATCCTCTGTGCTTCTATGTAGATTTTAGGATTGTTTTTTCTATTTCTGTGCAGATGTTGGGTTTTTTTGTTTGTTTTGTTTTGTTTTTTGAGACAGGGTCTCACTGTGAAGTTGAGACTGACCTGGAACTCACTATGTAGCCCAGGCTGGTCTCAAACTCACAGTGATCCTGCTGCCTCAGCCTCCAGAGTGCTGGGATTACAGGTGTGCACCACCATGCCTGGCTCAGACGTTGGTATTTTAGTGGAGACTACATTTAATCTGTAGATCACTTCTGCTAATTTGGACATTTTACTAGTAATATTTTTGCTGAACCATGAAAATTTTCTTTCTTCAATTTGGTTGGATTCCTTGTTTTGTTTTTTTTTTCTTCCAAGCTATTGTGAATGGATATCTTTTTCTGATTTTTGACAGTTTCATTATTAGTACACAGGAAAGTTTTTGGTTTTTGTGTGTTTATTTTGTATTCTATCATTTTGCTGAATTTATCTCATGCAAAAGTTGTCTTACAGAGTTTTTAGGATCTTCTTCATAAAGGACTGTTACAGTTTTATCTAGATGTCCCCCAAGGCACCTTTTGTCCTCTTAGGTGGGCTTTTGGAATGTGATTGAATCATGGGGCAATGCACCCAACTTACTGCTACTAGGTGAGTCTAGTGGGAAGAGCTGGGTCACTGAGGGTGTTACCTAAAGGGTCCTCCCAGGCTCTTTGCTTTTCTCCCTGCCTCCTGGTTGCCTCGATGTGAGCACCTTTCCTCTGCTGTGTCCCTCTGCCATTCTTTTTCTACCTTGGAACCAGCTGACCATGGATTGTAACTGTGAGCCAAAATAAACCTCTTTAACCTCCGATATGCAGTAAGTCATTATCTGTCTATTCCATTCTAATATAAGCTTCACTAGATAAAAACTTTTGTCCTGTAAATTTCAGGGCCACAACTGTGCCTTTCACAAAATAGGCAGTCATTAAATATGAATGATCATAAGGCTTTTTCATGCTAGGTGGCAAGACACTGTTAGGACAATTGATGAGACATGGCCCTTTGATAGTTTATATACAGACTATGACGATAATTATAAGGTATTTACACAGTAAATGTATAATATATTTTTAAGTAGGCATTTGGCTTTGGCCTAATTTTTTCTTGCAGAAGTCTAAAAATGTTTCCATGGGGAAAAGACCTTTGAGCTAAGCAAAAATCTGTTAAGTAATAGAAAAAGCAAGGAGTTCTTCTTTGTAAAGAAGAGAGTTGTCAAAGTGTTCATGTCCAAGAGAACCAAAGGAAAAAGGAGCCTAATGAGGTAATGGCTCTATTATAGAGGAATAAAAATCTATTGCAGTTGTCAAAGACACTTTGTATATAAGACAGTCAAGTGCTGACCTGCCGAAAGAAAACAAGCTGGAACATGCTTTAGTATTTCAGAATGTCTGCCTTTTGACATTTGGGTTAGTTGTAGTGTCATTAACTATAATGAAAAATCCATAAGGAGACCCATATTTATGGGAAGAGAATTTACTCAGTTATTGTATTCTTCACTTTGAATGCTTATGTGAGGTTCTTGGTGCTTAGTTTGACATTTTTGCCTCTTTTTTCAGAGTTTGAATTTTTGTTAATCAGTATGATTTTGTCTGAGATGTTCAATGTACAGTAGGGCTATTCTTTTGCTTCTAGCATGGTTTCCTCCATGGTTTTGAGGGAGACAGTTGCTTTATTTACTCACACAGGCTATCTATATATTTCTCAGTAGGAGTATTTTGTGATGAACGTGGGTGTATGGAGACATCTGGAGACTGCCTTAATGTTGTAAAAGACTGAACCTTTGTACACCTAGTTGAGTATAGATTGGCACGAATTTCCCCATGTTGTAATCTTTATTCATTCCTCTAGGGAGAGTGTGGATGCCAGGGGACCAGGAATCAGTTAATTATCTTCTTGAATATGGAGTATAAGAGAAGAAGTTATTCTGGAAATTTTTATCTTTCATTTGCAAAGAACTTTATAAGCTAAATATTTGTGTATATGTCTAACTTGATTTCTTCATTTGAATCTAACATTACCTTTTGAGACATGGACATCAGGTGATAAATAGTGTATATCACATTGAAAAAGCTAATCTCAGAAAGATTAGTAGTTTGTTCATTGTGATTCTGCTATTAAGTAGACAACATTGAATCCATAATCAGGTCATCTTATTCTCAAGTTTAATGGGGAACAGTTAATAGTTAGGCTTAATATCAAAAGCAAGAGTGGAAAGAAAGATATGTGCTAAAAAGTAAGTTTCCTTCTGGTTACTTTTAAGTGATGACTGTTACAGATAGATTTTTTTTTTTTTTAATTTCAGCAACAACCTGCTTATTAAGGATAAGAAAAAAGCAAAGATAAAAAGCTAAATACCAGATGATCTATCTTACTACCACGTCTACCTGTGAGCTCACTGTCTAGTTCAGAAACAGACATACAAACAAATCAGTATAATATGGCATGAGTAATGGCTTGAGATATAATAACTTACATTGGTATAAGCTGTTTTTTATTACAGCTTAAAGCATGTCAATATTTTTGTTCTACAGCCCTCTCTAGTTTGATTTTTCACTGTTGCTAACATGAAATCTTTTAGTTATTAAAATTATATTGTTGTTTTAGCAATTAAAAGTCTTTACTTTTGAAACTTCTAACAACTATTTTCCCCTGTGCCTTCCTATTCCCATTGTTCTAAGACTCCATTGGGCCTTCTTCTGTAGCTGTGTCTTTCAGATACCATTATTTCTGACCTATTTGGCTGTGAGGTCTTTCATGCTTGAGAAAGTATTCTTTTTTGACTTTTAGTCCTCAAGGCCTGGCTCAGTGCTTTGCAAAGAGGATGTGCTTATTGGATGAATTGAATTGTCTAATTGTAGCTTAATCCCTTCTTCTGAGTTCATATCACAGCTACAGATAAGGTCACTACTCTTGTGGAGTCTCACAGGTGGTAAGTATTAGTGCTAGGATGCCATTTGTCCTCCTGTGGTATATAATATATTGTAGAATATCTGTCCAACTCACTGTCACGGACTGTACTGTTTTAGTCTAACTTTTAAGTACTTTAATCTTTTCTCAGAGGCTATTGAAGAAAGTAAAAATGTCTTGGAATCATGAGTTTGCAGTGGAGTGAATTTTTTTCTGCTTGAAATTTAGACATTTCTAGGTCCCTAATTTAAATTTAATAATATCTGAATAATTTAAGCTTAAAAACCAAATTTTCATTATCAAACTTGACATTAATGTAGCAAGAACCATTTCTAGTAAAAGGATCAGTGCATTGATCTTCTAGAAACTATATAACCCCACTTACTACTCTTATGTCATTTAAAAAGGAAGTCATTCCTTTTTATTTCTTCAACAGCTTGATTTTTTTTCCCCTGAGGAAGAAAAATGAATGAAAAGAAAATTTACCCTGTGAACTTCCACAATTTTCTTGTAAGACAACAATTAAAAAATATGTAAAATACAATCGGATTCTAGGCCTTTCTAAAAAAAAAAAAAGTAGCAAGATCCAATTCAGTTTTTTAATATAATAAATTACTTTGGCTTGTTTTGTCATTTCTGGTTTTATAGCTTTTGGACAAACTGTAATACTTATGAGAATATTTCTCAAATAATGATGTGTTTTCATTTCATTCTGTTTTTAACAATTACTAAAAGATGCTACCTCTCTGATATACCACCATGTTGGCTCTAATGAAATAATTTTTTTTGTAAATTGAGTTTGCTTTTTTAATTTGATCTGGTTTTCTTTGAATTATATTTTATGTTTAAAGGATTGATCATCTGGAAGTATTTAAATGATGTATATATTTTAAGTACAGCTTATTGGTAAGTTAACAATTTTATATAATTCTGAAGTAGCTTTTGTCTTTCCTAATAGGATATTTACTATATATGAACTGTTGTTTTTTTTTAATAGAAAATGAGTTATAATATATAAGGATGTTTTGAATTCACCAAGGTACCTTTGTGTAGTGGTTATAATTTCACAACAAGCAAAAGTACATCTGTTGGAGTGGGAGGGTATTATTTTTATTTCTTCTGTTAAATTTGAGGCTTTGGGGTTACAAGAATGGTATTCCCTTACTTTATTCATTATCATGCAGAACATTTTTTAGCATTTGTGCTTTTTTGTTAATAATTTGTGCTTTTTTGAATGACAGTCTTTGATATTTTTTTTGTTTTTCTTCTCTTCCAAAACTTTTTTTCTGTTTTTTCCTTGCAGACTTTATTTTTAAAACAAAAAGGTTCTTCAAGAGTGCTAGGAAATAGGATCAAAGCAATAAAAGTAGAGCTGTCAAAAACAGAAGCTGAATGACTTGGATAGGGTTGGTCTCCTCTGGATGATCATTGTACTATTTCTTTGATATAAGTTTTGCAAAGAATGGGGGGATGTATGGAAGGAAGGGAGAATGAAAAACATGCCAATGAGAGGAAGGAAGAAAGATGGCAGGAAGTCAAGAAGGAAAGAAAAGAAAAGGACTATTTGAAAAGCATTGTGTGGTTACTTCTCAATGGTAGCATTGAAGAATAGACCTGTGTTTTCTTATCACTAAGTTTGGGCACATGTCTGGTCATTACTTTTAGCTTCCAGTGCTCCTCTAACCCTTGGGGAGAAGGTTGGAAAAATGTGCTAGTAATCTAAACCTGGGTGAAGGTGTAGGTTCAGCTAAACTTCTCAGCTCTGAATAAACCTGAAGTTTGAAAGGAACTAGTGGTAATTCCTACAGAGCTTTTTAAATTGTAGATCTCACTGTATTTTATTTCCCTCATAGTCTTTTCTCTAAACCTCACTTGTCGTGTGCATAGTCTTAAAAATTATAAACACTTTAATTGCACAAATTAATGAAATTCACTGTGATATTTCCATACATGCATACATTGTACATGTCCATGCACCTTTCTTCTACCCTCCTTCAGCCCCTCTCCCAATCGTTAGTAATCCTTTTACTTTCACATTGACTTGTTTGCTTTTTAGTTCCCACGTTTGAGAGAAAACATGATACTTACCTGTGTCTGGGTTTATTTTATTTATCATGCTGTCTTCTACTTCTGTCCATTTTCCTACAAGTGACAAGATTTCATTCTTTATGGCTGAATACAGCCCCACTGTGTGTATACCATACAGTATTTTCTTCACTTATCTGTTGACAAGCATTTAGACTGATCCCAGATCTTAATTATTAATAGTGATGAAACAGACATGGATATGCAGATATTTGTTTTTTGTATACTAATTTCATTTCTTTTGGATATATACCAGATAGTGAAATTGTTGGGTGATACGGTAGTTCTGTTTTTAGTTTTTTGAAGAATTTCCATATTTTCCATAGTGGTTATACTAATTTATATTCCTACCAACCATGTAAAAGGGTTCTTTTTTTCCTGTACAGTTTTGCCAGCGTATGCTTTTGTTTATTTTGAGACAGGCTCTTGCTATGTAGTTCAGACTGGCCTTGAACTCACTATGTAGCCCAGGCTGGCCTCGAACTCAAGGCAACCCTCCTGCCTCAGCCTCCCAAGTTCTGGGATTGCAGATGTGCGCCACCACCCAGGTCAGCATATGCTTTGCTTGTATTTGTATTTGTGTGATGGCTAATCATATGAACATTTTTTCATATATTTATTGGCCACTTGTATTTCTTTTCTTTTCTTTTTTTGGTACCAGGGATCGAACTCAGGACCTTGTACTTGCGAGGCAGGTGACTGATCCACTAGCTAAATCCCCAGTCCTCCCATTTGTATTTCTTATTTTGAGATGTGTCCAGATAATTTACCTATTTAGAAATTGTATTGTTTTTATTAAATTTTTGAGTCCTTTATATATATATTTTATTAGCCATTCATCAGATGAAGAGCAAGTAGAGATTTTTCTTATTCTCTGGCTGTCTCTTTACCCTATTGTTTCCTTTGCCATGTAGAGCTCTTTAATTGGATGGAATCTCACTTGTCAGTTCATGCTTTTGTTTTCTGTTGTTTTGGAGTCCTGCCTAGGAAATCGTTGTCCCAGTATGATTGTATTGGTGTCTATTTGTATTTCTAAATCCAGTAATTTTTATTGAATGAATTTGAGCACACCAACATTTGATGCATAGATACATAGAATTGTTATCCCTTCTGTTGAATTGTTCCCTTTACCAGTATGTGGTGGTCATCTTTAACTCTTCTGATCAGTTATGGCTTGAAATGTTCTGTGTCTGAAAATAAGATAAATATTTAATGCCATGTCATTTTCCATCCTTTCAGTTTTAGTTTGTGTACTTCCCTTTGGATGAGCTGTGTTTCCCATAGATAATATATAGTTGCATGTTTAAAATTCAGATTGCTAATCTGTATCTTTGAATGAGGAGTTGAGACCATTGACATCGAGACTTGTTTATTATAAAGTCTGTATTGAATCCTCTTGCATTACTTTTCCTGTACCGATTCCTTTATTTTTTATTGTTTCCTTTTGTTTTACTACTCTTTCAGTAGGGCTCTTTATTGGTGGTGGCTTCCCTGTCTGTCTCTACCTCAGATTCCCTAAAGTATTGTACTGCAGGACAGGGTTAGTGCTCATGTATTTCTTTTTTTGTTTTTTTGTTTTTGTTTTTTTGGTACTGGGGATTGAACTTGGGACCTTGCGCTTGTGAGGCAGGCAGTAGAACCATTGAGCTAAATCCCCAGCCCTGGGCTTATGTATTTCTTCATGTTTTTTTTGTTTTTTTTGTCATAGAATATATTCTTTCTAAGATCTGAAGGCTAATTTCCCAGGATATAAAAGTCTGGGTTGAAAATTATATTTTAGGGCTTTTAAAACTTCACTCCAAGTGCTCCTGGCCTTTAAAAATCCACTGTTAGTCTTATACATTTTCTTTGTAGATTACTTGATGTTTTTCTGTGATAGCTTTTAGTATTTCCTTTTTTGTTTTTTTTTTTCCTCTTAACACTGAGGGTTTTTTTTTTTTTTTT
>NW_022900932.1:10394932-10400236 GCF_012274545.1 Fukomys damarensis | reverse complement strand
GGGGTTTTTTTTTTTTTTTTTGTCTTCTTTTTGTCACCAGTTTTTAGATCCAGTTTGTATGTTGTCTAATTGTTTACCAAACTGGTCATTCATACTTTGTGTTGTCTTCCTTAACTCAGCTTACTGTGTTTCTTCTTTATGCTCATCATTTTATTGGTTAAATCCTTTATCTGTTTAATTAAAATCTTTTTGAGTTCATTAAACATATTACACATTTGTTTATGGGTCTCCCTCCCATTCACTGTGATAGGGTTATACCAGAGACCCTAAATTAAAGTTGTTCTGTGACATCTGATTCCTGGACCCTTCTGATTCCAGGAGTGGCTCAGTCTTAAACAATAAACCCCCTCCCCAAAATATCTTGATTGTATCACTCCTATGTTTGGCAGATGCTCCTGTGGATTTCTTCTCCAGTTCTACCTGCCATGCAGGAGTCACTTTCATAAGCCCATGTTGTATTTTCAGGTTACAAAATTGTGGGCTTTTCTTGTGGTTATTGTGTGGTCTGTCATTTCTCTCTGGGGCTGCCATCCCCCTCTGGGCTTACCTGGAGTTTATGGAGGCAGGTCTCCCTAGGAGCCAGGGTGAGCCTTCCAGACTGCCTCCTTTTCTTCCCTGTGTTGTCTTCAGTTTCTTCAGTTTCTCTCTGGTTTTAGAGCTCTACTTCTCTTTGCTAAGTTGTTGTTTCTACGTTTCTTGATTCCACATCTCAGAGAAGCTGTATTTTGATGCTGCCTTCACTGCCATTTTTATCCCCCCACTTCCTCAATTTCTTTAGTATGTTGTAATTTGTAATGTAGAAGTCTTTCATGTCTCTAGTTAGGTTTATTCGTAGGTGGTCCTGTGAATGTTAATAACATTTTCACCTGTGTCATCTCCTGGGTAATTCTCACCTTGAAGGCTTTTTTGCCCTAATGTAGTTTAAGGCTTGTTAGAAGGGGATGTAGGGACTCCAATCATTTTGTAGAGAGGATGGTGTGTGTGTGTGTGTGTGTGTGTGTGTGTGTGACCTTTAACAGTATGTTTTAAAATGTTCAAGACATTATATTTTAATGTATAAAATTTATAACTCTTTGAGCTGTATTGTCCTGGGTTATATTCTGTTTTGGCTACCTGATGAGAGGATGTTAGAAATTTTATTACTTTTATAAATATCAGTTTCTTCACTTGGGAAGTGGGAGTGGGAGACTTGATTTTATGCATGAATTATTTCAAAATAGTGTAAATATATAATAGAGTTTACACAGTGCTTTTCACATAGTAAGTGTATAAATGTTTTCCAAGTTATTTTTTTTCCTGTCTCTTATATCATTCTTCTTTCTTCACTTTCTTCCTTCTTCCATTCTTTTCTTCCTTTCTTCTTTTTATTAAAGGACCCCACAGGTAGAAAATTAATGTGTAAATAATCCATAATTTATAATAAAATTATACTTAATTCTTTTTTTAAAAAGGGTTTTAAATTTAAATGCCTATTTTATTGAATTTTTTTTTGAATTACTATTCTCTGCTTTGATATATGATGTTCTGGATACCAGCTAGCTTATTTATTCAGACAAGTGATAAGCTATGGAAACTCATCCGTTAGGATAAGGATTTTGCTATGTAGAATAGGACAAAGGTGTGATATAGATGGATCTAAGTTCTGTCAGTGATTTTCATATTGGTGACTTCTGTAGTTCAGTTTACATTGAGGATAGAAACCAGACTGTGATCATTTATTTGGCTATTTAGTCAGCTTGGTATAAAATTCTTCCTTAAAGATGATTTTTATATCAGTGCCAGTGTAGTGGGTGTCTTTTGACATCTTTGTGCACTGCTCCCCAAGACTTTGGCAGAAGCTAGTAAATATTATGATGTAGTTAATTTGTTGTGTTTGTTGAATTAAAATATAGAGAGAAATTGTGAAAGTTTTGAAAGATATAATATTAATAATAATTGAGCATTAATATGTTTACAGTTTAAAAAAAGATTGGTTGTAATTTTCCTTCAGTCAGCACTGCTGCTAGGAAGCTGTTGCCTAGTTTGAATTTTTCTAAACATATATTTTCTTAAAAGGTACATTGATTTTTGATAGTAGTAAATTGAATGTGCAAGTGACCTTGGCAGCTTGGGCCATGATTATCCAGGTAAAACACAACTAATTTATAAAGTGCTGTAGACCCTTTAATACCTACCAGAAATGGGCAGATTGTCAATTTGGAACTTTCCACCTGAAACATACTACTTTGCTTGGCCCCTATAAAACTCTCCCGCAGTACCCTGCATAGTTTATTTACTAAGAAGGTCAAGTCACAGGAGATAAATCTGTGGTAGGTGTTACAGGGCTGATTTTTAAAGCACACAGCATCTCTCTCTTTTAGTTTATTTTCTTGCTCCTATGTAAATTTTATTGATGAAACCAGCAGTGCTCAGTGCTCATTCAGAGGTATTTTAGACTTTTTTCCATTGAAGAAAAACAGTCCTTTTGATGAGAATGACACATAAGTTTTGTCAGAGGTTGAGTTCAAAGCTTTTAGAGGATGATTAAGCTTTATTATTTAATCGGTGTTAAGACTGGAGAAAAAGAATTATCCAATGTGTCTTTATATGTTTAAAAGTTAATTTACAATGTTAAAGTATAGTATCCAATGTGATACTATACAATGTGATACTTCTGTGAGATAAACTGAAATGAACCTGTCATTTTCAACATGAGTTTTGAATATCAACATTATTATGCTGCCTTTAGTGGAGGGGATCAGTATAAACAACATCCAGGTTCCAGCCAAGGCCCACACGAGGCACCAGAGATACTAGTTTTTATATAGTTTGATTTTAAAAGGGGAGGTTCTTATGCACAGAAATTTTTCCTTTCAAAATGGGCATATTTCCCAGTGCAAATATGATACTTCTGTCTAATCAGGATGGAGTCTCATCCTGCAATAGGACTTACATTTTGGGCTTTTCACCACATCATTGCTGTTTTCTACGTGGTCAAAAATAGATATAGAGTAAACCAACCCCAAAAGTCAATTATAGGGTTTTATAGTGATGTACTGTGAAAAATTTGGTCGTGTTTTTCATTATACAGAATGTTCTTTCCAAAGACATAAACAGAAAAGGCACATATGTTTGATTTTAAAAATAACTCTGCTTGGCTCTTTAAAATGCTGGAGACAGTTTGGATACTTTTAAATGATCATCATTGTAATTACATGATAAACTTTCTGTCTAAAGACAGGCCTGGTTTGTAATTATTTATTCAATTTTTCCTTCCTACCTTTAAAAACAACAAAAAAATTTTTAAATGAAGGCGCAGTGTAGATACTTTGAAAGTATTTCTGGCATACAAGTATTCTGGGAGGAAGGAAGGGAAAGGATGTTTGAAAAAAGAAAAAAAGATGTGCTATGTACATTTACTAACTCCCCACAATGAATGTATTCATTATGTACTACAAACATGGACTTAAAAAAATACCGGGTAAATTCATCTTTTTTCTCATCTCTTCACAGGAAATGTGCTAAAATGTACTGTATCACTCTGGGCACATACATACAGATTTACAAATATTATAAAAAGTATGGAAAATGAAAATAATTTGTTATGAATTAATACTATGCCTAAAACAATTTATAAAATTAAAATGCTAATATAATTGCCTAAGTAATACAGTAACACTTTATTTTAAACTCTTTTTTTGTTTTGGGGATTGAATTCATGGGCCTTGTGTGTGCTCTGTTAACCTACATCCCTAGCATTTTTAAATAAAAATTGTCTTTTGAGGCAGAGTTTTGCTAAAGTTATCCAGGCTGGTCTCAAGCTTGCAGTTCTCCTGGCCTCAGCCTTCTGAGTACCTGTGATTACAGGCCTGTGGCACCATACTCAGGTATAGTTTACATTCTTAAGGAACACTTACCTAAGCTTCAGAAAGCTTTAAAATGAATGAAAATTTTTGTTACCAGAATACTGTATTCTAAGAGATAGTTTGAAGCTTTGTTATTTTGAAGTCTTTTTTATTAATGATTATTTGCCATTTTGTTCAGCTTTAAACTCTACTTAATTTGTGTATTACAGGATTATAAAATGCATAAATAAGTGTTTTTTATTTAATACTTGTTTTCCCATTGTGAAGGCTCAATTTCAACAGACAGATTTCGAACTAATGCAAGGTTTGGTTTCTTTGCTTTATTGAAATGATTGCTTCCTTTATTGTGAACTCTTTTAGTGACTGACATTATAATTATCCATTTATTCATACTCTTGCAAATAATATTAACATAATAGAACTGAATAGTAACTTTTCATTTCTTAGATGCTATAAACAATAAAAAAATTGCTTCCATACATACTTATAGCAGGCACTGTTGATTTTACAGATTGAGTCACTCTTACCCTTTTTCTTTCTGAAAGAACACTAATTTTGCTTAGAAATCATAAATAATTTATGCCAGTTGTGGTTGCTGTGGTTTGAATGTTTGTCTCCTCCAAAATTCATGTTGAAATTTAATTGCAGTAATATCAAGACATGAGGCCTTAAAGAATTGATTTGGCCATGAAGGCTCATGGGTTGTGAGTTTGGCCTCCTCTTTCTCTCTTGCTTTTTCATCTTCTTCCATGGAGTGAGGCAGCCAGAAGCTTCTTGCCAAATGCTGCTGAGCCTGTGATCTTGAAGTTTTCTAGCCTCCAGAACTGTGAGCCAGTAAATTTTCATTTATTATAAATTATCCAACCTGTGGATATTCTATTTTAGTAGCACAAAACAGACTAAAGCATTGGTGATCCTATTCTTATGATCAGTGATTACTTTAGGAAAGATCATGTGATCCAGACCATCTGGAAAAGGCTGCCATCTTCCACTAGAACAAATGCCTAAAATTGCCACAGGAGAATTCTCGTATAAGAGCATGGGCCATGGGCTCGGCATAGTGGTGCCTGCCTGTAATCCCAGCCTTTGGGAGGCTGAGGCAGGAGGATTGGTGTGAGTTCAGGGCCAGACTGAACTGCATAGTGAGACCTTGTCTAAAAAAAAAAAAAAAAAAAAAAAATCTGGGCTGTGCAACCAGTCTGCTGGCTTAAAATCTTAGCATCTCCCTTATTCAAATTGTGACTTTGGACATTCTTTTAACACATTTACAGCAGGGCCATAATTTATATGTCTTACTGGTGGGTGCTTAAACCACTAGTGGTACATGCAGACTATATTACTTGTACTACCAGCTGTACAAGCCGTCTGATAGGATAGTCTTTTTTTGTGTGTGTGTATGTGTGTGTGTGGTTTTTTTTTTTTTTTTTTTTTTTTTTTTTCTGGGGGGGGTCTCGGGGGC
>NW_022900932.1:10377311-10394911 GCF_012274545.1 Fukomys damarensis | reverse complement strand
TTTTTGGTACCGGGGGGTGGAACTCGGGTCCTTGCGCTTGCAAGGCAGGCGGCAGAACCACTGAGCTAAATCCCCAGCCCCAGGATAGTATTTATTGTACCACCAGTGCCACAAGCTGATGAGAATGTCTTAATATCTATATACTTCACTTTCTGTTATTGTGAAAATTTAGTTATATTCATGTGGAACAGTAGTCATTATTAATCATTAGGTAAATGCACATCAAAATCCTCAGGGGATATCAGTTGATACTTACTAGAACTGCTGGAGTCAAAAATTCAGGTAAAAAGTGTTAGTGAAGATGTGGAAAAATCAGAACTTTCAAATGCTGCTGGTAGGAATGTCAAATGATCCAGCCACTTTGAGGAATACACTAATAATTCTTTAAGTGATTAAATGGAAGGTTGCCATATGACCTATAACCAAGAGAAATGAAAACATATGACACCAAAACCATACTCAAATATTTACAGCAGCATTTTCATAATACTGTATCTAAAAAGTGGGAAACAGTAGTAGCCAAAAGGTAGAATTGTCCATCACTGGATGAATGAATAAACAGATGTGGCACATCCATACAATGGAAATAATCGGCCATGAAAAGGATTGAAGATACATGGCACAGTATAGATGAATATTGAAAATACTGTGATAAATGACAGAAACCAGTCATAAAAGCCTACACACCACATTACTTCACTACTATTAGGCTGAAAGGAAATTTGTAGAGACAATGTGGATTTATGCTTACTCAGGATTCTCACAGGAGTTCAGAAAGATTGATGGGAAGGAAGATGGAGAGTGCTGGATTTAAATGTTTTTGTGTCCCTCAAATTCATGTTGAAACCTAATCCCCATTTGATAGTGTTAGCAAGTAGAGCTTTATTATCTTATTACACACAGGGAGATAGGTCTTTTGCAAATGGGAAAAAAGGGTCAAGAGCTGGAGGCAGAGAGAGGAGAGGGAAAGGGGAAAGAAAAGGAATTAAGACATGTGTTACGTGTATTAGCTTCCCATCATGAATGTCATTATGTACTGCAAACATATGCTCATGTTTTAAAATTTTTTAAAAAGTAGAACCTTTAGGAGGTAATTAAGTCCTAGGGGGTTGTGCCCTTCTGACTTGGGTCAGTACCCTTGTTAGAGAGGCTTGAGAGTTCCCTCTGACCTTTGCTCCCTGTGAGGACACAGCTAAGGCACCATCTATGGGGATTAGCCCCTTCCAGAAACTGAATGTGCTGTCCTCTAGTCCTCCACAATCTGTGAGAAAAAAAATTGTATTGCTTATAGATTAAGTCATGTGTGATATTTTGTCCTAGTGGCTGGAACTGAGACAGACCGATTGCCAAAGAATACCAGATTTGTTTTTGTGTGTGTGTGTGTGAAGAAAATGATCGGATTTACACATACCTGAATCTGTGAAAGCCGTGGAATCATATACACTTTAAACAGGTGAGTTGCAGTGGTACCTTGGTTACTTAATTTTTTCCACAATTCTGGCCACAAACCGATTGGATGAGAACTGAATCAAATTTCCCCATAAGGTCAGTATTGAGTCTAACTATTGAATTTGATTTGGTTCTCATCCAGTTTGGTTTGTGACCAGAATGGTGGAAGGAATTAAGTTTGTGAACTGAAGTACCACTGTATATCTCAATAAAGCTGTTAAAATGAGGCTGACTGTATCTACCTTACAGGCTGTTGTGGATATTGATGAACATAAAATTTTTTTGAATACTAATTGGTGCAGGGCAAGTACTCATTAAGTGTGTACTATCCAGGAGAGACTGCAGATCAAGACAGAAAGACAATATGCACAGGAGAGAAGGTCCTAGAGTTTGAAGGATTGCAGCCTGTCCTTCTTTGAAACTATACATATGATAAAGCATGTGATTTCAGGGCTGTTTGAAAGCTTTTGGTGTCTTTTGTCTGGAAGTCTTTTATTTACCATCTGTAATCTTTTATCCAGGCATACTTCTTGTCATTTTTTTTTTTTTTTTTTTTTTTTTTTTTTTTTTTTTTTTTTTTTTGTACTGGGGATGGAACTCCAGACTTTGCACTTAGGAGGCAGGTGGCAGCACCACTGAGCTAAATCCCCAGCCCTGTCACATTCTAAATTTTTGTGCTTAGTCTTTTTCATATATGGCCTTTTTGTGTGCTAATAACGGTGTGAGTTAACACTCATTTGTATGCATGGACTGTGTTTTAAATTTTAATGTCTTCATATTATTGAGTGTAGGGCTGAGCTTGCTAACAGTGGATGGCTAGTAATACATTCATAAGAAAAGGAAGTGACAAAAAACAAACAAACAAAAAGAGCCAGGGATTTAGCTCAGTGGTTTGGTGGCCTGCCTTGCAGGCACAAGAACCCGAGTTCAATCCCTCATACCAAAAAAAAAAAAAAAAAAAAAAAAAAAGAAAAGGAAGTGACTTAAACTTCATTGGGCTCATTTAAAATTTGCTGATTCCTGTGCTCCTATCAAGCAAGTGCTTGTTAGTACTTTGTGGCTGAGGGCTCCTTTTGCAGATTTCAAGCTAAATTCCCATTTCAGTTTTGATGGAAGTTGAAATATGTTTACAATGCTGTTATGAAAAAATGGAAATAAAGTGTTTGTAAATGGGGAGGGGAGGAGGGGGTGAAGGGAGGGCAGGGACAAGGGGAAAAAATGAGAACCAAGACCTGTCATGTAAAGGTACAAGATCCCAATAATGAATGTAACTGTACTATATACCTAAAATGTACCAATAAACTCAATAAAAAGAAAAAATATGCTGTTATCTACATGCTCCAGACCTTTGCTGAGTTGCCAGTGAGATTTGTTTGTGCTGTTGCTTCATGATTATCAATACAGTATATGCTTACTGAGAGAAAACACAAGTGTAAACTATTTTTAGAAAGTATAAAATAACAATAAGCCCAAAGTTTAGATAGAATTCCTAGTCATTGTTTGGTGTATATTTCTCCAGATACTAACACTGATAGAAATATAGATGTACACATAAATATGTGTGTATATTGCTTGTGCTTATTTGTACTTTTGATTGTGAATTGGGGATAAAGTGGGATCAGATGGAAACATGCATTAATTAACATTTTAAAATTGTGCTAATCTATACTGTATTCTTGCTATGTACTTCAAATGTTCAGTATTGCTAGGTAATTGGCAGGTTATCCCACCTACAAAATATGTTTTTGAATTCTAGATCCCTGTTCATGCTTCAAAGAAACTAAATGTTTGTGAATTATCATTTATACTGTACATATTTAAATGTATTAAATTTTAATACTTGGATTTTCTCATTGAATTAGAACACTTTAGTTAAGATCTTTAAATCTTTTTATATTGCAAGACAATTTTATTATTTTAAACAATAAACTTGAATGTTCATAATATTTATTATTTTTATTCAGAAGTTTAAATATCTGTACGTCATGCACAACAGTCTTATTTGTGATTTTTGAACTTTGATGTCCTGCTTGGTAAATACTTTCTGGTAGGATTAGTCTCAAATCACCTTCTCATAGTTGCAGGAACAGCTCAGTGCAGATAGTGAGAATTACTTGTTGCAGCTTTAGTATATTTTAGTGCTTGTTAGTACAGTTCTCTAAGGAATATTGTCCATAGGAACATTTTTCTTTCATAACTTGTTTTCCTATATTCTGATAAATGACTTGTTTTTTTCCTCTTCCTCACAACCTCAGGCATACTCAGTAATGTTTGTCTCGTTGCCTACCACTAATTGGCGTGTTACATATTTTTTGTTTTGAATGTACAAATAAACTATGAGCCAGTGTTGGAGCCACCCCTTTTAAGATGTGTGGATTACACATTAGAAATGTTCACCCTTGAGAGTTTACTCAAGTTGTCTGTTCTGCCATTTCTTGATGTGAAATTCTGTTTGAGAGGACTATAGCACCAGAAGAGTCTTTTTCATGAAGTAGGAAATAATACCCAACTGAACTGATTAATAAATGCAGCTAAAAGACAGCACCAAGACAACTTGTGACTACCTATTTTTCCTGATTTTGTGTTGTTTCTTCTTTTTGACAGAAATAGTACAGGTTTCACAACAACAAACATATTACAACAAATGTTTAAATATGTGTTTTAAAATTGTGCTATAAATTATTTTTGTAGCAGAACAACTTCAGTAGGAATTCAGTAAGGTGCTACCTCTTTATTACTTATCATTAATGAGGACTAGACATGTCTGCAATATGATATTTGGCATGTAAGTTGAGAATAAATATCTGTGTGTGGTTATTGTATGCTATAGTTTGGATTTGAAATGCTCTCTACCCCAACCCCTGGCCTGTGTTCTAAAGGTTTGGACCCCAGCCCTTGGCACAGTTGGGGGAGGTGAAACCTTTAAGAGGTAGAACAGGAGAAGTAAAAAGTATGAGATGTGATATGTGTATGTACCAGTTCCCCTTGATGAATGTTTTAAAAATTATTTAATTAATTAATTTGTTTATTAGGGATCGAACTCAGGACCTTGGACTTTTGAAGCAGGCAGCAGAACCACTGAGCTAAATCCCTGGCCCTGATGAATGTTTTTATTATGTACCACAAACTTATAATAATAAAAACACATAAAATTAAAAAGAAAAGAAAAATAGTGGAGCATAGTGGAAAAAAGACCACTGAGGTATTGCCCTGCTTCAGCCTCCCAGAGTCTGGGATTACAGATGTTCACTACCTACCTAGCCAAGCAATATTTATTTTAAGGAATTAGTTCATATGATTAATGGGGGCTGATAAGTCCCAAATCTACAGAGCAGACATACTAGGAAGGCTGACAGCTTCTGTAGCCTGAGGACCAGCTAGTTTGCTTTTGAGGGCTGTATTCTAGATGAGCTTAGGTTTTATTCTAAAGCTGCCAAAGAGAGAAGTCTCACATGGAGGAGAGGCAGCCTTTTGTTTTCTTTAGGTTCTTAGCTGATTGGCTTGTATGAGTCCTACTATTAGATAGTGCAGTCTACTTTGCCCATTTCCCGATTAATGCTGGTCTCATACCACAGCACTCATAGCATCTGCCAGAATAATGGTAGATTAGATCCCTGAGTACCCTGGCCCAGGCAAATTGACACTAAAACATCTTAGAAGATAAGCCGAAAATAAGAAAAGCAAACTCCTGACTCACTGGCAGCACTTGAGGCACAGATAGAAACAGAATTCAGTGGTAGAAGTGGCACTACACAGTGATTTAATGCTCTGGCTTTGCTGTTCATGTGTAGTTTCAAGTCCACAAATTCTGTACTTGTGAGTGTAGATTTCTCTTTTTGGCTTTAATTATCTTCCCTATCCTTATTTTGAGAAGTAAGTTTTTTATATTCCTTACTCCTACCAGGCCCTCACCTTCCCATGTTTAACAATAGTTACCTGTTTGATTCCTTGAAATGCTCAGTATTATGGTTTTGAGTAAGAATGAAACTTAAAATGCATGTGTAAGAGACAGGGCTTTTGGAAAGTGTTTGCACCATGGGGGCACTACAGCTGAAGCGAGCTATTAGGAGTTAGGGCCAGGTTGGAGATGGGTCACTGGGGTATTACCTGGAAGTGTCTGTGTCTCCCTTTCTCACTTTCTACATTCTGGCTGCCACTGGTTGAACTCCCTTTCTTCTTCAATTCCTTTCTGGCGTCCTGTTTGTTCCTTGGAGCTGGCCAGCCTTGGACTATAACTGAGCCAAACAAACCTCTCCTTTAAGTTTGGGTGTCAGGTATTGTGTCTCAGTTATAAGAAAGTGACTAAGACGCTCAGTGTTGTTGTTGTTGTTGTTATAAATAAGGATGGGTCAGAATGTTAATTGAATTAAATAAGTTAAGCACAGTTGTGAAGGGATAGCTCACAAATTTCACAGAGTTAAGGAATCATCAAATTAATTACAAATACTGAAAGCTTCTGAGAGGAAGCTCTTTTTCATAGGCAATCTAATTTAAACACTTTTCATAACTATTTTAATTCTAGAAATTCTTCTGTTACAAAGATATGAAGAAGGCTGCATTTTTTTGTGTGTGGGGAAGATGGTTGTGGTTGTATTTGTCACCTGATCTGGAGTTTTCAAACAGAAGCAAAACTGCTGAACACTTGTTTGTGAACAGAAGTGCTTATATATTAGTATATTCAGAAAAATCATCTGTACTGAATGTGTATAGACTTTTTTTTATTGTCATTTCCTAAATAAAGTGGAACAACTATTTATGTAGCATTTATATTATTTTAGGTATTATAAGTAACCTAGAGATTAAAGTTCTGCAGGTAGATTAAAGTTCTTTGTAGGTTATGTGCAAATAATTACATCATCTTATATGAAGGGCTTCAATATTCCTGGATATTTGTATTTTATATGAGTTCTGGTATAAACAGGCGGACTGGACCACACTGGGGCTCTTTATACTACGTGAACTGGGGCAGACTGAATTTAAAGAGGGATTTTAGAGATGCAACAAATTGGTTAGAAATTTGAGCCAGGTGTGGTAGTGCAGCCTGTAATCCCAGCATTCTGGAGGCTGAGGCAGGAGGATCACTGTGAATTCAAGACCAGCCTAGGCTACATAGTGAGTTCCAGGTCAGACTCAACTACATAGTGAGACCCTGTCTCGAAAAACAAAAAACTAAAAACAGAACAAAAAAAAAAGAAAAAAAATAAATTTGAGATAACAAATGTATTTTTCTGTTTTTAAAAATTTTGTCCTCCTTTCTTTAGCTATGAAATCTTATGGTTGTACTTTTGATCTTGTTATCAGTCCTTTTGCTTTTTCTCCCTTTATTCCTCAAATTTGACTTAATTCTTTTACATAGGCATAAGTGAATGAATCTAGAGAAAACACATTATTGTTTTTTCTAATTTAAATCATAATTACCAACCTCAGTTCTACTTACTGGCAGACTTTTACTTTCCTAGCCCAGTACCATTATTTTAGACAGTTATTTCATATATTCTTCTTTCACCCTATACTTCTAACATCTTCTTCCTTATTTTCCCTTTCATCTGTTGACTTTGCTCCCTTTGCTGTTTAGAAGATGTAACTAATCAGTGGAGAATTTACCCAACTTGCCATCAACAATTGGTATACTCATGTGCATCTATGGACGCCTACCTTCCCAGATGTTGCTGTGAATGAATTTTCTGTACTATTCTTTCTAAGGCCAGTTCCCTCCATCCCCGTGTATATCTAATGCCTGCCTCCCTTCTCAGCAGCTGCTGTTGATGAACTGTTTAAGGCCACATTTGCACTAGAGTCCATTACCTTACCAGCTGCCAGGGGATATCCATCAGAATTTCTTTGTGTTTTCTATTCTCTACTAGTACCAACAGCATACAGATTTATCGCATCTCACACAAGTAACAGGTGCAGCAACTATAACATCTTGATCCATTATCACTTTTGTTTACCACAATTGCTTTGTTCCCTTTAAGAGAATTCCTCAGAAGAAAGTTGTGTTCTCACTTTGTCCCTTTCTTATCCTTTGGTTCTTTCTTAAATTCACTTCACTTTGCTTCTGTCATACACAAAATTAGCTTTTTGGTTTTAGCAGAGACCTATATTGCTAAAGTTTGTGGTCAGTTTTTAGTGCTGTACTTTGATGAATCAGTAGCATTTGACACAGTTGATCAAGCTTAGATTCTATTCACTTGATATTCAGAACACTCCACTCTTCTCTTCTTTTTTTACTTCAGTCACTTCATATCTTGAATGTTGGTTGCTACTCATACCTTGGATCTGTAAATAAAGGAGTATAATAGATTTTAACTCTTGGATCTCTTACCTTCTCTATCACCACTTAATCTGTAGATTATGAAATCCAGTCAGATGGTTTCAAATAGTAAGGACCTACCCAGCTACTTCTGACTGCTCCATATAGACTTCCTCTCTGAAATTCATATTCATATATCTAGCTGAATACTGTATGTTTTCTCATATTCTCTTAAATCTGTGTTTTAATTCTTTTTGAAACCTTCCTCTAAACCACAGCACAAGACTTCTTCATGGAGTGTACCATCAGTAGTCTTACCATTGGTTATAATATCTTTATAACCTCTCAATATTTGTATTCAATTGTATCTTACTATGCTGTATTTGAATTGCTTTGTAATTGGTCTCTAGTTTTTTTAAATATGTATACATATACCTGGATATCTACCTGGATATCTTAACACATTGGTAATATGTACATAGTATGTTCAAAGTCAAGTTTCTTTCTTCCCTCAAACGTGCTTTTCCACCATCTACCTCTCAGTCTTTTGCAGTTCTATACTTCTGTCAAATCAAAATCTTTGCAGCAACTGTGGATGTAGCTCAGTAGTAGAACAAGAATTTAATGTGCATGGTGCCCTTGGTTCATTCCCCAGCACTCCAAACAAAACATAACAAAACCTCGGAAAACTAAACCAAAAAACAAACCCCATGACAATTTTGCACTTATCTTGAATTCCTTTTTTTCTTACATCGGACATTTTATTCTACTACTCAAACTGGCTGAGCCCCACCCACCTTTTACCTGTTCTCATGCTTTCTCACACTCTCTTCTGTCCATGTTTCAATTTATTTTGAAACCTTCCTCTAAACCACAGCACAAGACTTCCTTTTTTTTGGTACCAGGGATCGAATTTAAGACTTTGTGCTTGTGACACAGGCAGCGGAACCACTGAACTAAATCCCCTGCCCAAGACTTCTTCATGGAGTGTACCATCAATAGTCTTACCTTTGGTTATAATATCTTTATAATCTCTCAATATTTGTGTTCAATTGTATCTTACTGTGTTGTGTTTGAATTGCTTTGTAATTGGTCTCTAGTGTTTTTATATGTATGCACATACATGTATAGCATGTCCCCAAATTATGCTATTATTTTTCTACATTATGAATAACTATTCCTCAAAATAAAGTGGAGTACAAGTGACACCTCTGTTACATTAGCATGTTCTTAAAAATATAGTTTTATGTTGGCTTTCATTTTTATATTGCTTTATATTTTTGAGAAATATTTATTGCCGTATTTAGATAAATACTCTAAATGACAAGGATGTTTCAAAATAGAGATTTTGTTTGGAGGAGTAGCAATATTATACAATTTTTTGAAGTTAATGGATAAAATTAAGCAGTCTTTTTAATGGGACATTTGATTGCTTTACACAGAAGGTCAGTGAATACAAACTACTGTGGTTAAATTTTAATGCATTTTTAATGCCTTTGAATTTGTTGCCAGATAAAAAGTAATCTTAAATTTGTGTTGTAGATTTTTTTTAGTTTTTAATTTTTCACAAAGAGCATGGGAAATCTTTATATTCTTTTCTACTACTCCTTTTTTTCATTTTTGTACAGTTACTTTGTTGTTTGTTTGTTTTATTTTGTTTTTTGAGACAGGGTCTCACTATGTAGTTGAGACTGACCTGGAACTCACTATGTAGCTCAGGCTGGTCTCGAACTCACAGTGATCTTCCTGCCTCAGCCTCCTGAGTGCTGGGATTACAGATGTGCGCCACCATGCCTGGCCAGTTACTTTGTTTATAATGTACCCTGGATCTGAAACTAACTTTAACACATTTCATAATAATTATCTGTGATCTTAAAATTTTATAGAAGGTTCATGAAATATATAATTAAACTATTCTTATGTGTCACATTTTAATTTCATATGATTCATATTTAATTTTTAATTGTTGGATAGGTCAAATGCAAAGAAATCTTAAAAGTGAATAGCATTGAGTTTGACAATGTGATTTCTTATTTTAGATGATATATTCAAAAGTGAAATTAATATTAAAGTGACATACATGATTTGTACCATTTTAGAAGGTTGCATAAAGGTCAGTCAAAAATTAGGTTTCATAATGTAGGAAATTGCTGATATAAAATATCTATTAGGTATTCATACTGTACTACTTTTTAACATGTTAAAACATTTGAAAATTTGAACAATATTTTATGAGTCTATCTAGTTGTAAATTAAACCTAAACAAAAATATAAGTTTTACAAACTAAGTAGAAGACAGTTTGGTAAAATTTAAGAACATGAATGTTTTAGTTGGAACAAATGTGCAAGACATATTATTTTTAAAGAAAAATGAAGTCCACAGCTATCTGTTTGGAAATGTCTTTCAGTTACAGTGGTGTCCATGAATGTTGGATTTGAATGAAGATTTGGCTAGAACTTTTCTTTATCCTATTCTGTATTTCCTTTTGAATGAGACATAGCATGTGTGAAATACATTTACTATAATCCATTCCATAGTGGGTAATAAAAATTCTGTGAAGAATAATTATGCACAGTATGAAATTATCCCAATTATATTTTTTTCACTTCCAACTAGCTAGTATTTTGAAGTTGATATAAACATTATAAAGTGTGTTGATATATTAATTTATTTTTTAAATGGGAATATGGAATAGCTAACTCATTACAGATAATCACATTCCATTGGTGGTGTGACTTCCTGTATTTAACCAAATCTGAAACATTATTCATTGAAGGAAAAGTAAAACATATTTCTCAGTGAACAACAAATCATGCAAAGAAATCTTACTTGCATGAAATGAATTACTTGAGTCTTAAGTTGGGAAGTTGCTCAATGAGAATATTTGCATTTATAATTCTTATATAAAAGTCTAGGATTGCCCTCAATTTTTTAAGATGCAGGGATAAATAAAACAGTTACAAGCCTTCACTTCTAATTCATATTAAAAAATAAAATGAATGATACATTTGTTATGCATTTAAAGTTAGATGTTAAAATTTCAGTAAAATGAGATATAATGTATATATTTAATTTTATTAGTTACTATAAGAAAATATTTTATGCATATAGTTATTTTGAAATGATTAACATTTGTATCATAATGAAGTAATATGTATGTACTTATGTGTACATTTGTACACATGATTAAGCATATAATAGGTAAATATTACTTGATTTTAAAAAATAGTTTAAATTTTTTTTTTTGGTGGTTCTAGGAATTGACCCGAGAGGCTCACACATGTTAGGCAAATGCTTTACCACTGAAGTACATTCCCAGCTCTTTAATTTTTTTCTTTTTTACTGGGGATCGAAGTCAGGACCTTGTGCTTTCAAGGCAGGTGCAGTGCCTCTGAGCTAAATCTCCGTCCCTCTTTAATTTTTTTTTTTTAATTTTGAGACATGGTCTTGCTCAGTTATCTAGTCTGACCTTGAATTTACCACTATCCTGCCTGAGCCTCCTTAGTAGATGGGATTATAGTTATGTACTAATTCAGTGGAGGTAAACATTAATTTGATTTTGCTATTTTCAATGTGGAGGTTGACAAATCAGGCACAGAATGCCTGTTTATTACAAGTACAATAATTTATTTAAAACTTATTTGTAGTATGCCCAAATAAGGATGTTTACGTATTTGATCCAGCATGTTTATCAAAGAATGTCACATTTTTTAACTTAAAGAAATCAAACTTTATTGTGATATTTATAAGGTAGGCCTTAAGAACATAGACTGATGAACCAAACTGTCAGTTAAGAAGTGTGTGAATTCTGGACAGTTACTTTACCCCTCCTGAGCCTTGTTTTTACCTTCCATAAAGTGAAAAGTGTTTTGGACAGTAAGGAAGGTTCACAAATATAAAGTGCATACCCACATTACTTTGCACATAATAAGTATGACTAGTATATAATACATGTTAGATTACTATACCAGCTGTACTTAAATATGTGATTTTAGGATCTTCTCGAGGTTGTAATTTAAATAAAACGTAAGTAAAAACAACATATACTTTAACTGATTTAGTGGACATTTTGATTGCAGGTTAATGTTTCATTAATGCATTAATTTTTAATTTACCAATGCAAAATTTAACTTTCATTTAATATTGATAATTTTTGAAGGAGACAAAAATACACATGGTAATTTTGTATATAAATATAATGTGGTAACTACATGTATAGATTTTGTATGGTAATACAATTAGAGAAATTTTTAGTTGTTTATTATATAGAAACGAATGGCATCCCGTAAATCTGACTCACTATGATCATGTGTTCAGTTTTATTAAACTTTATGTTTAAATTCTGCTTTATTAAGGTTTTTGCTGAATTAAATAGAGTTACACAACTTTTCATTACAGCATGTTTACTAATTTTTAAAATTACAATTCTTATTTCTTATCCTTTTGGTTTTCATTTTTCTCTTGTCGGCTGCGTAGTGGGTAGGGGCTTCTGTAGTCCCTGATTTGGTTGATGTGGCGTAGCATTGACTAAACTCCTCTGTAGATGTCTATATGGATGGAAGCTACGTTATGGTATTTCAGATTCAAACTGACTGCCTTTCCCTGGAACAGAAAAATTCTTTTCAGTTAAGCCACAGACTCAAATAAGGTTTTGTTCTTAAAAGAAAATAATGTTTAACCGATCTTTTAAAAATTGGAGTTCAAAGTTATGCATTGCAAAAAAGGAAAACATTTCTGAATTTTGAAATCATTTTTACTGCTGACAGATAAAAGATACTACTGTTAGGGTTAAAGATAGAAAAAATAACCACAGTGAAACAGAAAAATGTGTTATAGGTTTAACAGTGGTTTTAAGTAATGTGAAAAAATTATGCTACTGTGAAACTACTGAAGAATTATTATCTGAGTATTGAATTACCTTCAAATGTCAATCTTCAGTATTTGGTAGGGTTTGTTGCCTGACCATAATGCAGAGAAAATATTCTAGATTACCAAGTATTTTTGGTATATGTTCTGCCCCCAAACAAATGACTTTTTTCACTATAAAAAGCCTAGGAAGTGATCTTAATGTGGTTAAGTAATAAATGTGCAGAAAACTTTTTTTTTTGCATAAAATTATTTAAGGTGCCATTGAACTGTGACGGTTCATGTTTTAATTGGTAATTCTTCAAGTGACCGGAGTAGTTCTCAGGTTACATTATTTGTATGTAAGTTAAATTCTGAAGGTTGTAAAAAATAGTTAAATCTTCACTGAATTTTTTTTTTTCTGACTTGGAATAATATACTTAACTCTATACTAGAAACATTCATTATTCTTATGTGTAAGTTTAATTTAGTATAATAAGAATGTTTTAAAATTAATAAAATAAAAATTTTAAAATGTTTTAAAATAGTTTTTAAATATAAGTCGAGTTTATGATCTTTCAATGAATATGTTTGAAATATATGCATTTCTAATTTGGAAGAGTATCTTCAAAGATGACAACAGCTTTTTCAAGCACTAGAAAATGTAATTACTTGTCAGATTTTAATATGTTCTAAAAGCATACATATTTGCAAAAGAAGTAGTAGGACAAGAAATTAAGTGTTGTAATTGAACTGGTCTGTTCATAGCTATTCTGTTTGTAGCAATTACATTTTTCTGTATCCTTAAAGCATGGTTTAATTTCACATTATTCTGAGCTTAAAAGAACAGTTGCAATTAGAAGTTAATGTATCTACTCAAGGAGACCAGCTATTTTATGGTAATGAAGACAGCAGTAGTCCATATATTATAATTGCAGGTATTGTGACTTTAACCCACTGTGACTGAAGATATGTTTAGAATTTAAAAGTAAAGTATTAGCGCCTTATGTCATCAAACACCATTCATGTCAGGTGTTATAATTGTTTTAGGATTAAACTAGTTTTCTTCAAAATCTCATCGACTTTGAAATGGAAGTGTGTGTTATTATAGATGAAGTTGATTCATTGTAAAGTGGCTATTTCTAACTTCTGAAACTTGGTTTGCTTTCACAAGTAAATTTTTAGCAAATTTTAATATATTGGCACTGTGTCTTTTCTTTCTCTGCATTCTCTCACAGTTAATTTAAGAGAAGGGGTATTTAAAGCTATTATAAAGTATTAGGAGGAAAGTTTCTAGTTTTAAATTGCAAGGTTTGTATGTTCCATTAGCTGTTAGTGTTTAATTCTGTATTTCTTTCCATCTTAGAACTTACGATTATAGCAAATGAGACAGCCATTTATACTTTAATTTTTTTCTGCTGTTCTGAATACAAAATGATACTCAATTTTTATAGAAGCAATCCTGGTTTCAATCAGAAAACTGCATCAGTATAATATATATTCCCATTTGAAAAGTTATTTTAAAAATATTATTTTGTTCCTGGCTTTCACATTGATTAAACCAGGTCTTGCTTTAGGAAAATATGATTAAGTATCATTTTAAAGTAATAATGGGCAATTTAAAGCAGCTAACCTTTCAGATAATATTTTGTTCAGCACACTAAAAGATAAATCAAAAACTTTGAGAGATTTTTAGGTAATCTCTAGGAATTCAGTAATACACATTATTACCAAGCTTGTATTATTTAAACAGCATTCAAAAATGGAAGAAATTATGTATGAATGATTTTAGAAGTTTACAGTCTGAATAGATGCTAACTGAACAGGAGAAAAACATCTTTGTGTTTAAGTCATATAATTTGGGTGTTTTCTGAGATTTTACTTGGCAATAGAGTTGGCTTTCCACTTTATAAATTCAAAGAAAAACAATTATTTTAACAAAATCAAATGCCTAGTAGGAGACATGGGGAAAGAAGCCCTGCTTCTATTATATAAATGGGGACCTAAAAATACAAAGCATACTAGTTTTATAGTTTTGATTTTCTTTTCAGTAAACCAGAAAACATAAAATCATTTGTTTTGCAAGTTTTCCAGAACTTTTCTTTCATATTCATTTTACTTTAGAATTTTATTGCATTGCATATTTTAATTTGATTTCTTGTGTTGTTTTTAATAGTTTAAAAAGTATATATTACAAGGGACATATAAATATTCATCCAATTTAGTAAAAACACATTTAGCAAATTTTTGAAAAATGTATATTGGTTAAGCATGGTTGGTAAAAGTGCGGAAAAGAGAAACCTAGTGAAAAGCAGCAGCCACTTACAAACACTTTGGTAGATTTATTTGCCTTTCACCTTTTTAAAATAGTTCATTGTATAGACTGTTCACAGTTTTTTTCTCTTTGGGATGGGTTTCACTGTGTTGCCCAGGTTGGCCAGAATGTATTTAATTCATCCTCCTGCCTCAGCCTCCCTAGTAGCTGCATGTACCACTACACACAGATTTACTAGTTTTGGGGTCATTTTGAAACATTTGGAGTAAAACAAAGAAATGAATGAAACAGACAAAGTGCCGCTTTCCATTTATTTAGTCACTGACTTATTTAGTCACTTTTTAAATTCAACAAGTTTTTAGTGTATGCAGCAGTTACAAAAATCTTTAAATATTTCTACTTTTTGTAGCAGTTGGAATTTTAATAGTGAAATGAAAAAAAGTATTGCATAATTATTTCTAGTGACAAAACTTTTCTGCACTGTTGATCTTGACATTAAATATTATTTTAATCTTTTGTGATGGAGATGTTTTCCCTTTCATTTTCAGAAGGTGAGGTTATACCCAAATTAGGGAAGATACATTAAATCTATGTTGCGATTTTTTACATATTTTCTAAACAGTTTTATTCTTCCTTTCTTAATTTATAACAACACAGTAAATCAGTCTTCCTTATGTTTCCGTGAATCTTACCATCATCTTTTAGCAGTAGTTTTAACAGTATTTTTATGAAATCAAATGCCTAACAATTGAAATACACATGTAATCTTTGAGAGGGCATAAAAATGTAATTTTTCTCTTTAATATATCCAAAAACCTGAAAATATTCCCTTTAGTCAATTTAAAATTAAACACTCTAATGCAAAAGGATATCTAAGGTGAAAGATGTTTGTGTAATGCTAAACATAACCAATGAAACTGTGGTTTTAGCAAAGGTACTATTGCTCTATTTTATCAAGTGCCAAAGGCTGCATAATGAAAGTCTTTCAGTTAGTGAAAATATAAGTAAAAAAACATAAAAATACCACCCAGCTGGTAGAGATCTTCCTAATTTTTACCTGATTGTATTTCTGAAGAAATATGGCAGGGCTGTCGTAAATTTTCAACATGAACTGCATTTTTGTTGCCAATTTCCATATCCTTTAAAAAGTGCTGAAGCGTGCATTTGCTATTTATGTTTGCAGTAGACTGAGTACACTTTTACTATTTGTGGTTTTAGAAATTGGAAACAACCAAACAGTGGTGCTATGGTCTAAAAAAATAAATTTTAAACAGCTGCGGGACAGTATTTTTAAAATGGTAGGAGTCCTTCTAAAGCAATACAACTGACCCCCCTACTCCCTTTTTAAATGATGGAATATTGTCACATAATAATAATGTCAGATTTCCATTGTCATCTTTATCTATGATGGATTAGATAAATTAAACGTAAATTTATCTACGAGGAATTAGATAAGTTAAACTTTATCTTGATAGACATGAAACATCCTTTTCCCATTTGGTGTCCATTTATTGTAAATATTACTCTATGTGGGATGTGCTGAGTTTTATCACTTTAGGGGCTCTGGTGCCTCCAGTGACTCTTCTTTGTGTAAGAATGATTATTATGTCTTACAAAGAAGAAAGTGAGGTGTAGAAAAGAGGTCTGGAGCCTTCATTGTCTTTTTCTAGGATCTTGTTTAGAATTGCTTGTAGTGCTGCTTTGGTATTCATGTAGTTTCTCAGGTATTCTTTGTCGTGGAAGTGTCTTATTTCCCCATCCATTTTGAAAGAGAGTTTTGCTGGATACATCAGTCTAGGTTGGAGGTTGTTCTCTTTTAGTACTTGAAATATCTCATTCCAGGCTCTCCTTGCCCCAAGGGTTTGTGTTGAAAAGTCTGCTGTGATTCTGATGGGCTTTCCTTTGTATGTGATTTGTTTCTTTTCTCTTACTGCTTGTAGTATTTTGTTCTTCTGTTGGGTTTCTGGGATCTTGATTATTATATGTCTAGGTGTAGATTTTTTTTGATTGTAGCTAGTTGGGGTCCTATATGCCTCAGTTATCTGAATGTCAAATTCTTCCCCTCTGTTTGGGAAGTTTTCTGTCATTAATTCTGTGAACAGCTTTTTAAAGTCCTTTGTATTTTCTCCTGCTACGTCATGTATTCCTATCAGTCTTATGTTATTCTTCTTTGCATCATCTAGGAGTTGTTGGATTGATTTCTCATGATCCCTTACTGTTTTTAAGACACCTCTCTTTTCATGGTCACTGACTGCAATCTTATCTTCTATATCTGAGTATATCTTCGCATTCTTTTATTCTGTTGCATATACTTTCTATGGAGTGTTTAATCTTCTGGATATCTGTTTGAATCTGTTTTATGGATTCCATTTCTTTCCTATGTTGGGTGTTTATTTTTTCCATTTCTTTCTTATGCTGGGCCTTCATGGTTTCTATCATGGTCCTGCGCTCATCTATTTTTTTGTCAGTTTCTGCTCTAGAGTCTTGAATCGCGACTTCCATTTTGCTCACTATCTCTATGGTTATCTGGAAAATTATTTCTGTTTTGAATTTTTCTAGAGCCTGATTGATCTGTTTTGTTACTTCCTGTGCTTTGAGTTCAGGGTGTCCTGGTGGTTCACTATCAGCCTTTTCATCCTCATTTGCCCTACTGTTTGCCATTGGTGAACTGGAAGTCTGTCCTTGTGTCTTGCTTAAGTGTTTTCTCATTTTTATTTTTGTTGTCGGACTGTCCTTGGTTTAATCTCTGGGTTATCACCCAAATCTTCCTGATATGG
>NW_022900932.1:10371534-10377068 GCF_012274545.1 Fukomys damarensis | reverse complement strand
AAGCCCATAGACTGAAAGTGAAAAGATAGAAAACAATTCTCCATGTGACAGGAGCGCAGAAAAAAACAGGGGTAGCAATCTTATTTGCAGACAAAGCAAATTTCAAACCAAAATTGATTCTAGTATTATTGATGTAGGATGGTACTGTCACACACCTCTATGAATGTAAAATATCTTGTACCTGCTTTATGATACATAGGTAGGGACTGTGCTTTATCAGAGCTACATTTAATGATATTACTCTAGAATGTTCTCTTTCCAGATGAGAATTAAGATGCTAATTAAAAAAAAATGGTGCCAAGTACAACAGCAACAGAACTTTGCTGTTTTCTGGATATTATTCTTTTCTTTGTTTGTTTTTTTGTTTGTTTGTTTTGTTTTATTAATGGAATGTGCTGAATGTCTATAATTTTGTTCAGATGACTGCAGAACCTGGAAAAGCTGTTGCTGCTATTGATGCATAGCATACTGCTATTATTAGTCTTTTTATATAAATATAAGTGTATATATATATATATATACACACACACACACACATATATATATAAATTGAATTTTGGGAAACTTTAACGGTGCTGCCAACTTTGGAAGTCATCCCAATTTACTATGTTGAGTTGGCATTGTACAGAAATGGACAGCCATATTGGTCTAGAAATGTTAATTTTTTTTATTTTTATTATTTTTTTTCCATGTGTACAGGGGTAACACATTGTACTAAATATGTAAGTTCACATCTACGTGGGTTTGATTACAGAAACTAATAAAGTATTCTCTAAATAATGAAAAAAAGAAGATAAGACTATAAGAGCAAGAAGCAATTTAAATATGTTCAGGGACATATTTACAATGTTACATCATTGCCTTTTCTCTTTTACTTTCCTTTTTAGTTTGATTTTAGGATTCCCTATTTTTAATGTTCATACAGAGATTTCTTTAACTGAAATACTGAATAGTTTCTTTGGTGTGAAAAACGATATTAGTACACAGGATCCTAATGAGATAATTAATAATGTGAAATAGGAAGTAAAGGGCTAAAGGTGTAGGGAAAGTGGGAAGGGTGGGGGAAAGGTAATAAGCGAGAGGAAAAAAATGTGAGGAACTGAAAAAATGGAAATTAAGTGTTTGTAAATGGGGAGGGGAGGAGGGGGTGAAGGGAGGGCAGGGACAAGGGGAAAAGATGAGAATCAAGATCTATTATGTAAAGGTACAGAATCCCAATGATGAATGTTACTGTATTGTATAGCTAGACTGTACCAATAAACTCAATAAAAAGAAAAAAAGAAAAGAAAAGAGGTCTGGAACATGGTTGCCCAGGAGCACAAAATTTGAAAGCTGTAGGCCCAGGATTCAAGCTAGTTTTTATCCTCAAACCCACTGATCTGCATGCTGTTTCACCATGTGTTTTGTGTCGCTCCCATTAAAAGGGGAAAAGAAATCTTTGTGGGCTTCAGTTTTAACATAAAGCATTTCTCTGGTATTGTTAATGAAATACGTATAAACATAAAAATCTCGACAGCAATTCCTCATTGCATTTACATTTAATAAAACTGTAAAATCAAAACAAATTTAGAAATTAAAAACAAATTTATAATATCAACCACAAAGACTTTAATTTAACATGGCAGACTTTTCACTAATGAAAATAAATCCCCTTTCTCATTGTAACTGCTGTGGTATAAAAGTTTGTTATATCTTTCTAGTGGTTCATAATCCTTTTCATATTAATGGCACAGGTAAAAAATAATATTCATAGGGTACTTGGATGTAAAAGCACTAGGTTGTTCCTGACTGCAGGCCACAGTCAAGGGGCTAATAACTGCATCTGGCTCCAGCCAACCACTCCCAGGCTGAAGACCGTAAAATGTACAGTATACACCTTTACCTCTAGGGAGCATGAATTGTACAGTCTCACTGTTGCTGTCTTTTTTTCTTGAGCCAACTCACTTTTCCATCTCTTTTCTCTATTCCAGTTATTTTGAAATCTTTGTGTGGTGTATCACAGCATTATTTAGCCATTTTGTATTTGTATATTAAGCAAGCCTCATTCTGTTTCCTTTCCTCCTTTACCAGTATCCTGCCACAATTAATGAGGCTTTTGCTGCCATTTCTTTTATTAACAAAAAATTTAATTATACAAGACATACTACAGAAAACTTGAAATTCCCAAGAATTAAAGATAGTGACTTTGGTTGAAAACTACTACAGTGTATAGATCTTTTTACAGTAGTTTAACATTTTAGTATTCCCTTTATGGTTTGGTAATATGGAGAGAGATAAATTTGCTAAAATAGTAGTAACATCTTTTGGGGTAAAATTGTTAAGCACTGTTAGATGAGATGAGATTGGGCTTTTGTTAGGTTGATTAAAGTCATTCCGATAAAATATCACAGTGGGTTCAGTTAGTTTTCTGTATTGCAGCTGCATTCTTTCTGTTGCATGTACCTCTAGAACCACATATGTGTACCTGTTAGTTCAGACACCTCTCCAGAGAACTGCTTTTGATCATTCATTTTTTTATATATGTACTTAACTGACATTTTGCTGCATGAACTTAAGGCATTAGAAAGTAAACCACTTTTATGTCAACAATTTAGTCATAGAGGTTTGAATGTTAATCTTTGTGATGGAGAAGTTCTCACCAATGCAATAAAACATTTGAATGGCCTTTAAATGTGAATTTTATATTTTTTTAAATAATTGGTTAAGTAAAATTAAAATATACAGTTTATGGATGTGTAACAAAGATTTTTTTTTTCCTTCCTGTATACCAACAAACAAAACTTTTTAGTATTATTCAGTGTAGATTTCTTGTCCCTGTCAACCAACTCTGCTAAAGACAAGGGGTACATATGTTAATTTTTTTTAAACCAGAAACTACATAATGTAAAATCTGCCATAATCTTCTTAGTTGCGAAGTCATATCAAGTCCAAAACACTTATGTAAGCCTTGTAAAGACCTATGAATAATCAGTAAAAAATTGTCCTCTCTCCCCTTTTCCCCTCCCCTCCCTTCTCTTTTTCCTTTCTGTGGTGCTGGGAAATGAACCCAGTCCTTGCACATGGTAGGCAAGCACTCTTATCACTGATATACACACCAAAACCTTTTAAAATTTTGAGACTGAGTTGCTTAGGCCTCAATCTTGGGATTTCCTGCCTCAGTTTCCTTGGTAGCTGGGAATACAGTATTCCTTATCAAGTCCAGTTTGTCATTAATGTCTAATGAATGAATAAATTAGAAAGGGGAATTGAAGACCCAGACACATAACCTGATGTTTTAAATTTCTAATGTGGAGCATATATATTTTGTTCAGTGTCTCTTTAAGACCCATTTCATATGAATAGATTACTAAAATTTCAAAAACATGTTTGTTCACAGAATTAAAGTCAGTTATCTTTTATATATGTCAAAATCTTTTGGTGTATATGAGAATTCATTCTCAAGAATTCTATGTAATAATCTTTTTGGTGTGTTTTTGGGTTTTTGTTGTTGTTGTTGTTGTTGTTTTTTTGGGGGTACTGGGGAGTCAAACTCAGAACCTTGCGTTTCCGAGGCAGGCTGCGGAACCACTGAGCTACATCTCCGGCCCTCTATGTAATAATCTTTGGGATTGAATCACTAATATTATAGCCTGCTTTGATTTATTTATTGAACTTTTGAAAGCTGGTGAGGATACATTATTCACCTCTTTTTCAGCGAGCAAGTATTATTGAGTACCAACTCTTTGCTAGATCTTGAGGATATAAAAATAATTTGTTACAGTACCTTAATATTTGATACTATGTAATCTATTTTTCATGGCACAGTCTTAAAATACTAAAGTATCTTTGATTCTTAATGAAAAAATAATACATTTTAAAATTGGAAACTAAATCTTAAAACATTTTATTTAGGAGTTTAAACTTTTCTGATCAAGGCCTATTTATAAATAATACATTTTGTGTTAGTGATCAGTTGCACATAACTTATATATAAATGTACACATTTCCCCCTTCTTTTTTGGGCTGATTGTTTGTTGATCAGAAGTTCAAAGAATAACCCTTATTCCTAACTGTACATAACTGCACTGGGAACTATCCTCCCCAACATTCCATTATTTCATTAAAAAGTTAAGGGTAATGGTTCCTTAATGAGTTCCAAACTATGAGTTTGAAAAACACTGTCATATTTTGTTTCCATCCTGGTCTTTATAGTAAGTACCCTCATGAAATCAAGAAAATATGGGCTGGTCATAATAAAACCTTCTCATATAGTGCAAACAATGAGAATGAGATGCATTTTCTTAAAATGTTACATTCTTCATATCTTCCTGTCATACTAAAAGTTACTATTTTTGTGTCTTAAACCTCTTGAAATTTTTAAATTCTGACTTGCCATGCATTTTGTAGCTGAATTCTCTACAGTAGTGATCCACCTTAGTGTGTTGTGACAATAGGAAGTTAAGTTTTTTGTGCCTTTATTCTCAGGGTGAAATTTTTTGCTTTGTTTAGAAATACTAAATCAGGAAAATAAGGAATAAATTTTGCTTTCTTATGTGGTAAAAGCTATTCCATGGAAAACCTTTTTTTCTGGAGACCTAACATTAACACTGTATTTAGATGATTTATTAATAAAATATAAGGAGAAACATCAAAATTGCCTGTTATTCCTCTTTTTTGAATAGTTTGAGTTACAGTTTTACATATCCTTTTTTGTGGCAATGTCTCAAACCCAACACTAAATATTGAAATCTTTTTCACTATTTTCATTTGCATTGTTTTAAAGCATGGACACTGGGCATGTTGAGATAATGTCCTCTGTTGTTACTAGGATAGGTAACATAAACATTTAAAAATTGGTCTTAGTAATGGAATTTGTGATTTGATAAGTGTTTTCATAAAGTTTGAATGTGGATAACTTTCTTCTTTTGGAATGCTCTTATTTTAGGCATTGTTTTTAATCTTTTAAAAATTTGTGCATATTAGAAATATAGGGTAAGATTCATTTTAGTATATTGGTACATGCATACAGCATATTTTGATTATTTGAATCCTCATTACCCTCTTTCCTTTTCTCTCCCCTTTCCTTGATATCCTTCCCATCTTTAAAAGTCTAGTAGTTTCCCACCCTCTCTCCTTTATTTTTAAAATGTATTTAAGTATAGATTGCTCATATAAAAGAAAATGTGATATTTAACTTTCTGAGGCAGACTTATTAACATGCTGGT
The DNA here is from genome assembly GCF_012274545.1 of Fukomys damarensis. Classification (NCBI taxonomy): domain Eukaryota; kingdom Metazoa; phylum Chordata; class Mammalia; order Rodentia; family Bathyergidae; genus Fukomys; species Fukomys damarensis. Next base: position 10,371,864 of record NW_022900932.1, on the reverse strand, counting down.
CTCCAGTCCTATCCATTTTCCTACAGGTGACATGATTTCCTTAGAGTTTATTTTTATAGCATTTTTATGTTTCAAAAAATGGAGCTGAATCTAAAGAATTTATTTACTCCCCCATTGCCACTTGCCTCTCTCCCCAGTTTGTTACCATTGAGGAGTCAGTATTGATTCATTGTTAACTAAAGTCCATGGTTTACATTAAGCTTCACTCCTTACATTTCCCATTCTATTTGTTTGGACAAATATACAGTGACATATATGCATAATTGAAGTATCAAACAGATAGCTTCATTTCCCTAGAAATACTCTGTGCTCTGTGTATTCCTCATTTTT
>NW_022900932.1:10343765-10371443 GCF_012274545.1 Fukomys damarensis | reverse complement strand
TTTTTTTTACTTTTTCTCTAGTTTTGCTTTTTCCAGAAATGTCACAAACTTGAAATCATATAGTATCTGGCCTTTTTATATTGATTTCTTTCACTTAGGAATGCCCATTTAAAGTTATTCCATGTCTTTGCATGGTTAGATAGCTTATACCTTTTTATTGTTCAGTCATATTCCATTATGTGGATATACCATAATTTATCCATGGTTGCTTCCAAGTTTTGGCAGTCATAAATAAAGTTGGTAAAAACAGCAGTGTGTAGTAAGTTTTAGACTCCTTTGAGTAATTATGAAAAAGTTTAATTGGTGGATCATATAATACGGATATGTTTAACTTTTTTGGGGGGGTTTGAGACAGGGTCTCACTAAGTAGATGAGACTGACCTGGAACTCACTGTGTAGCCCTGGCTGGTCTCGAATTCACAGAAATCCTCCTGCCTCAGCCTCCTGAGTGCTGGGATTACAGGCATGCTCCACCATGCCCGGCATTAACTTTCTAAAAATGTGTAGCACACATTTAAAATTTTTATTGACAGTAATTGTATCTCTTTGTGAAGTACAATGTCATGTTTTGGCACATTGATACCACTATAATGATCAAGTTAAGGTACTTATGTTATTGATCATCTTAAACACATTGCTTTTTGATGAGAACATTCAGATCTTTTCTAGTTATTTTGAATTACACAGCACCGTAATGTTGGCTGTCATTATCCTCTGTCCAGTAGAACATCCACACCTACTCCTTCTATCTGGCCATGACTTTGTACTGTCAAGCAAACTCTCCTCACCCTCTCCTCCTTTGCTTTCCCTGGGGGTAACACTCTTCTGCTCCCTAGTTCTGTAGCTCAGTGTTCTTTAGATTCCACATTTTAGTGAAACCCTGTGCTATTTGTCTTTCTGTATCTGATTCGTTTCACTCATTGTGATCACTGTTTCCATCCACGTTGCTGCATATGACAGGATGTCTTCCTTTTATGGCTGAGTAGTATTCCATTTTGTGTTGCCAATCTTGACTTATTTCTGAAGCTAGGTAGGGTTAGACCTGGTTACTACTTGTGTAGCAACATTTTTAATTTTTTAAGATACTGTCAGACAACTTTGCAAAGTGGCTCTTTCATTGTGCATTCCCACAGCAGGGAATGAGAGATCTGTTGCTTCACATTTTTGCAGAATTTGATATTTTCAGTGTTTCAGGTTTTAGCCAATCTAATAGGTGTATAATTGTAGCTCGTTGTTTTAATCTGCTGCTCTCTAATGACATAGGCTGAACATCTTCTATATAGTTAATTACCACTTGTTTATTTCCTTGGATGAGATCTCCATTCAGCTTCTGGAGGATTAGCCTGTAAACAGAATTGAAATTTGCATGAACATTTATAATACTTTAATGTCATATTTGAAAGTACAATATTTGTCTTGTTTTGGATCCATCGTTTACTTTGGACCAACTAGAATTCCTCATTCATTTTAGTATGTACTTAAAAAAATTGTTTTTCAAATGATAAAATTTGAATATTTTAAGAGTCACATATAAAATATAGATTCCCTTTACCCATTAAATTTTTATTCCTTATCACAGTTTGGGAAATATATTACACATACTAAAGCTGTAACAAATGTACATTTTCTTGAACCGATGTGATAGTTGAAGTCTTTGACAGTGAAACCTATTCTTTTAGGGCGTCTATTAAAGCTCTAAGAATACCATTGTGCAGAACATTTGAGAGGAAAATGATGCCCTAGGGTTGCTTGCACTGGGAAATTTACTTGGCTTACTACCAAAGGGAAGATAAGGTAAAAACTTAAAATTTTGCTATGAGTATAGACGGATTTTTTTATGTTAATTTTTAAAATATTTCCTATCCTGTGCTTATTATACCTGACCAATTGTTTTTCATATTACTTGGGACATCAAGGAACATGAGTTATTACTTAATGGCTTTCCAGTAAAAATAAAATCACTGTGCTAATCTGTATAAAAGGGAAGTAAGATTTTTAGTTTGTTTCACAAATTCTTTTGAAAAGAACTTTTGTTTTTGTTTTTCTTTTTCTTTCTTTTTTTTTTTTTTTGTAGTGAGACCTTCCTTCTTTATTTTGTAAGCTTTGACCAGTGAAAATGACTTTGGGTGGTCTTTCAGTCTGAGAGGACTGATACAGAAACCATACTTTTCCTTTTTTGATAAATAGGGCCCTTGCACTTCTCCATATTCAAAGTCTGTTTTACAGCTTCCTCTATAAGTTTGGCTAAATGAACAAGAATGGCTAATGAACTTTTCTGAGGCCTGCTTCTTTTAAAGAAACTTCATTTCCTCTCAAAATTTGGACTGTTGAGATCTTTACCATTTTTTTATTAGTTGAATTGAAATAAACCTGAAAATTAAAAATTAAGATTTTCATTTTAGAGACTCATATTTCAAAGGTTTGTTCTAATTTAAGACTGAATTTTTAATGGTGAAGTTGTGTTTATAAAGATGGCAAGTGAAAAACAAAAATGCATTAATTTTAGCTTTTAATTCTTTCTTAGAGTATTTTGTGCCTTTGCAACTTGGAGATTAAATTTCTATTTTAAACATTTAAAAAAATCTTTTAATGCACATTTGCTTTTGCCTAGTATGGTTTTATTTGCTTGGGAAATAAGAATAATGACCACTGAAATATAATTGTTTTGGAGGTTTTTCTAAGAAAATGCCAACAAGATTTTTACAGTGCAGAACTTTTCTACCTATATAACAGAAAGATGGCAGTAAAGTGAATTCAAATTTTGTGTAAAAGTTAATACCATGGTTTAAGATTGTAAGTGCTGATGTGTAAATAGTGTTCTTTGGTGGAAAGAGATCAGAGCCAGAAGGCAGGCAGATGGAGTTTAGATCCTCAGATTATTTATACTCCTTCAAGGGCCCTTTGCGCTTGCTAATCCTTATAGAATTCTCTTCTTAGACCATTGCTTCCAATATTTTCATAACTTTACTTAGTTCTCTCTAATAATATCCCTTGGGAGACTTTAGATTACTTGTCTAAAATAACATTTGCTATTCTATTCCCTTGTTTATGCTCTTACTTTCACTGTGTATGACCTACCTGTTGTTATATTACCATGGGGTACGGATAGGTAGCAAAGTGGGCCACAGTAGAAAAAGCTCTAACTAGCATTTGCTGAGAGATTTTAGTTTTAATTATGAAATGATGCTAGATTATGCTAAATGCATTTTGTGTATTTATATCTCTCTGTGCTTTTTGTTCTTTAATTAATTTGATAAGATAGATGTTTTAACAGTCTTTCATAAGTGGAATAAATGCCACTGGCCTATTGTCTGCTTTTTAAAAGTATCTATTGGATTTGATTGGTGAATTTCATTTGAGAGTTTTTACATCTAAGTTCATGGGAGACACTGATCTGCCATTTCATTTTCTGCCGTTTTTTTGTTTTTTGTTTTTTTGTTGATGTTGTACTTTGGTATTTTTGTACTGTATTTTCCTGTATCAGAACAATATTAGTCATAAAATAATTTGGGAGCTTTCCTCTTGTCCTTTATTTCTGGAACAGTTTGTTTAAAATTCGCATGTAGAGGAGGAAAGATATCTTTTCTTCAGCCATTTTAGTCTCATGACCAAGGCCTCTATAACCAAAGACAGATTAAAAGGAAAAAAGATAAATTTATTTCTTGTAGCTTTTACATGATGTGAGAACCTTCATGAGGAAGTTCTACAGGGATGGATAAACTTGATTTTTAAAATAATGGGTTTGATGAACAAGTGAATGATTGTGGAGAAGGAATACTGGATAAAAAGTATGATCCTAATGGATCATACTGGAGGAGACAGCAAGACCTGAGTGTTCCAGTCTGTTCTGTTCTGTTCCTTTGACTGCATCTGTAAGAATTTACCTCCAGGTAAAGGGAGGGCTTTACATTTTCCTCTGAGAAAGGTCTGTCCGGAAAGGCCTGCTTGGGTTTTGTTTATGGCCTTGCTTAGGAGAATAGGTAGGAAGTAGGTGAAAGTGACCTTTGTGCTTCTGAGATGTTCTCAAGTTTCTTCAGCCCACGACATTTTAGGGCAGAATGTCCTGGACCTCATGAATGCACTGTGTGTAAATGGCTGGCCGAATTCTGGGAAAGCAGCTGGTCCTGATACTTTCCTGTCTGACTCTACTTTAGCCCTGAGTCCATCCAGCAAGTGCATTTTGTCTGTAATTTTGCTTTTAAGTTTTAAAAAATGACAGTTTTTTGATGAGATTTCCATTTTCATTTAAGAGAATTTTAATGAGTTTTTGAAGCATGTCTATGAAGTCTATTTTAAAATCTTTGTCCGGTCTTTCTAATGTCAGATTTTGGTTTTGACATTTAATTTTTTGAAAGCTGTAGGATGTCTTTCGTAATCTGAGACTGGTGAGTGTGTATGTTCAGCCTCTTACCACTCTTCCCTCCACACCATCTCAGCAGAGTGGGACAGAGACTCACTGCCTTCTTTAATGTGGATAGGTGCTGGTTCCTCTCCAGTGGAGCAAGCCACCTCCTTGCAGCACTGCTGCATCTCTGATTTGGGTTGTAAGATCAGTTTCTTGCTAAGCCTGACGCTGCCTGTAGTAGAGGAAAGGTCCAAAGCAGATGAGCTGTACATCCTACCACCTCCTTCATTTGCCTGACTGATACACAGTGGCTGGGACACTGCTTCCTCCTGGGTCCTCTGACACTGAGAGTGGGAGTGGGATGGAGTAGGAATGATGACCAGCCCCACTTGACACTGCCTTTTCAGTCTCTGCTGCTGGGTGATATGGAGTTGCAGCTCCCCCCTGGACCACAGGGGCAGTGGGGTAGGACAGAAGTAGGACCCTGACCCATTCTCAATTGGACTGCCTTGGTCAGTTGTTTGGGGATTGAGTCTCAGCTCCTTCCCACAACAGACTGAGTTGTGACTAGTTCTGCTTTGAACAACTTTCCCTTTTTTTTTTGTACCGGGGATCGAACTCGGGATCTTGCACTTGCAAGGCAGGTGTGGTGCCATTGAGCTAAATCCCTGGCCCTGAACAACTTTCTTAATACTCTCACTGTGGTTACTGGGTGTGGGTGGAAGCTCAGTTTAACCTCTGTACCCTATAGACAGTACTCTGTTGGAGGACTTGAGCTCCCTAATTCTGCTCTCCTCACAATACTCCAGCAGGGGAGTTGGAGCACCCTCTTGGTCTGCTTGGTAGATAATGGGTGAGTGCCTTGCCTAGCCTCCTCATTCACCATGAGTGGACAGATTAGTCTGTCTTCAGAAATGGAAAGGGGCAGCCATAGGGGCTTTGTAGAGTGAAAGTATAACTTCCCATTTAGCATGTGAAAAGGGAGGGTGGATTTGTTTTTCCATGGTGATTGGCTGGACTGGGGCAGATATTACCAAGAGTATTTTCTGTCTTTGGCTTACTTTTTTGGGGAGGGTGCTTAGCTAGTGGGGAGCAGACTTTTTGTGGAGTTTTAGTTTTTCTGTGCCTCTTAATTGTTCTACATTGGAGTCTTCTGAGATATATGGAAAGCAAGAGACCCAGGAGACTCATTTCCATGTTTTCCCTCAAATTGTGAGGTCCCTAAGCAGCTTGCTTAATTTTTTTCTACCTTTCATCAACTTCATCAGCTTCTTTGTCGCATGTCCCGAGTTTTCCTGTATGAAGACCAACACCAGGGAGCTCTGGGACTTTCTCTCTGGACAGAACCAGGCATCCCTCAAGAGCTGCCTTCTGTTCATAGGAGAGCACTGAAAAAATAAAATTAAATCTTCCCAGTGAACTATAGTGGAATCATACTTGGTGAGAATTTTTCCACAATGATCTTCATTGATTTTTACATTGAACTATGATTTATTACTAGTCTTTTCCCCCTAGAATCACCAAATTATTTTCTAATAAAATGAGTACCTATTATCCTTTTTTGTTATATAATATAGCATAATTTGCAGTTTAACTATTTTAAGTGTATGATCCAGTGGAATTATATTTACAATAGTTTGCAGCTATCAACACTATTTGCAACACTTAAAAAAAAAATCAGTAGGGCTTTTACACTGAGCTACATCCCCATACCTTTTTTACTTTTTAATTTTGAGACAGTCTCATTAAGTTGCTGAGTTGTCCAGGCTGGGCCCAAACTTGCACACCTTCTGTCTCAGTCTCCCAGAGTGCTGGGATTTCAGGCACGCACCACTATGCCTGGCTCTAATATATTTCATTTTTAAATGAAGTTTAGGTTTCTGGAAAAATGAAAAAGTATAGGATATTGTGATGTACTTTGTCCCTCCCCTAATAGTTCCTTATTTTTAAAATCTTAACTCAGTGTCATACATTTGTCAGAGTTGATGAGTCAAGTGCATCCTGTACATTTTGATAAATGTGTGGTGACATGTATCCACCGTTGGAGAATCATGCAGTTTACCTTCACTGCCTGAAAAAAAATCCCTTGTGCTCCACCTGTATCTCTCCCTCTCTCTGTTCCCTAGCTCTGGTAACTTTTGCTACCACTGATCTTATCACTCTCCCTATAGTGTTGCATGTCCAGAATGTCATAGAGTTGGAATCAGACAATATGTAGCCATTCTGAAGTTAGCTTCTTTAACGTCACTGTGTGTATATAAGATTCTTCAATATATTTGTGGCTTGAGAGTTCATTTCTTTTTAACTGCTGAATAATATTTTCCAAAGCCTTCCCATCTCGTCCAGCAGACACAACACACTGTGCACATTAAGCAGTCCCTCCCTCTTCTCTCCCCTCAACTCTTGGTTCTACTTCTATCAGTTTACTGTTCTCAATATCTTATATAAATGGAGTCATGCAATATTTGTCCTTTTGAATCTGGCTTATTTCACTCAGCATGTTTTCAGGGTTAATCTATGTCCTAGCATGTAAGTACTTCAAGACAGGGCCTCCCTATGTAGTTCAGGCTGCCCTTAATCTTGCTTCATAGCTCAGGCTGGCTTCAAACTTGTGGTGATTCTCCTGCCTCAGCCCCCTAAGTGCTGGGATTACAGGAATATGCTGCCACTCCCAGCTTCATTTCTTTTTATGGCTGAATAATATTTAGTTGTCTGGTTGTAATATTTAGTTCTTTGCTTTTCTTTTCTTTTTTAAAAATTTACTTCCTTTTAATTTTAGTATTATACACATTTGAAGTCATAATGAATACATTCATCACAAGGAGTTGGTGCATGTGTACGACACATCTTCTTTTTGTGTCCCCTCCCTGCCATTTCTTGGTTCATTTTACATTTGCAAAAAATTTATCTCCCTGTTTGTTACCTGCCTTTTATTTTGCTTTTTAATTTATTTGTAGTTTGGATTTCTTATATAAAAGAAGCCATGCAGTATTTAAGCTTGTGTCTCATTTAGTTTGCTTAACATTATGCTCTTGAGACGCTTCCATTTTCCTATAAAGGACTCAAATCTGTCCTTCTTTAGGACATACTGTGTATGAATACCAGTACCACATTTCTTAATTCTTTCTTCTGTTGATGGACGTATGGCCCACTTCCAAGATTTAGTTGTTATAGGTTGTACTGCTAATAAATTTGGATATGCATAGATCACTGCAATATGCTGCCTTTAATTATTTAACTGCTTTGTTCTTTTCTCTGCATTGTGTTCTGTTTCTCCAGTTCCTCTGTAGTTTGTAGTTTTCCTGTCAGCTCACTCCCAATTTGTAGAGATCTACTTTATTTTTCCTGAGTTGCGTTTTGTAGATGCTTTGACTCCCAGGTCCTGGAGAGGCAGTAGTTTCCTGCCTGTCTTCAGTGTTTTCAATCGCATGCATACATTTTATCTATTCATTTGTCTTTTCATGGAGACTTAAAGTTGTTTCTTTCAGCTGTTAAGAATGATGTACATGGATTTAAGTCTTTGTTTTCAATTCTTTGGGTATATAGTACGGAGTAGAATTGCTGGGTCTTATGAAAACTATGTTTAACTTATTGAGGAACCAACAACAATTTTTTAGAGACTGTACCAAATTATGTTTCCACCAGCAATGTATAAGTGTTCTAGTTGCTGCACATCAGGCCAAAACTTGTTATTTTCCATTAAAAAAAATACATGCTAATACATGGGAGTTTATATCTCACTGTGTTTTTGTACAAGGAACTTTTATATTCAACGCAGAGAGGTCATCTGGAAAATATAATGATCATTCCTATTCTTTATAGATAACTTTAAGATTTTCTCGACAAATATACAGAAATTGCAAAATTCATGTAAAAATACAAGATCCCAATGATGAATGTAACTACTGTATACTAAAAAAGTACCAATATACTCAATGAAAAAAAAAGAAATTGCAAATTTAAAAATTGGAACTTTTAGGAGCGGGGATTTAGCTCAGCAGTTCAGTGGCCTGCCTTGCAAGCGCAAGGACCTGAGTTCAATCCCCGGTACCAAAAAAAAAAAAAAAAAAAAAAAAAAAAAAATGAAACTTTTGAGCTGGGCATGGTGGTATATGCCTATAGTCTGAAGACTCAGGAGGCTGATGCAGGAGAATCTTGAGGTCAAGGTTAGTCTGGGTCATGGCTAACAATACCCTGTTTTGGGGGTTTTGTTTATTTGTTTTGTTTTAAAGAAAAAAGAATATTGGAACTTTTTTGCTTCAAAACAAAAATCTTCTAAGAAAATAATTTTTTGTACAAAGGAGTCATTTCTCTAAATTCTGTAGGACACCGAAAGCAGGGGTACCTCTCTCTGATACTCCACACCAAGCATTAGAAGCTTTAGTGCAGGTCAGCTCCTGTTATGGTTGACTTCTGCAGGCATATGTGGGAGCACTTCTAGGGTCTGATGTGTACAAATTTATTAAGTTAAAGTAGAATTCAAACATTGATAAAAAGCAAACCTATTATATTCTGGAAAAAGGATTAGTCTTATTCATAGCAACTACTGTAACTGAGAAAACAAGAAAACAACTACAATTTATTTTCTAAGAATACATTTTCTTAGTCTCTTTGTAAAGTAGTTTTATTAGACAAAGTATAGCTTTAACCATCAACCCTGGATCAGTATGAACAAACTGATCAAGTTCTTACTTATGAGATGTGAAATAAATTCAGTTATATTGCACATAACTTTGAGGAACACATTTGTGATACCTTTCCCCCAAGAACTCTAAATTAATTCTAAGGAAACCTACCAGTGTAGCAATAAGCTTGTTATAGCCACACGAGATTAATTGATATCTGTAGCAGAAAGTTTGAATTAAAAAATTATTTATCAGTTTCTCAGTGTACACTTAACTAAAATATGTAAAAACTTTTTATAAGTGTTCATTTTATTTTTTGAATTTGATTATTATTATTTTGGAGACAGGGTCTTGCTGTATAATTCAGGGGTTTGAATTCACTATGTAGTCCAGGCTGGTCTGAACTTTCAATGATCCTCCTGCCTCAGCCTCCTAAGTGCTGGGATCACAAGTGTGTACCACACCAGCTTTTTTTTTTTTTTAATTTAAAAAATTTTTATTTAAATGTTCATCTTATTTTATTTATTTTTTGGTACCAGGGATTGAACTCTGGACCTTGCACAGCAAGGCAGGCAGCGGCACCACTGAGCTAAATCCCTGGCATTTAAATGTTCATTTTAAATAGGGCCTGTTACTACAAACCACTCATTTCTTTAAATTATTTTTGTAAAGGTACTATTTTGATTCATAGCTCAAAAATGCAGCCAATTAAAGCAGTTAGCATTATGTACCAGCCTGACTGTGATTGTCATGTTATTTTCAGTTTTCCTCTTATTTATCCTTACCTTTTAAAATCATTGATTTTTAAACTGCTTCATAGTCTTCATCAGTGATAGTGAACCTTTTAGAGCTTTCAGTGATAACAAACAGCCCCGGTTTGCCACCACTGGTCTAGATATTCTTACAGGTAGAGCAAATGTTAGCAGGAAAGGAGTTAGAATTTTACAATTACTTGGATACCCTTATAAGAAAGAAACCAAACTCCACGGAGGGAAGAGATTAGTCTCTAATTAAACAAAAATAGAACTTGATACACATTACTTTGTAACTATGATATGTTTCCATATGTCATGTTTGTTGATGAAACCAAGGGTCAGAACAGTGGGTAATCTTGTGTACAGTCACACAGAACATTTGCTGCAGAAGCCAGCATACAACTGGACTCTCATCCACTGTTGGTACTTCAGTCAGGAAGAACAATGCATGGAGTCGTTTCCTCAGATTTTCTTCCCTTTTTGATTTTAAAGCCTAATTGTTGAAGTGAACTCCAATGGAAAATTAGAATCAAGTGGCCACATTTATCCCTGTATACAGGAAGTATTCAGCTAGGCCAGGCGTGGTAGTACACGCCTATAATCTCAGCACTCCAGGAGGCTGGGGCAGGAGGATAGCAAGTTCCAGTCCTACCTGGAAAAACCTAGTGTCTGGGAAACAGAAAAAAAAAAGGGAGAGGGACTGGGGATGTAGAGCACCCCTGAGCTCCATCTCTCAGTACTACCAAAAGAATTTTTTTTATTCCGTTAGATTCCCAGTCTGAACATTGGGGCTATAATATAACACAGATGCTATGTTTTATTAAGTATGTGTGCAACAGGAACACAAAGATAAAAAGACAGAGGTCCATGGGACGAGCAGAATAATAAAGTTGATAGTGGCAGTGCAGTGTGACAGTTATGATCAAAATAATTTTGTTTATAGTAGGATTATTATGATATTTCCAGAATGACATCAGTAAAAGGATCTTAATGTCTCTGGAGTCTCTGTCTCTTCCATTTGAAAATGCTCCCATGGCCCTTTGTGGTTCTCGTCATAGTCCTCTGTATTGCAGGGAGATTCCAAGCCCCAATTGAGAATCTGTGGTTCATGATTGCTGATTTAGAACTACTAAAAGGAATCAAACATCTGAGTATGAAACTAGGTGAGCGTAACCAGTGACAATGACACTCAAAGCTAGAGTGTTTTGTGTTAGAGTAAACTCTTTACTCTAGCTTTATAGTTTGGTAGACCTGATTTCATTTAAATTTGTTACATGAGCATGGGTAAAGTAGGTAACCTCTGTTAGACCTTATAGATTAAATCAAGTCATGTTTTTAAAGCTCTTAGGACAGTACTGATATATACTCAACTACTGTCAGTTATATTTATTAATAAGCCTTACCAAAATTATGGTTAAAATTGCAAAAATATCCTGGTTACTTTTTTTAAAAAACTTAATTTATGCTTAAAACTATTAGGAAAGTGCTGTATTTAAGTTTATATAGACCTAAAATAATATTTCCAATAGTTACCATAAATACATATGCAGAAAGTGAGAATTAAGAAAACTCTTGTTTTGGTAAATAAATATTCAAATAATGTTTCTCTAAGAAATCCACAAAGAATTTACCCAGAATTTTGAGGTATGTGGATGGCTAGTGTTTGATTGTTTATATACACTTTCTCCAGTATTTGGTAACCTAGATGTTTTGCATACATTTGTCTCAATTATGTGTTTAGACTGAGAATTTTTCGATAAAGGAATATTTTGTTTCATTGATAACTTTAGATCAGCTCCCTTATGTTGAAGAAATGCCAGTACAATTGCCCAACCACTCTTTCCCCCCATTTTTATGGGTTTATCTTCATGTTTTTTAGTAGAGGCATATTTGGCCCAAACTTAATTATAATGAAATTGCATTTCCTGGCTCCAAGAAAATAAAATTTGGCAGGAAAAGGATTGAACAGGGTATTATCAAGATAATATTTCACATGTAATAAAAATAAGATGATAAATACACATTAATGACATTATCCCATTGGAATCTTATCACTTTTCAAAAAGCAATGCGGGCTGGGGATTTAGCTCAGTGACACTCTGCCTGCCTCAAAAGTATAAGGTCCTGAGTTCGATCTCTGGTACATAAACAAACAAAAAAAGCAAATGAAATTTTTATGAATGCCTTTATAGAAGGGGGTGATTTTAAATAATCATCTACATTTTGTAACACCTCAGTTTTGTTATTTCATTAGATTATGATCTATCAGTCTTGAAGTGACTCACTGTTCAAGTTGGGGACACTGGTTTGAAAGGTTTCTTCAGTTTTAAGGCATAAAAATGCTGTGGTGGTTTTGGGTTTTGGTTAAAAATAGCATGTTCTGATTTCTGTGTAGTGTTTACATTTATTCACTGTTGGTCTTACCTTTATTTCTAGCAAATATTTATAAGAGTATTTTTGTCTTGTTTGTATTATAAAATACAGGAAAAGCAAAACCAAAGATATAAAAATCATATACAATTTATAACATTAAATAAGGTGTTTGTTATAGAAAGTAATAGAGAAATTTTCTTTTTTCTTTTTGTACTTTGAATAAATCAGAAACTCGAGATTAATTAAATTGTTGCTATTTTCATCATCTTAAAGTTCATGCTTAAATCTGCTATGGATAAAAATACTTTTCAGAATTTGGACAGGTAATAAAACTAAAAACAGCAGTAGCTAACACATATAATACTTTACTATTTACAGATCCTTGTGTGTACAGGGTATCCTTTTGTTTTACTTTTCAGGTATGGTGGTTTCATTTCAGTACAAGTAAATGTGCACATGAGCTGTTAATTCATTTTCTCTGCTGCCTAGCCTAACCCTGTGTTAGTGAGCCCCTGGGCATTGAGGACCAGGAGGTTCTGGCAGCCACTTGGCAGCATGTGTTGTATTCTCTTGTTGCTCCCATAATCAGTGTTGGGCATCTGAACCAATCCTTAGATTTTTCTCTTCTGACCTTGTCAGTGCCTCTGGATTTCCACCAGTTGTGAATTTTGATATACTAGTCTGACTGTTGTCAGGCCAGCATCTTGGGCTTCTTTTTGGACATTTTGGGCTTCGTGAAAGTTCCCAAAATGACCACAAGAATCAGAATTTTGCAGGAAAATAAAACACAGAGAAAATGAACCAAAACAATAACTTTCCTTATAGTCTTTTTTTATTTCAGTGATAATGTGTTGATACACCTTTTAAAGATTATGATAGCCTGGTATGATGACAAATGCCTATTGTCCCAACACTTAGGAGAGTGAGGCAGGAGACTTGCTTGAACCCAAGAGTTCAAAGTCAGCCTGGGAAGCATAGTGAGACCTTCTTTCTTAGACTGCAGTACACTTACATAGATGTATTTGATTTTTAAATAATACACTTTAGTGTAAAGTGATAATTTCATACATGCATACAGCATGCACTTACAATATTCAAACACCCTTCTTCCACTTTCATCCCATCCCTGGGGTCCTTTCTAGTCCCTAGTAGTCACTCTTCTACTGTACTTTGAGGTTAACTTTTTAAAAAAAATTTCCATGTGTGAGATGTATGGTGCTTGTTTATTTCACTTCACATGAGGTACTCCAGTTCCTTCCATTTTCCTGAAGTTGACAGGATTTCATTCTTATTTATGTATATATATATATATACCGTATTTTTAAAAATTCATTAATTGGTTAGTGGGCATATAGACTAATTTCTTGTGAATTAGTACATCAGTAAACACAGGGTTACATTTCAGTCTCTGTCTGTGTCTATCTCTCTTGGTGGTCCTGGGGATTGAATCCCAGGCCTTCCCACTGACCTATATCCTCAACCCTTCAAAAATTTATTTATATATATATTTTTTTATTTTGAGACAGGGTTTCACTAACATAGTAAAGCCCCAGTTTGGGCTAGAACTTGTGATCTCTCTTCCTCAGCCCCCCAGATTGCTAAGATCACAAGCATGTACTACAACACCTAGCCAAGGCCTTTTGTATGTTGACTTCCTTTCCTTTGAATATGCACCCAGGAATGGGATAACTAGATCATATGTTTAATTTTTTTTTGAATCTTCATATTGTTCTCACTAGTGCCTATATCAGCTTACATATATGCACCCATCAATATCACAATGTATCATAGTATCTTTTTTTCCACATTGTCTTCAGTATTTGTTATTTTGAAGGTTATTTTGTTTTGGTTTTTTGATAATAGCCATTCTAATTGAGGTGAGATGGAATCTTATAGTTTTAATTTGCATTTCTGTGATGGCTATTGATACTGAGCATTTTCTTATATTTGTTGACTATTTCTTTTGAGAAATATCTACTTAAACTATTTACCTATTTTTAAATTTAAATACTTTATAGTCAAGTTTTTTGAGCTTGTTATATATTCTGGATATTAATCTTCTTTCACATGAATAGATAGCCAATATTTTCCCTCGTTCTTTAGATTGTCTTTTTACTGTGTTGTTTCCTTTTGTTTTTCTGACACTTTGTAGTTTGATGCTATGCCATTTGTCAGTTTTTGCTTTTATTTCCTTTGATTTTTGTGGTCCTAACCAGAAAATCTTTGCCTACACCACTATCTTGACAAGTTTCCCCTATGTTTTCTTGCAAGTAGTTTCAGGTTTGGGGTCTTATATTATCATTTTTGATCCAGTTTGAGTTGATTTTTATATAGGATGAGAGGTAGGCACCAAATTACAATGTTCTGCATGTGGATATGCACCATTTATTAAAGAAGCTATACGTACTGCAGTGTTTGTTTTTGGCACCTTTGAAAAGAATGAGTTGGCTGTAGATGCTTGGATTTATTTCTTGTTTCATTGTTTAACATTTATGTTTTTATGTTGCTACCATGTTGTTTTGGCACTTAAAGGCTCTATCATTTATATTGAAACTTGGTATTGTGCTGCTTCTAGCTTTGTTCTCTATGCTCAAGGTTTCTTTATCTATTCAGGATCTTTTGTGCTTCCATATTATTTTAGTATTTTAGTATTGCTTCTAGTTCTGTGAAGGATTGGTATTTTGTTGGGATTGGTATTTTGTTTCATTGACTCTGTAGATCACTTTGAATAGTATATACATATAAAAATTTATTAGTTCATGTTTGCATGGACTAATGTATTAGTTGCAGGTTTGTAGTACGTTGTGATTACATTCATTTTGGAGAGCACATCTCAATTCCTTACATGTCCAGGACATTTTTAACAATGTTAATTTTTCTGATCCATGCACATGAACATGGGAAGGTCTTTCCATCTTTTAATGATCTCAGCTTTTTTCATTAGCGTGTTAGGTCCACTGAGCATCAGAAGACTAATCTCGATTACTGTAACCATGTGAAGAATGATGATTCTACTAGGTTTTTATTTTATTTTATTTTATTTTATTTTATTTTATTTTATTTTATTTTATTTTATTTTATTTTTTTGAGACAGGATCTCACCATTTAGTTGAGACTGCCCTGGAACTCACTATGTAGCCTAGGCTGGTCTCAAACTCACAGAGATCCTCCTGCCTCAGCCTCATGAGTGCTGGGATTATAGGCATGCACCACCAGGCTCGGCAATTTCTAGGTATTTTATTACTAGTATTACAACTACCATTACTACTTTTTGTGGCTACTGTGAATGAGGTTGCTTTCGTAATTTCTTTCTTAGCGAAGTCATTGTTGGTACTGTATATTGAAAAGCTATTGATTTTTGTATCTTCTGTTGTAATAGTTTTTTGGTGGAATCTTTAGGTTTTTCTATTTATAAAATCATATCTGCAAACAGAGATACCTGACTTCTTCCTGTCCCTGTTTGTTTGCCTTTTTTCCTTTTCTTGCTAGTGTTTCTGACTACAGCTTCTATTATATTGAATAAGAGTGGTGAGAGTGGACACTCCTGTATTATTCCTGATCTTAGAGAAAATGCTTTCAGCTTTTCTTTACCCAGTTTGATGTTCACTTATTCTCACTGAACTGATTTCACCTATAGAGTATTTGGGGACTTAGTTAGCAGTCAGTCAGTGAATATAAACATTATTTTGCTGAAGAGGGCAGAGGGATTTTTCTGTGAAAGAGAAGGGATATATATATATATATGTATATATATACACATATACACACACATAAATATATGGAAACTAAGAAAAATTTTATGTTAATTATTTGTTCTGATCAGAAAAAATTTAAGACAACACAAAGTATGACTTGAAAGTTTTTAATTAGTGTTAAAGGTTCTATTTGCATCCAGTGTGTGTTGACTCCTTGAGAATTGGACAAAAATGATTTTTTTTCTGTTAACCTCAAGAATAATAATACCTTTGTAGTTAAAGCAGATATTCCCTGTATATCATTTAAAAAGGTAAATTTCCCACTTACATGTCTACCAAGAGCTGTTCTCCTAAATCAGTGGGGCAAGGATTCATTTTCTGTGTTGAAAAGAAGGAGCGGGAAGTATCAAAGCAAGCTCCAGGGATCTGATTTCATGTGGAACCATTCCTGTCTCCTGGGGCTGTGCCCAAGAGATCTATTTTGAACTGTCAGACTATAAAGTCAGTACTTTTTATTTATCATCATCTTTATATACAGAACTCTCTTGAACCTTAACTTTTAGAGTTATAAACAAATTACAGTGCAAGCAGTTTATCCTTCTTGACTTTTAACACTTTTAATATACTTTGGCTCAGTACTTGAAGTAATGGGATGGATGTTATTTAGATGTTTAAAGTGTGTTATAAAACTTGTAAGGATATGATCTGATGAACACCCACAGTACAGAACTACTTAAGCCAGCTTCTTGCTGTTTCATGTGAGTAAAGTGAAGTCCAGGAACATGAACCAATTTGCTGTTGGCAGAGCCCAAAGCAGATCCCAGTTTCCTACCTCAAGCCTATGATTTTTCTTCACTTTGTCAAAATTAGCTCCTTTGGTACTAGAAAGCCCTCTTTTTCTTTTCCTGTTTGTTTCAAACTAATGAGATTTTGCTAAATAGAATCTTTTAGTTTGTGTTATAAATTGTGGTCTTTTGAAATTCTTTTAAAAACTCAGAGCTCCAATAGTAAATTGTACTCAACTTTTAAGAAAGGGACTTAACATATAAAAAATGGGTTTTTTGGTTTTTTTTTTCTTTTATTGAGTTTATTGGTACATTTTAGGTATACAGCACACTTACATTCACTGTTGGGATCCTGCACCTTTACATGACAGGTCTTGGTTCTCATTTTTTCCCCTTATCCCTGCCGTTCCTTCACCCCCTCTTCCCCTCCCCATTTACAAACACTTCATTTCCATTTTTTCATTTTCTCATATTTTTTCTTTTCCCTGATTACCTTTCCCCTACCCTTCCCATTTTCCCTACACCTTTAGCCCTTTTCTTCCTATTTCACATGGTCAATTATCTCATTAGGATCTTACGTACTATTATAGCTTTTCACACCAGAGAAACTATTTGGTATTTACACATGTGTGACTTATTTATTTCACTTAGGAGTATATCCTCAATATGTATCCATTTTCCTATGAATAAATCTAGTTTCTCATTCTTTATGGCTGAGTAATATTCCATTTTATAGAAAAACCACATCTTCTTTATCCAGTTTCCAACTGATGGACAAATGGGCTGTTTCCAAGTTTTAGCTATTACAACTGTGCTGCTATAAACATAGGTGTGCATATATCACTGTGATATGATTCCTTTAATTCTTTTGGAAAGATACCCAGCAGAGCTATGGCTGGGTCAAATGGAACCTCTAGTCCCAGCTCTTTGAGGTATCTCCATATTGATTTCCATAATGGTTGCACCAGTCTGCACTCCCCACCAACAATGGAGAAGGGTTCCTTTCTCCCCACAACCCCGCCAACATTTGTTATTGTGCAATTTCTTGATAGCAGCCAATACCAGTATGCAGTGTTTTGAATTGTTCTTTTTAAATAACAGCACTCATCAAATGTTTATTAAGTGGAGGAGTCATTCTGTTTTGGGATAATGCCCCATCCAGTGCCCATACATACTTGGTTCTTGGCCAGTACTAAATAACATTTATTGAATATAGGTCAATTTTCAGGGAGCCATTTTATATTTTGCATATAAATGTACCTTCTGTATAATTTAGAATTTTTATTTTCTAGATTTTTTGGGGGGAGGTTGTCTCATAAGTAATAGCACAGTTGTTTCTGAAATAAAAATGCATTTAAGTGGTAAAAAAAAAAATAGTGGACTTCAAGTTAGGCCACATTTAAATACTTAATTTAGGCTTAATTTTCCTTTATCTGTAAATGAATAAATTTGGCTAGATTTCAGTTCTAAAATTATATAAATATTTTTGTAATTATAAAGCCAAACATGTTGGCTCTTAATTGTAGGCTCCCCTTTTTGTCTCATTCTCCTTCTCTGGTCCATCACAGATTGACTTATTACTCATCACTCCAGTGAAACCATGTCGAGGTCAACAATTACATGGAGTTAACAAGATCAAGTTGTGTTTTTTCAGCACCAGACTGGCAAAACTGAAAAAAGTTTGAGAATCCATGGGTCAGAGATGCTAGAGCTCAAATTCCCTTGTGTGGCACTGAAGGCCTTTCGTGGTCATAGCTAGGCCTTCCCTTCTGTTCAGTGCTAATGGCAGAGCCTTCTTTCTCTGTGCTAGCACATGTGTGCCCACTGCCCTGTGCTTACGGTGTTGCTTCACCTGGAAATACCCAGCATCTGACCTACTGGCTCTGTTTTACTTGAGACTCATGAGATCTCTGATCTGGGCTCAGTGATTGTAAGTATTAAAAAGCAGTGATGGAACCAGGGCTTCACACAGGTCTTGGTGATTGACTGACACAATAATCTGGATTTTAAAAAGACCCAGATGCTGCCGCTACTGTTGGTCTGGGGACCACATTTGGAGAATCTTTTAAATCATCTTCCTCCCCGCACAGAGACCCTTTAGGGAAGCTGTTCTCAAATTCTTGGTCCTATCCTAGGCCACTTGAATCAGGAACTTGGAGTGGGGCCCCGTGTTTGTGTTTTAATAATTCCTGTCATGCACAGTAAAGCTGGAGGATTACTGCTTGCCAGAGAATATGGCTTTCAGGTTACTATACCCTTTCCATTCCTACTCTTTCTTCAGTCAAGTCCAGAAAGAACTTCCCCTCACTATGGCTGTTCATTCCATTTCTTTTTCATCCTGAAAATCCCAACAGTGCATCCTCCTATCAAATAATGTCAGATTACAACCTTTCTTCCCAGCGTGTTTTCTTCCTTCCCTCCTTTTTCTCTCCTCCCTTCATTCCTCTTCCACTCTTCCCACTTCACAATAGTACTACACACTGTGCTAAGTAGAGATTTGTATTAAGCAAAACAAAGTCCTTACTTACATAGAAATAGTGTTCAACTAAGCACAGAACATAGCTAGCAGACTGTCTTCTTTCTTGTAAAGCATGTTATTTAAATGGTGGTAATGCTAAGGTCTTTGGAGAAAGAAAAACAAGCTAGGGACCAAAGAGAGTGATGGGAGATGCTATTTGAGACACAGAAGTTGGAACAGGCTTCTCTCAGTAGGTGCCATTGGAGCACAGTCCCAAAGACAGTACGGGTTCAATATGTGGTTGTCGCAGGGGCAGAAGGAAATGGTCTTTTCAGTTTCATTCATAAGCCAGAACTGGTAACCACCCAGATCTCTATCATCTGGTGGACGAATAAGCAACCTGTGATAAATTCATTCAGTGGAATACTACATTAGTCACAATAAAAGGTAGTACATGAATCACTATATCTCAAATGCATTATGTTCATGAAAAAAGCCAGACAAAAAAGTCTAGATAGTATGTGATTTCTTAATTCTGACATTCTAGAGGAGGCAAAACTGTAGTGACAGAGAACAGGTCAGTGATTTTCAGGTGTGGGGAACAGGGAAAAAGGATTAACTAGAAACTGTTGAAGTTCATAAAGTTATCTATCTTGATCATGGTAGTATTTATACATGTATATTCATTTGTCAGAAAGTATACAGTCAAAAAGGGTGAGCTTTACTATAGAGAAATTATACCTTCCTAACTCTGAGTTTAGAAAAAGTTTTGTAAATATCTTAGTATACATAAAGCATTCCCAAGGCCCATTGAAGATGTGCTATTGTAAGCCTCTGACTTGAGAAACTTTGGATTAAATAAGTTGGCACAGACAGGATAAAAACAATTTCACCTGGAAGTGTGTCCAAGCATGAATTATGGGAGCCCTAGAAAGGAACATTTACTTGTGTTCCATAAAAATATTTTAAACACTACAATCTGAGATGCAATTTCATACAATGTGAGAGATGAACTTTAACTTTGCCAGTGTTGGATCCAAAACCTGGCTGAAGCTATTATGTCTTTTCAGAGGTTCAATAAGTGCTTCTTTCAATGTTTTCATCACCTTCTAAATTTTTCTTAATTTGGAAAGAAAGGAAAAACTAGCCAAAATCTTAAAAAATGATTCCATCCTGTAATTTTTCATTAAGTACTATAATCTGTAAGGTCCTAAATGTTAGTCTCACCAAAAGATGCAGATGGGCAAGACTTTTAAAATTAGAAGATGGGTGATCAGCATGTGAGCTAAGACAGAAAATGTTAAGAAATACTAAGTTCTTATTCCCTGTTTTTAAAATTAGCCATACTACCAAAATTTAAGAAGTTTAGCAGTACCTCTTCCCAGTGTCTCAAATAAGGTTTTGAGTTCTTATATTCTCTCTGGAAAGACAGAAGCTGTGTTATCATTTAGTGAGCCCTTTGAGAGCCTCGTAGTGAGGTGGAAAGTTCCAAGATAAATTCCAGGAGAATGTTAGCCTTTATGTACCTGAAATAGACATTGTTGGCTGTCATCCTTCCTTTTCTCTTTGTCCTTGTCAGGCATTAGGTTAAAGTGTAAAAGGTAGTGATGATTTTGCCTGAGTTTTAGTGGTAACAGCAACTATCCATTTATACCACTTAACCCATTTGGAAAATTCTGGATTTCTGTCTTCTCAGAGATCCTAATATGCTCCTAACATTCAAATTTAAGGCCTTTTGAAGAAAATTCATTTTATTATCTTATTAGATAAGTACCTAGGAGTGGGACTGCTGGGTTGCACAGTCTGTGTTTTAACTCTACAAGAATGGCCCAAGGATTTTCCAGTGTGATCAGCATTACTCCTCTACTAGCAGCGCAGGAAAGCTCTACTTACTTCCCATTTTCCCCCGGTGCTTGCTGTTGTCAGCCTTTTCACATTTTAGTTATTCCAGCTGGTGTATTACAGTATAAAAATGTGGTTTTAATAACTAATGATATTGAGCATCTTGTGCTTATTAATCATTCAGATACCATCTTTGTTGAAATAGGTGTATATCTTCTGCTCAATTTTCTGTTGTTGTTATCATCTTAATGAGTTGTGCGGTTTTCCTATGTGTCCTTGACACATATCCTTTATCAGGCATGTACTTTACACATATTTTCTTCCAATATGAGGTGTATTCTCAGTCTGGAAGATAGTTTTGTACAAGTGAGACTACTTAATAGTGTCACAAAGCTCTTCTGCTCTGTGTGCCCTTTTTTTTAAATTTCCTTTGTGTTCCAGTTAGGGTCACTTCTGTTCATCTGACTTTTAGGTTTATAGATTATTTCCTTCACTGATAAGTCCATCTAAGAAATTCTTCTCTGATCTCTTTTTTATTTCTGGAACTTTTACTTAAGTTATTTTGGGGCAGGGGTATGCTGCAGCGCTTCCTCTGTTTATGCATGTTGTGCATATTTTCACTAAAGCTATTAACATACTAATACTAATTAAAGTCCCTATGTGTTATTTCTAACATCAGCATCACCTCTGATACAGATAATACAATGGATTATCAGGTTGATTCCATTGGGTTGTCAAATTCCTTTTTTTGTCTTTCTTAATTTTTTTATTGAATACCCAATATTGTTTGTAGAATTGTAGCATAGATTGGACTAAATAATAATTACTCCTGGGAGTGAGCACCCTCTGCTAAGTGAACATCAGTGCTTGAGCCTGGTGGAGATTTTGTTACTACAGTGG
The DNA here is from genome assembly GCF_012274545.1 of Fukomys damarensis. Taxonomy (NCBI): domain Eukaryota; kingdom Metazoa; phylum Chordata; class Mammalia; order Rodentia; family Bathyergidae; genus Fukomys; species Fukomys damarensis. The sequence goes on along the minus strand of NW_022900932.1, from coordinate 10,349,665 downwards.
TCTTTCTTGCACTTGACTTGGGTTTCCTTCACTGGAAGCTACCATGACTTGCTTACTTCAGAGTCCGTGTTGCAGGATGTTTTTTCATTCTGCCCAAGTCTAGGCCCAAAAGTGTTTCCTGCTTTTTCTTCTGTGGCTTCAACTTTTCTTTAATAGGACAAGAGAATAGTCTGGGGAAGAGGATGAGTTTCATATGTGAGCCACAGAGGCCCATGTTTACCTTTTAAAATTTGTTAAAGCTTTAACTTTTCATTCTTACCCATTTTTATGGTGGTTACTTCTTTCTCCCTTGCTCCATAAGTGGTGAAACAGTTTGTATATTTACTCTCTTGAGAGGTTTTCCTTACTCTTTTGGATTTGTTTACTTGGTGTCTTATAACCGTAGTTCTCTGATGGGCTCTAAAAAAGTTATGGCTTTGTAGATTATCTGAATGTTTCTCATTTATTCATGTATTCTACGGTTAGTGCCTCACTATGTTTTCTAGGCTAGCTTTGAACTCCTGGCCTCAGTCATTCCTTCTGCTCAGGCTCCTGACTGCCCTGGCTCTGGATTTTTCTCATTGTAAAGGTTGGAGCCTCTGTGTCTCTGTGTGTGTGCCTCCTGAAGAACTTCCAAATAATTTTTATATAATTTTTAAAATATGAAAAAGTGAGGTAAATTTTTATGATAAAACATGAATCCACAAAAAAATAATCTGCTTACAGCAAACTGCCTCAGACTGGCATTCAGGTTCCTTTCCTCTAACATTAGGGGATCTTTTGTGAACAGTTTGAGAAGTGCTGAGCCTTACACTGAGCAAGACGCAAAGGCAGGGAAACTCACTTTAACACAGTGGTGGTCATCAGTCATCAGCATGGCTGGCTCTGTGGGTGGGGAGCTCAGAATTACTTGAGCACTCCTTCCTGCATTCCTTCCCTGGCTGCCTCTGTGTAGAGGTTGGCAGGGCTAAATGCTGTTGGTTCTTAACGTTTTGTGGTTGTTAGGTTTTATAAAGTCACTAATGAACAATGAAACACACATATCTTATAGAAACTGTAATCTTAAATCCTGAAAATAACTTATCTTGGTAGATTCTATTTTTCTTATTTAACAAAAGAGAAACCGAGATCCTGAGTGATAAATGACTTTTTTACACTACACCAGGAAGAGGTCTCACAATTGGGATTTAGACCCCATCCTGCTTGCCTCTGAACTGGAGCTGCTTGTCTTACACTGCATTGCACTGCCTGCTGTACCCTCTTCTTCTGGGCACCTCCTTGTGGGATGAGTCCAGGAGGCAGAGGGTCTCTTCATAATATCTCAGTTGGGAATATGTGCATATGCAACCCAGATTTTTCACTGCTCTGCATGTGTGCATACCAATCCCACAAATACTGCAGATGTTTATAGCAAAGTTGCAAGTACATTGTAGTGAATGTGCAGACCGACAGGATGAGGCTGCAGAGAATGAGGACCGTCTTAATAGTTAGGGGTGGGCATGTGACAGGATTTTGGCTAAAGAGAAACATCTGCTGAAGGATTTTACTGTCTTCATAAAAATGACAAGTGACTGGTGCTGCATCACCCTTCCTCTAATGTAATGTTGATTGGAGTTGGAAAGTGTGGTAGTGGTTCTCTGACAAGGGGACAGGGCTGAGGATGGAAAGTGAGCACTAAGGTAGAAGGATGTGGTACTTTGTTGTGCCCTGGAACAGCTAATCCATCCTAGCAACCACTTACAGGATTTTCGCTGAGAAAACAGTCTCCCTTACATTTAAACCACTGTTGGTTAAGCTGTCTGTTATTTTTAACAGAATTTTTTTAGTTAATGCAGCCATTCTATTTTTTATGTAATATCTTATTTTTTATTTTTTTTTAAAGACAGGGTCTCACTATGTAGTTAAGACTGACCTGGAACTCACTATGCAGCCCAGGCTGGTCTCGAACTCACAGTGATCCTCCTGACTCAGCCTCCCGAGTGCTGGGATTACAGGTGTGCACCACCACACCCGGTTTGTAATATCATTTTGAAAGGGAAGTGAACAGACTTGACAGCAGTTGATTGTCCTTACCACTCTATGTATGTAATATTTTTATACTGTATTAGATAAAACAGTATTTTAACTGGTTCTCTTCATGGCCAGATTTAGTGTACATCTGCTAAGTAAGGTGCAACTTTTAGTGCACTTCTTTTGATAATCACAAAAAATAACGTAATTAGTAGCAAAATGATTTGTATCAATTTGAGCTTTGACTTTAGTGGCATATTACTATGGGTAATTAGTAATGTAGTGCAGAGCTTATAAGTTGTTTCCACTTAAGTCTATAGTTTACCTAGAGAGATTGAAAACACTGGAACTGGTTCTGAATAGTTTCTGTTTTTGATCTGTCATCTCCCCAGTTGTACCCCAATAATGCTATATGTTGTTATTTCATTTAATAGGTCATAAAAAGATTGTTCCTGTACTCAGTTTTTAGATAGGTATTAAAACAAAATACGTGTAAGTTTATACCCTAAAGACTACCATCCACGAAGATAGTCTTTGAAATATATCTTAGTCTTTCACTCCTTGGCTGGTCAAATAATTTGTATTTAAATGAAATCCTTTTACGTGAAGTGAAGTTCTCTTTTTTGTTCTTTACTAATTATAGGCATTTCATTATTCTTGAACTGTATAATGCTATCACTATGAGCAAGTGTGATTCCTGCAGAAGAATGAGCTTTAAGGGACTTGGAGTCCATTGCTGGTTCTGTCTGTCCTTTGAGCTACCATAGCAGAACATCAGATAAGACTGTAAACACCTTAAGGTCAGGAACCTCAAAGTGCTAAATCTTTATATCCTCACCCTCTACCTCGAGGCTTTCTTGAGTCTAATTAGTGTGGATATTCTCTTCTGTTTTTTAAATGAGTCATTAATTTATAGTTAGGTTATATAAGAGGAGGTAATTCTGGCAACTCTAATTTCTAAAGCTGTAGCTGGAGGTCCCACCTGTTATGAATAGGGTTGGTAAAGCTAAAACAAAATAGCTGTAGTCTTTAAAAGCTAGCTGTGACAGTATCTTTATCAGTTCCACTTTTTTTTCCCACATTTAAACATGTTCTGAAGATTTATGTTCATTCCTATATACTGTACCACGTTTAAGATGTCTTTACTTGATACTTGCTATATTTAAGGTACTGTCCATACTATACAAAGGAAACAAAAGTCATAGCTATAGTCCTCTTAGTTTTACTGCCTTGTTAAGTAATAAACAGATATGAATTAAATAGTATAGAAGTCATATACAAAATAATATTTAATATAAAATAAAGTACTTGTGATGCTGAAAAAATCTGAAAGTATAATAATGCAAGTAGATCTTTATTAATCAAACTTAGAGTGATTGCCAGTGTGGTCATCCCACCAACACAGGGTTGCTGTGTATTGTTTATTGAGTGTTAGTGCTTTGGAGTATGGGGGGAGATCAAGGTCAAGTAAGACACTGTTGATAGCTTCAAGGAACTGTGATCAAGTACAGGTGCCTTTAATAGAGATACACTTTCAAATGTGATTTTTAAACATGCAGTCTGTGAAGGTCCTCCCCCAGTTTTGAGAAGGAAGGGAGGATACAGTAGAAGTTCACAGTAGAGAGGTTTTCCTAGTGTCTGTGCTGTTAAGAGATTTCTGTTGTAGAAGAGTTATGCTCTGCTTAGAGCTCAGGTCTTCAGAGGTGGCTGTAATCGCCAAAAGTTTATCTTGTGGCTTTGTACTACCATTCTTCTGAGGCTCAAGTTTTAATTTTATAGCTAAATCAGTAATTCTTCCTTCTGGACCCCATAACTTATCAGTTAAGCATTACCCAATTTAGAGCCTGGAAATTTTCTTGAGTGGTGAAAAAATTTTATAGAAGTAGCCTCTTATCAAGACATAGAATAGAACCTTTGGATATCTAAATATGTCTTTGTAACAAATTTTATTTACTAAGATTTAAGTATTCTTTGATTCTGTGGCTAGTTTTTCATGTTCATTTTTTTCTATATACAGTACTTTATTTCCTATTCTACTTTTCTTATGTAGACATATAAATTCTTTAGTTTTTATTTTTATTCAGTCCAGTATGCATCTCAGGCACTTAGTTGATATAATTCACTTATATTTAAGATGTTCTTACCAACTAAAACAATATTTTTAGTTTCAGATTTTGCTATGGTTGCAGAATATATATATATATATGTGTGTATGTGTGTGTATGTGTTGTGCTAATTCATTTTTATGGAAAATCTTTATATCTGCATACTGTAGAAATATTACAGCTTTGGCCATCTAATTTTAGACTAATTTTTAAGGAAACATTTGCTAATGCATTTGAACATTTTAATTCCAAAGCCCTTTATTGTGCTCCTTCTCCATATACTTGCCATCCATGCATCTTTTTGTGATGTCCCTTTGAATGTTCCAAAAACTGTTAACTGCCTTATTTGGAGACCTGTTTGATATTAATCATTTTTCAAAATAAAACTATATTATAGTAAATTTGTATTTTAATTGACAAGAACATAAAAACAAATCACATCTCTGCCTGCCAAACGGCTGCTTAAGAGAAACATATTGGTACCTTCTTTGTTAATGACCTTGATTTAAATAATTTGAGAAAGTACATGCTATGCTTTTTAGTAGCACTTGTGGTACCTACTTTCAAATAGTATTTTAAAGCTCTATTTCATATCTCTGATGACTGTACCATAAATTAACTTTTTAGTCCCAAGATTGTTTTTGTTAGTTTATAACTCATGATTAATTTTGGGGATTGTGGAACATGTTGTATTATTTCTCTGGGTGTGGAGATGGGTGTGTTTTAACTATGGCTTCCATTTTCTACTTTCAAGAAAAAGGCTAGATCGGAGAATTATTTTTTAAAAATTTATAACTTAACTGAAATGTATTAATATTTTACTCTCACATTTTCCCCTCACATTTCTTAAATGGAAAATAAGAGTAAGACTAACAACAACAACAACAAAATGAGAAGATAAACTAAAAATCGATCTCACATCAATAGCTAGGCAAAAGAAAGTACTGTTAACAATTACAAATTTCTGACAGGGCTATATGGTAACCATAATTTTACAGTATATTTCAAACTTGGAATCTCTGACAGTTCAGAAATGGTTACGGAAGGAATTGGCAAGTGACACAAAGAGAGGCAGCAGAATGGAAGTAAAATTAAAAAATTTACTCCATTGATGGGGATTGTTGACACCTAATGGTGGTGCCCTGATTGACTCCCCCATTGGGTTACAATGCCTTTTTTCATAGGGTTTTACAGCCTTGATCTTATTCAGTTGGTTACATTGCATTTTCACAGCTCACATTGCTGATACCCAAAACATGATGGTGAAGCAGTTGAATTTCAACCCAGATGTAGTTCTTTGTTAGGGAAAGTTACCTTTAAAATTTATTCATTTACCCTTTCTAGCCAGGGGAAGGGTGTTTGGTCAGCAAAGCTAACAATGGTTCTTTTCACTTACAAAACTTTTGGGGGAGACTAAGTGCCTTCGATACAGGTTAATTCTGAACTAAGCAGAGTGAGGGGTAGAAGTTATCTTATATTGTGACATTAACTAAGTTTTCCCTATTAAAATTTTCCCTATTATTTGTTAGATTGATTCCTAGATACTTCATTTTTTTGCATGCTATTGTGAAAGGAATTGTTTCCCTAATTTCTTTCTCAGTGAGTCTGTTATTTTTGTACAAGAAGGCTGTTGATTTTTGGGTGTAGAGCTTGTATCCAGCTACTGCTAAAAGTGTCAGTTAAGTCAAGAAGTCTTTTTGTGGAGGTTTTTGGGTCTTCATTGTAGAGTATCATATCATCAGCAAATAATGACAGTTTAACTTCTTCCTTTCCTATCTTTATTGATTTAATTTCTTTCTCTTGTCT
>NW_022900932.1:10270716-10343612 GCF_012274545.1 Fukomys damarensis | reverse complement strand
AGAGCTTGGACTGGAGGTTCCATTTGACCCAGCCATCCCTCTGCTGGGTATCTTTCCAAGAGAACTAAAAGAATCATATCACAGAGAAGCATGCGCACCCATGTTTATAGTGGCACAGTTTGTAATAGCTAAATCTTGGAAACAGCCCATTTGCCCATCCGTTGGAAACTGGATAAAGAAGATGTGGTTTTTCTATAAAATGGAATATTACTCAGCCATAAAGAATGAGAAAATAGATTCATTCATAGGAAAGTAGATACATATTGAAGATATACTCCTAAGTGAAATAAATAAGTCACACATGTGTAAATACCGAATAGTTTCCCTGGTGTGAATAATCTGCAATAATACGTAAGATCCTAATAAGATTACTGACATTTAGAAATGTGAAGAAAGGAGCTAAAGGTGTAGGGAAGGTGAGATGGGTAGGGGAAGGGTAATAAGGGAAAAGAAAAAACTGTGAGATAATGAAAAGATGGAAATAAAGTGTTTGTAGATGGGGAGGGGAGGAGGGGGTGAAGGGAGGGCAGGGGTAAGGGGGAAAAATGAGAATCAAGAGTTGTCATGTAGGGGTACAAGATCCCAACAATGAATGTAACTATTGTATCCCTAAAATGTTCCAATAAACTCAATTAAAGCTGAAAAAAATTTTTTTTCCCTATTAAAACCATGCAGATGAATTGAGAGTTGTAGGTAAACCTTCCTATTTTTAGCCAGCCACCACTCCCCAACCCCCCCAAATTACAGTATTAATTTTATCAACACAAAAAAAAGCTTTTTGTAGTGCTTCAGTCAGCAGTAATTATAAATAGTCATGCAGAAATTAATACGTAATATTAATATGTAATATACCAAAGTCTTGGCTTGCTCTGTGTATTTCAGAATGATAAAAAGTTTCTCTACTGAAGAATTAAAACTTGTTTTTTTGTGTGTGTTGATAAAATTGTTATTACTGTTTTTTTGGGGGGTTGGCAGATGAGTATTGCAAAGGTGGTATTAATTTGAACATTTTTATAACTTGAAATCATACTAGTTATATGAGTACCAGAACAGACCACAAAGAGGAGAGGAGGATGGAGTTTTGAAATGTGTGCTGGTCGTTGAGCTGATGCCTTTAAACCCTATGGCAGGGTTATCCTAACAAGTGTTTGCATTGAGCCTTTTGATCATCCTGGAACTCAGGAAGGATGCAGCAGTTTTGTTAGTTAAAAGCACTATACAAATGTTTAGGATGTCTGTGTGACATTAGGGAATTGAAAAGATTTTGTCATCCTGTGATAAGAACAGAACCAGGTGGCTGTATCCTGTGGCTTAGGATGTGGGTTTAGATGGTTCTACCACTTATAGGCACTGAGGGAAACAAGTTATATGTGCAAAATGAGTTATTTTTCAGCTCCCTGAAGTTTGGTAGCATATTTGTCATAGAATGTTGACCTCGATTTGTTTGTTTGTTTGTTTCAGACTTTTAAAAAAAATGCTTGAGTGTGTAGATGGGTCATGCTGAGGAGTTAGATGAAAAGTCCTGAGTTTGGCTTTATTCTTACTGAATGTGAATGTTAGTTGGATTCTTTACCAGGAAGTACTTTTAGAATGGGAATTTGCTCCTTTGTGGGTAGGTTGGCCTCCCCATGTGGACATGTCCTTCAGCTGAGGCTCATTGACCCCAAAAGTTCATGCCCTGACTACTAGGGCTTCTCTTCAGCCCAGTGACCTGGAGTTTCAGGTTTGCCCTTAGTCCTTACATTATTTTTTGTTAATTCATTAAAAAGAAAACAATATTCTTGGGCTGGGGATTTAGTTTAGTGGTTCTGCCGCCTGCGTCGAAAGCACAAAGACCCGAGTTCAATCCCTGGTACAAAAAATAAAAAATAAAAAAACCCCAAAACAAACAAACAAAAAAACAACATTCTTAATAACGTGTAAGACAAAATCTACTCAGTATTTTTATGAGAAAATTTATGATTTTTATCTATGTACGATACAGAAATTAGAGGGACCAGTTTAATCACACATTCTTAGCAGGCCAATAATCTCCTTGTTAAGTGATAATTTATTCTACACTGATTTCAGTGCTGCCCTTTTCAAACCTGCCTGTCTTCTTTTTAAAGATGCCCACAGTTATCCTCTAAGTTGAAGAGCAAACCCTACATTCTCCACAGAAGCCCTGCATCCACTGTCTCTGGAGCAGACTATCAGGCATAAATTATCTTGCTTAATCCTGATGTCAGTCTTGGAAGTTCTCTTCCATGTTTTTCACCATTCAGTCATTTCTTCATTAAATCAGCATATACTCAGCACCAACTTTAGTCATTTTGCCCTAACACTCTCCTAAATCCTTGGTACATGGTAAACTATGTTTGAATTAATGAGTGATACATATGTCAAGAATCATGTGCTCTAAACCAAGTAGACAGAACAAAAGGTGTTGATCTTTGGGATTGTTCTCAATTTAAAATTATTTCTAAGTTAACTAGAAACTGTTTTCTCAGGTAACATTGAATATGTCTTATTATTTGGAATAGGCTTACAGTTTTTTTTCTTACTAAGAGTTCTTCCTGAAATATGAGAACTATGTTCTAGTGTTGTCTGTAGCAGCTGACTAATTCCTACTGTTGCTGTTTATACCACTCTTAAAGGATTAATTCATTCAGCAAATTTTAGTATGTACCTACTTTGCCTGAGGCATTATTGTAGCACAAAGGGTAGTGGGCAAGATGAAGTTTGTGTTCTCAAAGGTAAGACAGCAAACACTAACAATGAAATAAAGTAGGGGAAGGGGATAGAATATGGTAGAAGCTGATCTTTTTGTTACCAGAGTCCTAGGCTAAGGGACTAGGACTTTCCAGCCACTTGCCTCAGAAACCCAATGAAAAATTAATGGTGAAAGCAGGAGAGAAACTTATTCAGTGTCGCTATCACGGGAAGGTGAGGGGATCCAGCATTTTCAGCCCTGTCTCCAGGGGTACTGACATGAGTGTCAGGTTTAAATAGGGGAAAATGAGGCACAGGGCTAAAGGTATGTATAGTCTTGGCCACAGTTGTGGTCTTATTGGTTATTATCACAGCAGCTCTAGTTCTTCCAAGCTATGGAAGTCATATTGCTAGAGAGGGGCGGTTGGGTTCACATGAGAGGAAAGGTATAGGGCAAGTACCAGAGTTTTCTAATGTAGCATAGGGGTATCTGGAGCTGCATGTTGTTAAAACTGACAGTTGAGGATCTGCTGATTATGACCATGCAAATGATGAAAATACCTTAGTGACTACTCTCATCTTGGTATATTGTGAAAATTCCTTAATTGATTAACATGTCTATACTGAGTGGAGAATCTGGCCTAAAGTTTAAGGGAATAAAGGAGGCATAGACAAAAGGAAGGGAAAGATGTGAACTTTTCATCCTGCTTTTCAGGGGCCTTCTGGGTATCTAGGGGCCCGTATAGTTCTAAGTCCTTGTTATAGTCCTGCAGTCCTATAATTTTCAGTAGGATCACCAAGAAGGTCAGTCCAAAAGGGAATAGTTGAGCAGATATCTGAGTGAATCTGTGCCCTAGTGCCTGGGGAAAGAACAATTCAGTCTGAAAGAATAGCAAATATAAATACCTTTAGATCGGAATGTATTTGTGTGTTTGGGGAAGAGCCTGAAGACAGTTTGATAAGGATAAAAGGGAAGTAGTAAATAAAGACAAGGAAGTATGACATGGTCAGGAGTTGTGATTTTATTTAAATATATGTATTAACTGGAGGGTTTTGATTAGGGAGATAGGATTACACTCAAAAGGTTTATGCCAACTACTATCTGGAGAAAAGATTTCAGGTGGGACAAAGGCAAAAGTGTCGAGCCAGTCAGAGGGCTACTGCAGTAGACAAAGTAGAGATGGTGGTGGTTTGAAGTAGGACATTGATCTCTACTCAGATTCCGGAAATATGTTGAAGGTAGCTGGCAATATTTTCCAGTAGATCATATGTGAAACACAAACATAGAGAAGTTAGAGTGATACTAAGGCCTTTGGGCTGAAGTTGGGTGAATGATGGTGTCAACAGCTAGTGAAGGAGTAAATTCGGGAAAGAAAATTAGAACTTGACAGTTGGGTATGTTCTGTTTGTGATACTAGGTTAAAGGTTGGATCAGAGAGTCTGAAATTCTGGGGAAAAGTGAGAATAGACATTTAGACTCAGTTTGCTGTTGGAATTGAAATCTTTGGGACTAAATGATATTACCTAGGTAGTGTATGTATATTGAGAAGCTGGTCTAAGAAGTGAGCCCTGAGGCATAAGTTAAGTGTTTCAGGAAAAGAAAGAATCAACCAAAGAAACTGGGAAGATGTTGCCTCTGTGGTAGAAGAAAACCAGAAGAGGATGGTATAGGAAGAAGGTGAGGGTCTTTGAACAGGGGCTAACTAGCTAGTATATTGGTAGACAATAGTTTTCTCCAAAAGAAAACATTTGATATGAATTGATTTTAATTTAAAAACACATTGAATTGGAATTCTGTTAAAATTATAAATTAAAATTATGGTTTAACTTTCACAATTATCTTTAAAACCTACTACCCACTGTTTTAAATGTAACTAAAGTTAACAGTTAACTTTATGTTCCTTACATATTTCTTTACCTAACCCCCAAAATCTAGTATTCTAGTTTCTGTGTATTACTCTTAGTGTGCAAATATGTAAGTGCATGTGTGTGTCTTTCTCTGTTTATGTATACATATACATGCATATGTATATTGTTAGACATTTCCAGTAGTTTACAAGCAATGTTAAGTACAGATAATCTTAAAGCTCTTCTGTCAGTATAAATGTTGTATTATATGGGCTCTTAGTCTTGTTTTAATTTGCTTTAGAGAGGATATTTAATAATAAATTTAAAATTAGTAAATTAAAATAATTTTCCCCTGCACTGAATTATAAATTCTAAATGAAAAATAAAGCTTTACATATAAGTACTAAAATTTATTAAATGATTTCATTTGAGTTCATTTAGTTTACTCTATGGATACCTAGTTAACACTTTTTAAATATTCTGTTCAAAAATTCTTTTTCCTATAACTAGTAGTAGTAGGAAAAATTTAAAGTTGGAGAAATATGTGTCAAATCTTTTGCTTTGGATTTCAGAAAGTTACTTTGCTGACTAGTTGCTTTTGTGCTAAGTTCTTTGAAAGCAGATTAAAGATCACAAGAGATTCTGAATTCAGATGACTTAATACTGTCTAAAACTGTTTCATTTTGTCATCTTTCTCATCAAAGTTTGACCAACAGACTTCTAAGTATTTTAAAATATGTTTTAATATATAGTATATGACAGCTTTAGTAAAACAAAAATTTCAAAGATTCTTCATATATTTGACCAGAAATTATCATGTCCATCCAACTAATGTTCAATTCAGACTTGATAGAAGTTTTAGGGACCCATATGTGGAACTGTATCAGAATGTTACTCTTTGTAATAAAAATGAAAATAAAACTTTGAGCTTTTAGCATTTTAAATGTGTGATTTTTTAAATATATTCTACCTTGTTTTTTGGTTTGCAAGTATCCCCTGGAATCATAAAATAACCTTCAGTTTAAAAACTAATTATTTTTAAAACTTTAGAATAAGTTTTCAACCCTAGTTGACACACTTAGCATCACTCTTAAGAGCTCTTAAAAAACCTGATGCTGGGGTAGGGACTTAGCATAGTGGTTCCACCGCCTACCTCAGAAGCGTAAGGTCTCAAGTTCGATTCCTGATACAAACAAAACAAAACCTGATGCCAAGGCGCCAGATCCTCAGATTCTGCTTCAATTTGGCTGGTATGGAGCTCACACATTTTTCCTAAGACCTTCAGGGAATTTTAACATTCAGTCGGTTATAGAACCATTGTATGAAAACCATAATTTACAGTATCATGCTTCCTGAATAAAAAAAGGGAAAATTTACTAAGATACTGTACTAATACTTTAGCTATGTAATAGTAGATGTACAATATGTAGAACTTTTTTCCAATTTTTTGCCCAGATTAACATTTTTTTTGGACATTGCTTAATATCAGCAATTGTTCCTTAGTTTACCCTTGCTTTGATTTCTGGTTTATACTAGGTACAAAGACATGTGTCTGTTTTACATGTTTCATCTTTTTATAAGAATTTTATGTGACACAGCTTTCTTTTACTTAAGCATCAGAGAGGTAATTTTAAAATCATTTTTGCAGCTGACATTTATTTTCTCTCAATTGACTTGGCAGTGATGATATTCCTTAGAGACTGTTAATGGAAAAATTGTAGAGAAGTCTTGAGGATTTCTAGGAGAGGATTCACTTTCTGTTATTAATTTGCTATACTGTACCTGAGCAAAGCGGGATTTAAATTTTTTCCTGAATTATTAAATTTTTTTTTTTTTTTTTTTTTTTTGGATTTTCCTTTTAACTATAGTAGGTCACAGGTAGCTATAAGTTAGAATTTATGGGCAGTAAGTAGAGTGAAAAATGGCAGTGAAACCTTCCCGTATTGATAATGTTGATCATTTGTAACTCATGACATGATTATTCTTCTGTATAGGTGGTATTTGTTAATAACAACATGTATTTGTCACAAAAATGTATGGCAATATTTTCAAGCTACTATATACTAATACGATTTAATGTCCCAGGAGTTAATGTAAGTAACAGTTGGAGGTTTAAGATGTCCAGAAATGCATTCTGTGCCGAAAGTGTGGAATGACTACATAAAAAAAGATGGGAGACCCTCTAAATTAAAGCATGGGTTCTACATTGAGGAAACCTCTGTATTACTCCACTACTTAAGAATCTTTTAACATAGCTGAGGATGTGTAAGGTATACTGAAAATAAGCATGCTATACAAAATCTCACAATGAAAACCAGAGGACTTGGGAAAATAAGTGATAAATTTTGGGCAAAGGGAAGTAAAAAGAACTGAAATGTGATATGTACCTGTATAACTCCACATCATAAATGTATTCACTATGTATCACAAACATGTACTAATAAAAGAAATCTCAAAAAGCACAAACTTGTGACACATTTTTTGGAAAAAGGACCATAACTGTTTATAAATAAATACTGCGAAACATTTGACATTTTATATTGAAAAAGATCTGAATTATTCACTTGTAGAAGTGTAGCTTCTGAATTGTGTAGTTATAAAAGAGGGCTATCTGGACTCGGCGAAAGTTGCAATAGCAAGTGTGAATGGTGGTGAATTGGGATAGCTGGTAGATGGGTAGATGTCTTTTTTGTGTAGTCTTGGAGTACTCCTTTCCATTTGATTCAATTTTCTGCATTTATTTCATGTTTCTTATGGATAAATCACCCATAAACAAATAGGAAGTTAGAGGTAAGCTTACATTCTTCCCCGATGTATTTATTTTGTTGGGATTTGCACTTTCAAAATGAGTGAATGGTAACATTAATTTTACCATCTAGTGACCTTTGACACATTTAACCTCTGAGTCTTGATATTCTCATATGTAAAACAGGCATAGTACTATTGACCTTATGGAGATGGGGGAGTTAAGTGAATATATACATGCAGTTTTAGAATAGAAGGTGATAGATACTGGTTAAAAATAAAACTTACTTCCTATCTTTATGTAGATATTGTCTCATCTGTAGAAATAAAAATGCAAAACATGTTTTGTGATTATTTTTCTGGGTATGTTACATGTTTTATAACTTTTTATAATTCTCTGTAGTTCAGTTTGTTGCTATCAGCAACATTACTTTACCTTTTGCTTATGGCCTACATAGGTACTACTAGGACTGTTACATGGACTACCTATGTATTTTCTATAGCAATACATTTCTTTATTGAAATGGTATAATTTTAACTGCTATCTGACACTATTTGTTTCATCTTCTTTCTTTTTCTCTTACCAAAACTTGTTACTCTCTTTATGATTATAGCCAAGCAAGCAGGTGTGACGTTATATCTCATTGTGATTGATTTGCATTTTCTTAATGGTTAACAGTATTGAAAATCTTTCCATTTTTTAATTGTCCATTTGTGTTTTCATTAGACAGATATCTATTCAACTCTTTGTCCATTTTTATATTGCATTGTTTTTATTCTGTGAGTATTGAGTTTTTATATATAGAGTATAAATCTTACTGGATATGTGATGTGCAAATATTTTCTTTCTGAGTTGCATTCTTATTCCTATTTTTATTTTTATATGAGATATAGTTGCCTCAGCTGGGCTCAGACTTGTAATCTTTCTGTCTCAGCCCCCTAGAGTGCTGGGATTGCAGATGTGTGCTACTATACAGCACTGTAGTTACTAATTTTTAAAATAATCTTATCCATTATATAATGTTATAATTGTAGGTTTTTACAGTCTTAGCTCTTTTCAAAAATTTAAGAGAAAAAAATGTGAAAAAAAAATACCCATGTTGTCCAGCCTCATCTCCAGGAATTACTGTTCAAGTCTAGAAGGCTAAGATCAGGGCAACAGCATGATTGATTGAGAAGGCCTGGTTTTGGGTTGTAGACTGCCAACCTCTTGCTGTAACCTCCTGTGATGGAAGGGACATGAGAACTCTGGTTGTTTTTATGAGGACACAGCCCTCATTAATTAACTTCCAAAGGCCCTGGTTCCTAATTCCATCACGCTGGGTAGGCACAGTTCAGCATATGAATTTTAGGAGGATGCAAACATTTGGCATATGGCAATACCTGAAAAAGGCCCATTTTCTCGGCTAATGGAGGTGCTGGCCCTCTGTTCATGTGACTCTAATGTCACCACTGTAACCGACAGTCCTCCAAGTGAAGTCAGTCCTTCCTTGGCAGCGTTACAAACTTTCCAGGTATCATATCCAGGCTTGGTTAGGTTTAACTGCCATACTCAGAGCTTCAAGCCTGCTTCAGACCCCGATGAAACCTCCACAGACTCTCGTCCTGACCTAGTGTTTAGTGGTTTGGATGGATAACCAAACCAGTTTGCTGTAAGCCTAAAGTTGGTTTTCTGAGTGCTGAAATAGTTATTTTTGACAGTTTTGTAAAGATTTATATGTTGGGGGGATGGCAGAGGATTTGTTGCCTTCTTATTTAGCAGGAATAGAACTGCCTTAGTATTTTAACTTAATATCTAATGCAGTTGCTTTTCAAACTGTAAATGATTCCAATATGAAAGAACCAGAAGCTCAGGTGTGCTTGGCTGCCATCTTATTCCTGAATATTTTATATTTGAAAGAACAGTTCTCCTGAGGAAGAAAAGGACTCCATTAATTCATATTCCAAAGCATGTTTTGAAGACTGCAGGGAAGTAAACATGTGGGCTGGAGACCTGAATGAGTAGTAATACTTTTTTTTTTGCCAGTACTTTAGCAAGAAGAAAAGAACTTCGTGTAGTGTGGTTCAGTCCTCAGGTTTAGAACTTTGATACTGCCTCCTCAATTTGAGTTTGTCTTGACAGATAAGGCAATTCAGTAGGATTAAGCAGAAAATAAGCAGGGCAAAGGTCACAAACTCCTTTATTATGCAGGTTATATCTGTTCATAGGAGGCAATATTTGTACTGGTTAGAGCTTAGGATGTGGGTTCAGACCAAGATTTAAAAGTTGCTACCTTTGTATTCTTGGACAAATCATGTGACCTCTGGAGGTCTCAATTTTCTGATTTCTAATTGGTTATTATTGATAAGAAAGGTTTGCTTTTTGGTTATTTTACCTGGCTTTCTACCTTATTTTTAAAAATGTTACTAGTAATTCTGGTCATTAGACTCATATTTTTTGTCTCTTAAGGTAGAATAATTTGTCATATGTGTCAATTCATTCCGACTTTTGATTTTTATCTTTGTCATCTTTTATTAAACAAGACTTCTATCACCAACAATGGTAAATAAGTAATAGTAATAGAAAGAACTCATGTCTTATTCCTAATTTTAGTGGAAATGTTCCTTGGTGGTCATTATTGAATACTGTGGTAGCTGTGTGATTCTGATTGTATATTGGGTTAAAGAAGGTTGTTCTAAAGACGACTTCATATAAATATTATTATCTATTTTTCAATAATATCTATGAAAATGATGTCAAACAAAGCCATCTATGCACTAGACCTTTTGTATTTTCCTCTGTAGCTCCCACCTCAGTTTCCTACACTCCTTTCATTTCAGGTTGGTCCGTGTCATTGAATTCTGGCCAGGATATGTGGGCAGAAGTGACCTAGTCCACCTCCAGGCCTACCCCTCATAATACTCTCTGCATCCTTTGTGTTCTTTTATGGCCTCTTGGGCTCTCAGGTTGGGCTCCAGAGCTGCCTGTTCATGAGGGTTAGGTTTCTTTGTTGCCTCTGGCAGAACTTCTACCCTAGATGGGTCACCCCCTCTGAAGTAAACTTAGGGGCCTTCTAGGAGGTTTGCAGGCACTTGGGTCATCAGTTTACTGACTTGCATTCCTGCTGCACTTCCTACAGTCCTTATACATTTGCTTTCTGAAATAAAAGCGCTTTGCTATTACCATTGTTTCTTTTTTGCATCTCTGTCACAGAGAATAGTTTTTGTGTTTTTTAATCTATCTGGTGGAGATGAACAATTTTATAATCCATATTGTGGCCATACAGTGTCTTAAATACTTGTTTATATTTTATTTTTTAGTATGTTTTTCCCAAGTGTAGGTATCACAATGAATTTCCAAGAAATGTTTTAGAAAATAACATTGAGGTCACCTAGGCCAAGTACTTGGGAGGGTAATTCACTTAAACCATCTAAAATATGATGTTTTGAGAAATAGGCATTTTAAAAATAATTTTTTTTTCCAGTACTGTTTGTCCTCAGACAGTGGGCATTTGTTGTAATGGTAGAAATTTGTTATTATGGAGCCTTCTGCAAGTTCCAGAGCAGTCTGAAGTTGGACAGGTGATTGGTTATTTAAATGAAAAAACTAAGGCTTAGGCAATTAAGAAGTAATTATTATTCATTTTTAATAAAAACCAACTGGAAATAGTAGTGGAAAGACCAGTTTTCGTATTTTGATTCTTACTAGGCAGATTATCTTGGCCAAGTCATTCTATTTCCCTGAGTTTTAATTAAGCACATCTGAAAAAATAAAAAAGGGTCTCTTCCTCTCAGAATGCTAGTGAGAAATATCACTAAGTTAGTGAAAGTGCTTTGTTAGTACTTGTAAGAAATAAAATATTAGCCGGGCGTGGTGGCACATGCCTATAATCCCAGCTCTCGGGAGGCTGAGGCAGGAGGATTGCTGTGAGTTGAGACCATCCTGGACTACATAGTGAGTTCCAGTTCAGTCTCAACTACATAGTGAGACCCTGTCTCAGAAAAGTAAGAAAGAAAGAAAAGAAATAAAATAATAGCAAATAAAATGTAGAATCAAAATAATAAAGTAACTAAGATATTAATAAAGAAATTATGGGATAATCTATTGGTTTCTTCATATAAGAGTATAAATAATATCAAAATAACATTTGAATTGGATATTTCAACGTAATTAAAACTTAGTATAATCATTAGAAAACCAGGTTATCTTCAAATATGTTTTGTGCTTCACTAATTCTTGAAACCAGGGTATAGTGATTATTTGAGTACTCTATTTGTTCCATTTTAGTTTTATGACTCAAATGCTTAGATTGTTGTTGTTTTTTTTTTTTTTTCTTTCAAGGATAACTTTGAAATGGCAAAAAAGCTCTGAAATTTAAAGAACTATTTGAGGTTTTGGCTTACATGTAACAATTTGATTTTAATGGCTTCTTTTATCAGACCTGACATGTAGTATATTAATATGCATGCTTTTATTTTGACCATGTTATTAGATACCCATGTGTACTTGAAGTAGAGTGGTTAAATGTAGGCTTGAATATATATTAAGTTATGCTGACTCCTGAATAAGATATAATTAGAGAAAGAATAAATTCCTAATTTTTTGTACACTTATGAATCATGTTTGAGTCAGGCACAATGTAAAGGAATAAAGATTTTCTTTTCACTATCTTTTTTTTTTAAACTACATCAGGAAGGGTAAGACTATCTGTGTAGCTATCCTGTTGGGGATTGAACTTGGGGCCTTTGTATTGAGCTACATTTCCAGCTTTTTTCAATTTTTTTATTTTGAGACATGGTTTCTCTAAGTCTCAGTATCCCAGGTTGGGCTCAAATTGGAAATTATCCTCTTTTAGCCTTCTAAAGTGCTGGGATTGCTAGTGTGAGAGCTTAATTTTAAGTCATAATATTTCAAGACATAATACAACCTTCAGTATGATTTAGTCCAACATCTTTAAGTTGCAGAGAAGTTTAGTTAGGTCCTTGCAGAAGGTGTAACATAATTAGGATCAAGGAGATGGGAGCATTAGCATGGAGAACATACCTCAGATGCTTGACTTCAGGTCCACTGTTCTTCTCAGTACTCAAAACTACTTTTTAAACTATTTAAAGGTATATTGCCACTATAAAGCTTCTGAAGTTCAGAGGATAAAGGACATCCTCAGATTACCTCAAATGATGAGGGTTTACAGTCAGAATGCAGACAAAGTACAGATGACACATGGATCTACCATTCCAGTAGCTACAGAGCTGTGCCCAAGAAAAGACAGGAATATACTTGTGTATAAATGTTCACTGCAGTATTATTCACAAGACTCAAAAGAGGAAAATGACCTTAAGGTCCAAATGTGTCATATGCATACAGTGAAGTATTTGGTAATAAAAAGAAATAGTGTAGTGATAAGTTCTGAATCATGGATGAACTTTGAAGGCAGTATTTTCTTGCAAGATTGAGAATGAAGCATGATATTTGTTTTTCCCACATCTGTCTGATAGAGTACAGGAAATCTACATGGGGCAGGAGGGGGGCACAGAAATAGGAGCATTCCCCATGGAAAAGGAAGATGTAAAATTGCCCTTATTCATAATTCCTATGATAATTATAAAATTTTCTATATAAAAAGTGAAAACAATTTAAAAAAACTACCAGGCCAGACAAAAATGTTAATAGCATCATAGAATACAAAACAAATACAAATAAATATATTTCTGGATCTAAGTAGTGAGGGATTAAAGAAATTTAGAGCAATCATACATTACGGCTTCTAAAAGTATAGAATATCAATAAATTTAAAATTCAGATCTGTTCAATATTATTGAAGAAAACAAGTAGCCAGGACAAAGCTTTTGTACTTAGGTCTGACAAAGGATTTGTGCCAGGATGTGTGCGTTTGTGTGTCATATAGAAAACTATTGCACTTCAATAGTAAAAGTCAGAAAATCCACAAAACTCACCAAAGACTTGAATTGGCACTTTTCAGAGATAGGCAACTTACCAATGATCATGTGGAAAAGTACTGAACATCAGTGGTCCTCAGAAAAATATTAATGGAAAGTTAATGCTATACTATTATACACATTCTGTAGCAACTCACTGCTTCTTAAATTCCTTTCCTTCTTACAGTCTTTCCTTCTCATTCTTGTGACTTGATTACTTAGACCCTTTACTTGAACTTAGTGCTTTCTCTTTCTTATTTCCTCACTTTTGCCTCTAGCCAACTTCCTGCTCTTTGTTAGTTTTCCAAGAGAATCAGTTCTGGTAGTGCTCTGTGGAACAAAGCTATTGTGTTGTTTTACTTCGTTATCTTCTGGCTTGCCAAGAAATGTGTATCTCTAGGTTCAGCATTGATCCCAGTTAGTTACTACCTGAATATTGATGATGTTCACTGCTTTCTTGTCCCAAAATGCTGCTCAGTAGATTGATTGAGTTAATGTGCTAGAGTCATCTTTTGGTATCTGTGGGGGAATTATTTCTAGGATCCCCATGGATACCAAAACCAGCAGATGATCAAGTCTCATGAAAAATGGGTATAGTGCTTGCATATAACCTATGCACATCATCCTGTGTACATTTCTAGATCACTAACAATACCTTATGTGATGTGAATGCTTTTGTTTTGTTTTGTTTCTTGAGACAAGGTCTGGCTTTGTAGTGTAGGCTGGCTTTGAACTCACTGTGTAACCCAGGCTGGCCTCGAACTTGGGGACAATCTTCCTGCCTCCCAAGTTCTGGGATTACAGGTATGTGCCACCATGCTTAATACTAATTAATAATTTATATACCATATTATTTAGAAGATAATAAGTTTGCACACGTTCATTACACAGCTCTTTTTTTTTCTCTTTTTTAATATTTTTCATCCTTGGTTGGCTGAGCCTCAGATATGCAGGGCCTGCTGTACTTCTGAGGAAGAGATTAAGTGTGGCTACTTCACTTGTATAGGACATGGATCTGGCACATTCAAAGTCCAACCCCTACCTACCAAATGGTCTGGTCAGAGAACAACATACTTTTTTTTCTTTCTTTTGCAGATGGAGAGTAGCCTAACACATAGGAGTCCAGTGTCACTGTAGAGCCTGGAGTCTTTGACTGTTAACAGATAACTTTAATATGCATATGATCTTAGGCAAATCAGTCTCTTAGTCCTTTCTTTTCCTTAAATGGAAGAAAATGAAGCTAATGGTACCTAACTCATAGTACTGTTATGGAAATTAAAATGGTTTCATGATGTCACATGCACAGGATGAGCGCTTGGCACAGAGAAAGATGTAGTACTAGTTGTTTGTATTTTTATTATTAATATTGATTCTGGAGGGAACACATTCAGTCAGGTACAGGAGCTTTGGGGGCCTTGATCTTTTCATCAGTGTATTTTCTGTTTTAAGGCAAGCTTTTTCTTTTCTCTCCAATCTCTCCCACTCCCTGTAAACAAGGATTTGAGTTGCAGAGCTGTTTAAACATTAGAAATCATGGTTGCATCTTGCAAAACACTTTGAAGCCAGTATGGAAAAGATACACATTAAAGCTTTGCTCTATGCCTATTTCTTCCTAATTTCCCTTTGTGGTAACTACTGTGTGTTTTTTATGATAAATTCTAGGCCCTGTCCTTAGAGGACAGACGTTTCCATTACCCTTATTCCACATATCTCTGATTCTGTCATTCATATCTCATTTTGGGAACCTTTAATTATCAATCCCAGGACATCCTATAAATCTTCATTAGGAAATTCCTTCTGAACTTTTGCTGAAAAGTAGTTACTGTGCACTGTGTGTATAGCAGCTGTTTGCCGAAGTTAAAAAAAATTGGCTGTTTTAATTTGCTTTAAAAATATCCACTGGCACTGGTTCTCATTACAGATGTGTGGTTGTAACATTTCATTTTTTAAATGTGTATCCATCTTTTTTCAGTTGTAAGGGAGTCCAAAGAAACCATCTCAACCTTAAAAATAACCACTAAACCTACAGTGTTTTTGGTTTTTAAAAATTCTCAAGGGAGGACATTTTTTATCTTGGACCTAAGCTTCATACAGGGTGGCCCATTTAAAAGAAGCCCTGTACACAGCCACATTATTAAATGGGAACTGTTTTAAATGGGCCACCCTGTAAATCAGAATTTTTTTCCCAATGGGTATTTACTTCTTTGCACATTCTGAGTTTAGTACAAGTTTTCAGTTCCTGTGCTTGATAAGCAGCCCTGAAATTTAAATGTGATTGTCTAGGTGACATGGAAATGCACAAATCTGAGTTTGTAAATTCATATTTTGAGATATCATCTTTAGGTCTTTTTGAAAAATTGGGTAACGTTCTATGAAGATTCCTCACTTTCAAAACTTTTTAAATAGATAGAAATAAAATGAAAATGGAAACTTTTAACTCAAACAGCAATGCAATTTTATATTTAAATCTTTTAGAACAGTGCATATGTCTGTTTCTTCAGTAATTAAGGTTCAGTAGTTCTCAGTATTTTTAATCTGTAGTCTCCAAACATCATTCTTTTCACTTACACTAACCCTCCCTTGCCCTCAAATGTGTACCTGGAATGAAAAATTTTTTGAGCTATAATCTGTCTGATCAAAGTTTGGCTGAAGCCCATCCTACAGGGCCCAAAACAGGACTACAAAGCCTATCATAAGCGCTCAGAAGTTTCCCCAAATCACAAACCAACACAGAAAAAGCAGCAAAAAAAGGGATTACTGGCATTATATTAAAATGGCCCTTTGTAATGCCATAAACTGTTGAATCCGTGAAGTATAAGATATTTTTAACCACTGAATCGTCCCCTCTCTCCAGACCCCAGTCCATTTCCAGTCAGTAGTAACAGGACTGACAGGCCCTGTGACATTCTGTGGCACTTGCCTTTCATTTTGGGAAACGTGGAGAAGTTTTACCCTAGGGCCTAGATCCTGTTTGTTAGTTAAAAAGAAAAGATGTTTGGGTTATAGGCCATGCTGTGCCAGTGATGAGGACTGATGCCTTACGGCATTGAGGCGCAGGACAGGGATCCCTCTTCCCACACCATGAGGTAATATTGTTAAATTTATGTATAAATTCTGTTGATTGTGTGTAGAAATACAACTTCTGTGTAGAAATACAGTGGAATTGATGTCTCCAAATTTGGACCTATTATGTCCCTAATTTGTATGTTAAGTTTTACACAAACTTCTTATCTTACAACATTATAAGTCATTATAATTTTGGGACTATGGTTAATGGCTTGGTTTGGAATCTACTACCTTGTTATAATTCTATACATTATGAAATAACAGTATTTTGAGGAATTAACATTAGAAAATATTCTATGGAAAGTGTTTGCACACATTGGTACTGAGAAGGAAAAACAAAATGAATTGTAGCAGCTATGTTCTAGATCAGTGGTGGTGAACCTATGTCACACATGTAATTTGTTTTAAGACAAAAGATTTAATGTTGAGTTTTTTTCTAAGCTAAAGCATCAGTATTTAGGTTTAATGGCAATGTTGGCACTTTGCTATAAGTAAGAGGGTTTTGGGTTTCAGTTTGAGCACTTGTCTCTGAAAGGCTTGCTATTACTGTTGTAAATTAGTTGGTTTTCTCTAGGTAAATATAATAAAACTCAAAATTTTCTTTAACATTCCTAGTAAACACATGGTTGTATTGTGTTCTCTCAAAACAAAACATGAAGATAATTTGAATCTTCATAGATGCAAAATAGTCTACCTTATATAACAGTTTAATGATTCCTGAATATTCTTAACATTTACAAAAAAAGGCATCAACGCATTAACAAATGTGGTAGTCTCCATCTTGTGGTCTGACTTTGAAGTTAATTTTTTACTGAATGCTTTTCACCCAGGATAGTGCCCCAATTATTCTTTTTCTTTTTTTCATTTTCTCATTGAGGCAGTTCTGCTACTTCAACCATCTAATAATGAAAAGTAAAAGCATAACTACTGTAAGAAAGAATTTTTGAATAAGGTAGATATATTCTTGCTTTTAAGGAAAATTTAATTTATTCTTTAATGTGAAACTTCAAGAAAAAAAAGACATGGATCTACTAAATGAATTTCCTGGGCACTTGTTTTCCCTCTGTTCGGAAAAAGGTGGTCTCAATGGTTATTACTTGGATTATGTGGGAGCAGAGATACCAGTGTGCCAGTACAGGACTCCAGGGCTCACTAATTGAGGCAGCTCATCTATTTCATCTTATGTAAAAAGCAACAATTTGCCAAGCCAAAAACCATTTGGTTTGAAGTGAAGGTGAAAAAAGACAGGAATGAGTTGTTCTGAAGCCTTATCCTGCACTGAAAGTCAATTGAATGTTGACATAACAATTGTTTTAATGCATGATTCATTTTATTTTGGACTCAGTGTTTTATTTGTTCGTTAAATGATGACAGATGTTATTTGAATACTGTAATATTAGATTTAGGAAGTGAAAAACATCCTTACTCCTTTGGTATGCTTATGTATTAATTTTCTAGAGCTTCTGTAACAAAGTACTGAAAACATAAAACAACAGCAGCAACTTGTTGTCCACAGTGTTAGAGGCTGAATATTAAAACCAAGGGCCATGCTCTCCAGAAGCTGCAGGGGACCATGTCCTCTGCTCCACACGGTTTCTGCATTCCCAGGGGCGCTGGCTATGCATGCATTGCTCCAGTCATGTTGCTGACTTCCCCTGTGTCTTCAAATCATCTCCCTCACTGCGTGTCTGTCTGTGTGCACATTTTCCCTTTTTATAAAACACCGGCATACTGGATTAGAGCCCACTCTATGGATGTTGTTTTAAATCCATCGCCTCTAGGAAGACTCTACTTCCAAACAAAGTCATATGCTGTGGTGCTGGGGAGGGGTTAGGATTTCACCATACCATCTTTGGAGCAAATAATTTAGCCATAATTTTGCCTTTTATTATTTTAATTATGAATATATATTCAACATTTCACACACTGATAAGATATATGAGATGTACACTAGAGTTTAAACAAGTGCATGAAGCTTAGTTGTTTATTTTCTACATATTTTGACATAATATTTGATAGTACAACTGTTTCCTTGCATGTACTAAGTAGCTATACTAGGTGAGTTATCCTTAGGCCCTCCAACCCTCTACCTTAGACACTTTCTGGAAGAAGTTTTTCTTGATTATTGTAATATATTTTCCTTTCTCTTTTCTCAGAACAGTAATATCAGTTTATGACCAATATCTGTTACTAAGCTCACTCTTAACTCATGAATTATTTGATTTTGGTATTTGACTCTACCAGGAGTTGACAAACTGAGGGGTCAGGCCAGATCTACTTACCTTCCTATTTTTGTCTAGATAGTTTAAGAATTTTTTTTAATATTTTTAAATTCTTGGGAAAATAAGAGTAATATTTTGTAGTATGTAATAATTGTGTGAAAGTCAGTTTTCAGTGACCCTAATGGAATTAAGCTGAAACACAGCCATCCCTGCTCATGAATTACTGATGCTTGCTGTCATGTCAGCAGTTCTGTGTCTGCAGCAAAGGCCAAAGAGTGGCACTAGTTGTCGCCTGACCCTTTCAGAAAAAATTTGCTAATCCTTGAGTTATAACAGCCTTTTCCTAACTGAGGTGACCTTAACCATTTTTTAAAAAACAATAGTTTTATAATTATAATAGCACAATTTTAAAATTGTGCTTGAAAAATCACATGCTTGTATAATTTAAAATTTAAATTCCTAAAATTTTATATTTTCTGTATTACAGTCCAGTTTTATGTTAGACTGAAAATGAGATTTGTATGTATTTCTGTGCTTACTGTTATGCTGCATACTATTTTTAAAGATCACAGGACGTGGTCTTATTACTGTTTGCATTCTTCATACGTTAGGAGATAAATTTGCTATTGGTTGATGCTCAGCAAATAATGTTAAACTGAGATACCATTGTACACAAGATGTTCTATATGATGAACATTTTTAGTTAGGAATTCCAGTGAAAGTGGGTCTAAATTTAGTGTTAAATCTGCATGTCAACTTTTGGATTGAACTTCTGATAACTAATAGGCTAATTAGAATATTTAGCTAATCTAATGAAATTTGGCCAGGCTGTATCTAGTGGTGTATAATCCCACCACTATGGAAGGCTGAGGCTGGAAGATTGAAAGTTTGGGCCCAATGTGTGTAATTTAGCAAGGTAGTGTGATCCTGTTTTTAAGAGGGGCTGTTGATAGATAATGTGCAGGCTCTAAGCTCAATTTCTAGCACCCTGTCCCCCATTTACCCCAGTTTCTCAAACACATTTCATAGTGAAGCTACAGATGGATTGTATAGACTCTATAAACGTCTACCGTTCATTTGTAGTGTACAATCCAGCAGTTTTCACACAATTATTATTTGGATCTGATTCAACATGTTTTAAACTTAGAAGATACACGTAAAGTTCTACTCTTTAGTTTTAAAATACCTCCTTATGATGGGAATCCTCTTCAACAATACTCTAAATCGTTTCCTAATATAGATATTAGAAAACTACTTTATGGAGGATAGGAACCACCTTTTCTTTCATCTTTGCCATTGTATTATGTGTGTAATAAATTTAGTCTTAGGACTTCATTTTGTTATCCAATTGATTGGATATAGTTACCAAAATGAAATTTATGATTGTGGGTTTTGTACCCTTTCAAAGTTGATTGTTTTGTTTTTTGTAGGACGCAAATTAAAAGGAAACATTTTAGAAATCAGTATTTCATAAAATCTTTTATTCTCTTGGTGCTATGAAATTATTTCTAAAGTAAGTTTGTTTTAGAAAGTGTATTGGGTCTTTAACTATATAAAGTGGGTGTGATTTTTAAGAATGTTGAAGTAGTTATACTGACTTAAACCAGTGTGGTACTGTTCTGTTATTCTTACAACTTGGAGTAAAAGTGCTGCAGACACCCCTGTTAGTTTTCTACTCCTTTGCCAGTCCTCCATTCCTGTTGTACCCATGTCAGGAATAGATTATTGTAGGCTGTTGCACTTTAACAGCATCATAAAGAGGACACCTAGGGCCAGGGAATTAGCTCAGTGGTTCCGCCACCTGCCTCACAAGGGAAAGGACCCGAGTTCGATCCCAGGTACCAGAACACAGTAAGCAGATTAATTTTGTATATTCTCTTTTAAAGTTTAAGCTAATGTATGTAGAAAATAAAATTTGCTCACTCTGGTGTTTATTTTTCTATTTTTTAAAAGAAATAAAATCTTCCACTTAACTTTTATTTGCAAGCATTTTTTAAGAACACATTTATAAGTAGAAATGAGCTCTTTGAATTTAATGGAAAACTGAATGATATATTATGAATTATTAAATTTTAAATGTTAAATATTATTTTGAGCCATCATTTGTGAAAGGTACATTTGGACAATCATCTAAAGATCATTTCATCGGTCTTTGAAATCTTTGAAATGGGGTGGGGAGGAGGAAAGAACTCAGGCTTATGAGTCTAGTATTCTAGTTTCTTATCAATACTCAGGGAGTCACATTGTTGAAACTTGTTAATATTCTAGGAACTTCCTTTTCCTAGGGCATAGAATGTCATCCCACCTTTATTCTGTAAGTCTTGACTCTGTAAAGGCTTAAGAAAAGTCTTAATAAGATTGATAAATGAAATTTGGTCACAAAAATAATCTGATTGTTACCCTTGTAGGAACTGGAGATTATAAAAAAGAGATTCTGGATTCCTGGAGTCATTTGGGAAAGCCCCCAGGCTGGTATTTTTCTGGGGTTTTCTGTTTATCAGATTCTTTGCATATGGTTTAAGAATGGCGGTGATGACTTAAGCTGCGAGAAAAATTACACTGTGAACATAAAAGTTATATACTTTGTTAATCTACTTGTTCTTAAGTGTCAATTTTAAGTTCTCTGTAACATCTGTTATAATAAATCTAATGTGATTGAATCAGCACGATGTTTCTTATTCTAGCATTTGTGCATTAAAGCATTTTTTTTTAATCAGTGTTCAGCCTTGAGAAAGTTTACATGGCTTAGTAGACTGTATCAGAACTTTGTCCAAGAAAGTCGTAATTCTTATATGGTATATATATATAATTACACTATAGCTTCTGCTATGTAATTTTAATATTTAAAATTAATATTTCAGACCAAAAAGGTGAATTTCATGTGGTAAACTCAGGTGTTAGAGGAAGTCATTTATTTGCATTTTATCTGGGAGATTTATTTTTTTTTTCCTTTTTATTGAGTTTATTGGTACATTCTAGGTATACAGTACAGTTACATTCATTACTGGGATCTTATACCTTTACATGAGAGGTCTTGGTTCTCATTTTTTTTTTCCCTTGTCCCTGCCCTCCCTTCACCCCCTTCTGTCCTCCCCATTTACAAACACTTTATTTGCATTTTCTCATATTTTTTCCTTTTCCCTTATGCCCTTTCCCCTACCCTTCCCACTTTCCCTACACTTTTAGCCCTTTTCTTCCTCTTTCACATTGTTAATTATCCCATTAGGATATTGTGTACTATTAAAGTTTTTCACACCAGAGAAACTATTCAGTATTTACACGTGTGACTTATTTATTTCACTTAGGAGTATATCCTCAAACTTTTCCTATGAATGAATCTAATTTCTTATTCTTTATGGCTGAGTAGTATTCCATTTTATAGAAAAACTACATCTTCTTTATCCAGTTTCCAACTGATAGGCAAATGGGCTGTTTCCAAGTTTTAGCTATTACAAACTGTGCTGCTATAAACAAAGGTGCGCATATTTTACTGTGATGTAATTCTTTTAATTCTTTTGGAAAGATACCCAGCAGAGCTATGGCTGGGTCAAATGGAACCTCTAGTCCCAGCTCTTTGATGTATCTCCATATTGATTTCCATAGTGTTTGCACCAGTCTGCACTCCCACCAACAATGGAGAAGGGTTCCTTTCTCCCCACAACCCCGCCAACATTTGTTACTGTGCGATTTCTTGATAGCAGCCATTCTTTGTGTGGTGAGGTGGAATCTCAGTGTTGCTGTCATCTGCATCTCTCAAATGACCAGTGATATGGAACATTTTTTCATATATTTACTTGCTGCTTTTACTTCTTTGTCTGAGAAATGTCTGTTCATTTTGGATGCCCATTTTTGAATCGGGTCTTTATATTTGGGGGGACTGATTGTTTTGAGTTCTTTGTATATTCTAGATAATAGTCCTTTGTCTGTGGAGCAGCTGGTAGAAATTTTTTCCCACATTATAGGTTGTCTCTTAGTACTATTGATGGTTGCTTTTGCAGTGCAGAAGCTTTTTAGTAAGATGAGATCCCAGTTGTTGATTTTTTCTGCTAGTTCCCATGCTACTGAGGATTTGTTCATAAAGTCTTTTCCTATGCCAATGTCTTCAAGAGTTCTGCCTGACTTATCTTCCAGCAAGTTTAGTGTTTCTGTTTTAATATTTAGATCTTTAATCCACTTGGATTTTAATTTAGTGCATGGTGAGAGATAAGGGTCTAGCTTTAATCTTTGGCAGTTTGAGATCCAGTTTTTTTCCAACACCATTTATTAAAGAGGCTATCTTTCCTCCAGTGGGGATGGTCAGCTCCTTTGTCAAAGATGAGGTAGCTGAGTACATCTGGAGTTCTTATTGTGTCTTCCAGCCTGTTCCACTGATCATCAGGTCTGTTTCTTTGCCAGTACTATGCTGTTTTTATAACTGTGGCCTTGTAGTATAGTTTCAGATTGGGAATTGTTATACCTGCTGCCATGTGTCTATTGCCTAGGATGGCTTTTGCTATTTTAGGTCTCTTATGGTTCCAAATGAATTCTTGGACTTTTCCTTCTAGTTCTGTGAAGTATAGTGCTGGAATTTCAATTGGCATTGCATTGGATCCGTATAGCAGTTTTGGTAGTATGGCCATTTTCACTAGGTTGATTCTTCCTACCCAGGAGCAGGGGATATCTTTCCATTTTCTTATATCATCTTCGATCTCTTTTTTCAGAGTGCTGTAGTTTTCAGTGTAGAGGTCTTTTGCTTCTTTTGTTAGATTGATCCCCAGATACTTCATTTTTTTGGGTGCTATTGTGAAATGAATTGTTTCCCTAATTTCTTGCTCAGTGAGTCTATTATTTGTGTACAAGAAAGCTATTGAATTTTGGGTGTTGACCTTGTATCCTGCTGCTCTGCTAAAAGTGTCAATTAAGTCTAGAAGTCTTTTGGTGGTGGGAGATTTATTTTTTAACTTTATGATTCTTTTCAGGGTCAGTAATATGAAAAGCAGTTCATGTTCCACTTTCCAAATTTTTTTCCTCTTGTAAACTCAACTGTTGTATCATTTATATATTGATTTGCATTTCTGCATGTTCCATACTGAATTTTCAGAAAATCACTTGTAATTTTATCAAAGCTTTACCCAGTATTTTAGTATAGCCACCCTAAATGGATATAATCTTTTAACTTATTTTGTTTTTGCTGTAGCAGAAGTTGAAATAATCTTAAATCTCTTCAGTTTCTATGAAAGAGAATATTATTAGAGTACTCATAGGTTTGAGTATTTAGATTTTGTCAGACTGGTAGGAATTAGAAACTTCTGCCATTCATTAAATATGTGACCTTTATTAAACTAGTTAACGTCAAGAATAGGAATGGAAAAAATAATAGTACGTACCTCATAGGATTGTTTTGAAGTTTACAATGAGTTCAGTAATATCTAGCAAACATAAATCCTGTATATATTATGAATATTTGTTGGTTTGTCATTTTCCTCATCACTACTATCATCATTACAAATGTTTTTTTTTTTTTTTTTTTTTGAGAAGGCTATGTAGTTCATGCTGGCCTTGAACTCACTATGTAGCCCAGGCTGGCCTCAAACTCACAGCAATCCTCCTGCCTCTGCCTCCCAAGTGCTGGGATTATAGGTGTGTGCCACCACACCTGGCACTCTTACACTGGTTTAAAATCTTGACTTCCTTTCAACTCATTTTTTTTTCTTTTTTAACACTTTATGCCTTCAAGAAATATTTTATTAGGACTTAGAGGTAGAGTGTTTTGCCAAGCATGGTGAAGACCTTGGTATCCAACCTTACCAACCCCCCAACGTTATTCTTAATGACTTTTTGAATAATTTTATCTTTCCCAAGATGCATACCAAGTTTAATAAACTTCTGATCATTTTTGTTAGCCTTTCATTTCATTTATTAAACATTTATTTTCACATGCTGGGCACAAGGAATTTACAGATGAAAAAGACCAGATTTTTGCCATCATTCAGTTAACATTAATATAGCTATCTAATGCTGCAGATAATATTGTATAAACTAGTTCTTTTTAGGATAGATGTTTTTGAAGATTTCAAAGAATGTTGAGACTTTTTTTTTAAGGTTGAGACATTTGATCAAGACTGCAGAAATTTGTGATTGTGTTAATCAGGTAATGAAAAGTGGTGGCCTGTTGATGAGGTACAATAAAGTTTTCTAGGCAGAATCAGAAGTACAAAAGTGAAGTATGGAGCATTTTATGGGATTGTAAGAGAACAGGAAACATGTGGGCCTTCTTCCCTCTGCCTCTTTGATGTTCTTCCTGCTACCTGTATGTGAAAAATAGCAAGATTTCAGAGAATACACCCATTGAGTTCCAGACCTGGTTTCTTGTACTATGTAGCCTAGTGTTGTCACCTTGCACTGTTGATCAAAATTGCTGCAGTTATTGGCCTTTTCCCATTAATACTATGTTCACAAGATATATGAATTGCAGATGTTTTCTCTCATCTAATAAGCAGCTACCTGTAAGCCTTAAGATTTTAGTTTCCTCTAACTTTTTCACTTAATGTACACAGTATGGAGGAATACTATTTATGATCTGTGATCATAGTGGAATCAGATGGGAGATGACCTCCATCTAAATAGCTGTCCTCCTTCATCACCTTTGTGTGTCTTTCCAGAAGATGATTTTCCTCTGTAGTTCTACTCTTCTTTTGACTCTTGGGTTTCCTTTATTGTGATGGGCACAAGGAAAATATAATAATATAATAAATTACATATGAACTCGTACTCCAAGGGAAGATTTCCCATGATCTCAGATCACAGTGGAACCAGAAGAGCATTGAATCAGTCCTCACATTTCTCCCGTTTTTTCTTCCTCCCTCCCACCAACATGTATTGAGATAAGACATGATCTCTCAAATCTAGGAGACTAATTAGTAAGAAAGTATGATGTATACTATGATGAGAGTTTAAACAGTGCTAAGGAAGCATATAAGTGTGGATTAATTACTGCCTCAATAATTCTACATAACAAAAGTCATAACACCATTTGAATTTAACACTAATCTCAAGAAAAATTCTGGAATCCAGTTACCAGGAACTTGTGTATGAGTTCTCAATTCATATGAAAGTAAAATTATTTCCCTTTTTGTAGTGTAAAAAGTTCAACAAGAGATTTAGCATAATCTTATGATAATATTATGAATGAGATGGAAATTTGAAGTCTGAAAAAAAGCCTGAAAGCTGGTTCAGTAAATGGACTTGCTCCAGCAGGAGCATCCCTTTGCAACAGGGCTTTATACCTGGCTTGTATATGTTCAGTATTTAGATTAGAGCTATTTATTCCTTTTGCTCATTTGTTAACACTTTGGGAACTTTTTCCCTCCACAAATAAAAATTGGACACAATCTTAGTATATAAGTAAATAAATACTGAACTATTTTGATTCAAGCAAGAATTAAAAGTGGTATTAGTGGGAAAGACTTTAATGTTGTGCCATTTACATGGAGATCTTCATGATAAGAAGTAGAGAATCTAATTTTGAAGGAAATGCTTAACATATTCTAGCAGATTAGTGGTTGCCTTGGTTGGCATGGAAATGGGGATTAACTCTAAATGGGCGTGAGGCATTACTTGAGAATGATGGAACTATTCTAAGACTGGATTGTGATTGTACAACTCTGTAAATTTACTGAAAGTCTTTGAATTGTGCACTTAAAAACAACTGAATATTTTAGGTATGTAAATGATATCTCAACCTGATTCACAAAGTAGGGTTTAGGAAAGCAAAATATAAAGAATGTTTAAAGTATTATCTTTTCATATTTTTGAAGGCCTGTCTTGTAACAGTAGGGTTTAATATTGCATTTGTTTTCAGGGCAGAACTAAGTCCAGTGTATGGAAGTTAAAAAACAAAATTTTATCTAATAGAAGGAATATCCCTCCAAGAAGCAGAGGAATAGCAAAGTGATAATGGTTATAGGGTTTTAAAGTTTAAATTATGCCTGCACCTGGAAAGCACTTAATCACTTAACAGTTTGTGGCGAGTGTCCATTTTTATGTTTTCACATACTAACTAGCCATCCTGAGCAACAGACAGATGGCATTTCAACTGGTCAATCCTTGTATTGAATAAATTTGATTAAACTGTAATTTTATATCTCTTGTTACATTCTTATAAAAATGAATGAAAAAATACACATTGTCATCCTGTATTTAAATAATTGGATGGGTAAGTGGTTAATGTTTAATCATTTTTTGTGAAGGAAAATAGACAGTTGATACAGATGCAAGTGTGTGTATTGTATTTTCTTTTAGGAAAGAGATATGCTAAGATGTTAACTATTAGTGATTTTACTTGAAAGATAAATAGTTCAATGTATTTGAATTTTTCTGCTAGTTAAAAATATTTCAGAATAAAAAACAGGAGAATTAAGGGGAAAAGAGGTGAGGAACTTAGACTAACAGGTGTGTGAGAGAAGACTTTCTCAAACACTGTCAAAAATAATGAAACCATTGTTTAGTGTCTGAAATGAAAGGGGGAAAAAACTAGATTTATTGCTGATCATAAAGGAGAGGTACACTGGTCAAGTCCAGTTTCTGAGTGGGGAAGACTGCTGATCTACAGAGGCCCTGGAAGCATGGGGTTGAGGTATTGAGGGCATTCTGGAGGTAGCCATTGAGAAAAGTCAATCATCATTCCTTGAAAATTTTTGAAACTATTTCTGCTGGCTGATTATTACCATGACAATAGAAAAATCAGTAATTTCTTCAATTTGTGGGAAGTTTAAAAAATTCCCAGCTAGTGTTAAAGTCAGTGCTTGACATGATGTGGACCCACAATAAACATTTGCTGACTTGAGTAAATGCAGTTTTAAAAAGGCCCAATTATGAAAAAATGAGAACCAAGATCTGTCATGTAAAGGTACAAGATCCCAATTATGAATGTAACTGTACTGTATACTAAAAAAGTACCAATAAACTGAACTTTTAAAAAGGCCCAAATGTTTGCTGTTATCACCACCACCATCGTCTCATTGTTTAAAGCTGAGGAACTTGGTTTTGAGGATCTAACATCTCAGACAGAATCATATATGGAATCTTTTCAACAAAAACTTTAAGTCATTTTGGGGTGACTTTTCCTTAAGTCACTGTTTCTGAAATTGATTTTCAATTCCATATAACAAGTGGACTTTAAAAAGTCATTACATTAACAGTTAATACATTGAAAACAAAGTTTATTTTTTTCCCCTATAGAAGCTCTTAGAGATGAGACATCTCTCAAACTCAAATAACTACCGAATAGCAACTTCACTGCACCTCCTACCCCTGGACACCATGAGTGCCGCTGCATAATTCACATTTTTTATTGATTTTTTTTTTTGGATGGTTAATTTTCTAAAGACCTGATGGTTGAAAAAATCCTTCTTTCTCTTGTGTGATTCTGTAGTGATTATGCTGCTTATTAATACTGGTGCCTCAAACACATTTCCTGTTTCTTGAATTTTTCATTCATGTAATGTGGGTGAAAATACACTTTCTACTTTTTTGTGGGGAAGGGTCCAGGGCCTTGAGCTTACTTTCCAGTGCTGTACCACTGAAATACATCCCCATCCCTACAATTTGTTTTAAATACTGAGACAAGTTCTCAGTGAGTAAAGATGTTATTATAGTTGTAATGTGTCACTTTCTGGTGTTACAGAAATGTAAGATTTTTTTAAAACGAAGTTTCAGCAAAAATAAGATAATAAAGTCCTAGATTTATTAAATGTTTTGGTGGCCTAAGGGACTAAAATAACTATTTTGAAGCTATTGCTTATCTCTCTGAAAGCCTCAAAAAAATGTAGTTGAAATAATTGAACCAGGCCTCCTTTCTATGAACTTGTTAAATTTATTCTTTGATAAATGGTCATGTAGGATTAAATTGTCTAATTTCTTGGGTTTTTTCATTTAGTATAGTATTAGTACAGAAAAAAATCTGGATGAATTAAAAGTCCAGCTCTTGCCCCTCAATTGGATTGGTGACTTTGAGATGGTTCTTTAATCTCTCTGACCTTTATTTCCATTTGTTTAAAATAGAAAGAGACTGAATAATCTCTAGGATTTCTGTGACCAAATAGTCAGTGGTTGTTGTAGATCCTGGTTTGTTATCTTTCCTGTTCCTCAAATAGAGATCATTTGTACTCCTTTACTTTATGCTTCTATCCATTAGCTTGAACATGGGTATGCTTTGTAGGAATATAGGACACCTGAGAAAAGATGTCATATATTATCACTCGGTAACTACTGATTGAATAATCAGCACTGATACATGATTTAAGTGTTTACTTTTTCACACTGTTACCAGGTCTTATTTTTTATTTTACTTTAAACAAATGAATTAATATATGTGTATTTTTTTCACATTAGCCTTATTTTACACCATAAATGGTTGTGATTTTTTATATCTTCAGATATTTTTACTAATGGACCATGATACAATGATACAAATATTTTCACTTAATTTAAATTATGTATAAATTTATATAATGTGATAAGGGGATGAGGAAGTGAATGTTGAGTAATCAGGCAGTGAGGAAAACTCATTGTTAAGAAATCTCTTGTCTTACATATTTGATATTTTGATTACTTACAATTTTGGCATTCTCAAAGCCAGTGTTAACTGAGTGTTTTTTCCTTTGAGAAGCAGGTGGATCAAATCATAGAGTTGCAATGGTTACAGGTATAAAAATGGAAGAAGGACAATTGGTATATGTTTATGACTTTGAATGCATTAAATGACTGATCATGAACAAACTTCTGCATCTCCCCACACTCTGTGTCAGTGGATGAATTCTCACAAACACTGGGTGAGAATGACACAAACAGCATGATGTCTGTGCTTCCATGTGCTGTCTAGTGGCACATGAGCTGACTAGGTACCTATTAGGGCCATAGACTGCAAGTCACTCTAATTCCAGTTAGGAGAAATTTCTGGGTATTGTAGTAATGGCTACTCTATAAAAGTGTAATCAAATGCAGTAGTGAGTGCTTTAGAGTGAAAAAAGGTTTCTTTTGGAGACAGAAAGTCACCTAGGGCCATGGTCCACCAGGCTGTATTTCTCAGTGCCCATTCCTAAGTAATGTCAATTACCTGAGGTAGGAAAATGCCTCCCCCCCAAAAAAAACTGGCTCCCAGGACCACAGCAATTACTTAACCACAGCATGCAAAATAACTTAACCACATTAGCATGTGTAGCCAATGGTAAGTATTGAAAGCAAGTCAGCATCCGAGAAGATGCACACATGGCAGTAAAAAAAACATTTCTTTTCTTCTTTACTACTTTATTCTTAGATGATTGAGGAACAGATCTACTTGTGGACCTCATGTTCTTGGTGAATGGCCCAGCAGGCCCTTTGTCACAAATTATTACCAAATTTTGCCTCTCTTTCCAAAACCTGCCCATTACTAGATGTTGAGCGCAGATACCATTGAGCTAAATCCCTAGCCCGGTATCAAGACAAAGGCTCACTAAGTTGCTCAATCAGTCCTCAAATCTGTGATCTGATCCTTCTGCTTCAGCCCTTTAAGCAGCTGGGATTATAGGCATGTACCATGCTCAGTCTTTTCTTTCTAAAGTTTTTAAACCTTTGTTTACCTCTTTTTTACTTACAGCTTGAAAAATTAAAAACAAATACTTTAGATTCAAATGTAGACTGGAAATAGAATATGAAAAAAAAATCCTATGATAGGGTTTTTTTTCTTTTGTTATTCTCCCTCCCGCTTTTATTCTCCTGGGGATTGAACCTAAATAACCTTCACACTGAGCTAAATCCCTAGTCTGTTTTATATTTTTTATTTTGAGATACGGTCTCACTAAGTTACTAAATAGCCTAGACTTTCAGTCCTCTTGACTCAGCCTCCCAGAGTGCTGGGATTAAAGGCGGGCAGTACCATGCCTGGTTTTTTGGACAGCAAAATGTTTCTGTATATAACTCCAGGAATAAATTGCTATCTTTTTTTCCTGTCTTCTACTTGTTTTTATTCATTTATTGTGTTTTCTGTTTAAAAAAATCTATCTTCTTAATTTAGCATTTGTTACCCAGTTTACTATGTAAGATTTAATTTCTTATAGTGGTAGTATTAATTCAGTTTTGGAGACAAAGGTTTTCAGATTTAAGAGGTGTAGTTGCAGGGTCGGGGATTTAGCTCAGTGGTGCCACCGCCTACCTTGCAAGTGCAAGGTTCCAGGTTCGGAGTTTGAGCCCCAGTACCAAAAAGAAAACAAAAAACAAAAAAAAAAAAACCCACACACACACAAAATAATAACAACAACAAAACAAGAGCTGTAGTTTCTTTCATAAATCATAGTCAAACATCTGAAAAGGCCTCTTTTAGAGTAATCAAATCTGACCCTTTCCTCTTGTTGAGAAACTCAGGTATAGAAAAGGTATTTGCCAGGTACTACAACACATAGCAGCCAGAGGGCTTAAAGCAGGTCATCTAATTTCCAGGATTCTGGCTTTACATCAGAACTGCCTTCTCCCTCTTGTAGTTGATGGCTGTGATACCCTGTGACAGGAAGTTGTGTTATTGTAATGTCCTTGATGGATGTTGGCCATGTGAGCTGCATCGATTTTTCTGGGTTTGCATCTCTAGCAGCTTTCACCTGGGTGCATTTTGTTCCTTGAGTTTGGAGCATTGACTACAAGGTGAAGTCAGCAGAGTATTTGCCCCTCATCCTGCAGTGTCAGTGAGCTTTGTCCTCAGCTTCAGCACCAGGAAGAGCATTGGCTGCAGATAAAGGAGTAAATCCCCCAGGTGCTGTTTGTTCCTGTGCTTTGGGACCACAGGACCTGAAAAATAAGGCTTTGTTTGAAAGTAAATATGTATTTTATTTATTATTTATTCATTTTCTTAAACTATTTCCTGGCTTGTCTTGTTTTTTGAAAAGTGCATCATGACTTTTTAGTACTAACTAGACTTATCTTTTTGGTAGAGAATAATTTGGAAAAACCATTAAGTCCTAGGGCAAACTAAGATGGTTAGTTGTGCTTTTAACAATATGTTTTCAGTCCTGCGGCTGCCTTGCAAGTGCAAGGTCCAGAGTTCGATCCCTGGTACCAAACAAACAAACCAACCAACCAGTTTGTTTTTAGGAGAGCAAAAAGATTTTGTCATGTCATAAATAGAATATTTATTTTAAAATATTGCTTGTTTTATTTTACCTCCTTTGATATTTGTCTTTTGTGTTTTTTCTATGCTTTGTTTTTGAACTAATAGTGTATATACTTATATAATTTGAAAAGAACTAAAAATACACACATATTCCGTATGCTAGCTCATTTTTTCTCTTGAAATTTATACCATTGAAAAAGCTTGTACTGGTTGCCTTTCACAGTTGGGAATGTAAGGAGGATGGGTCTGTGGACACATCATCAGTTACATAAATTTCATAGGGTGAAGAAGTTTGCAAAAGATTTGGCAAGTGAAATGTGCTGCTGGATTTATAGAGAGATGAGCACTGCCATATTTGGGGAATTTTTTGGCATAGATTCCTGACCAAAGATGTCACATAGAGGATCAACAGAGAATAAGACAGCAAATATCTTAACTCCTTTAGTTTGTAACCTTTTAAAATCCTTTCTTAAGAAGTGGTGTAAGGAAGTATTGAAAGGGGTCTTACTGCTTTTTGACAACACATGTATGGACATATTCAGTGTATATTTATAAAATTGTTTTCTGTGATTTGGAAATGTCTCTGGTCATTTTTTTTTGTTTTATTTGCCTACTTTCTATTCATGTTTTTCTTTGTAAGTATTTGTTTAAAGAATCTGCCTCCAGTTTTGGGCTATATTGGGCATGTATGTAATACACAACAATATCGAAAGGGTTGATTGTAAATTCTGCAAGCTTTTTGAAACATCCTTCTTATATCTGAATATAAATGTACAGAATAAGGTGTGTAACTTCACATGATTTTATTTCATACTTTTGCTGTGTACTTAACAAGGAAATTATAGAGCCAATTGCATAATCCTCAGAAACAATTGATCCTGGGATTGAATGAAATGAATCCTTTTTCAGTAAGAAAATAGAGTATGTTTAAGTAGTCTTTACTACTCATTTTATTAAGAGAGTTCAGCAGGATGGTTCAGGGTGTAGTACTGGTAGTAACAGATATCAGAGTCACAGTCTCCTAAATCAGAAGGTGTCTTTTCCTGCTGAGGAGATCAGGCTGAGACAGGTCTTTGAGAAAACTTTTCTAGAGGCCTTCAGTGGAGACTGGTTTTGCTGGAAGCATAGAGGCATTATTTAAAAGAAATGGAATATTACTCAGCCATAAAGAATGAGAAAATAGATTCATTCATAGGAAAATGGATACATATTGAAGATATACTCCTAAGTGAAATAAATAAGGCACCAATGTGTAAATACCGAATAGTTTCTCTGGTGTGAATAATCTGCAATAATACAGAAGATCCTAATAAGATTACTGACATTGAGAAATGGGAAGAAAGGAGCTAAAGGTGTAGGGAAGGTGGGACGGGTAGGGGAAGGGTAAAAAGGAAAAAGAAAAAAATGTGAGATAATGAAAAGATGAAAATAAAGTAGTTGTAGATGGGGAGGGAAAGGGGGTGAAGGGAGGGCAGGGACAAGGGGAAAAAATGAGAACCAAGACCTGTCATGTAGAGGTACAAGATCCCAACAATGAATGTAACTGTACTGTATCCCTAAAATGTACCAATAAACTCAATTAAAGCTGAAAAAAAGAAAAGAAATGGGTACTAGACGAGCCAGTCAACACATCAGTCACTGGTAAAATAGGTTCTGTAAGTAAGGGAAAAATAGTTTTATGTGTATCAGCCACTTTCTAAGTGCCTTATGAGTTTAATTACAGTGGATTTTGTCTTTAATTGACTTACAAGTACTATATACATTGCAGAACAAAAAAAGAAGTCACTGTGGCTTTATACAGAGGTTTTGGTTTGTATTTTCCAAACACTACTCAAACAATATTTCACTTATTCTG
Organism: Fukomys damarensis; assembly: GCF_012274545.1. Classification (NCBI taxonomy): domain Eukaryota; kingdom Metazoa; phylum Chordata; class Mammalia; order Rodentia; family Bathyergidae; genus Fukomys; species Fukomys damarensis. Next base: position 10,310,149 of record NW_022900932.1, on the reverse strand, counting down.
TGTGTGTCTGTGTGTGTGTTTCCTGGGAAGTGAAAGTGGTACAAGTGAACTAAGAAAAACCATAAGAGAAAAGCTAAAGAACCAACAATCCTGAAAGTAAAATACTCATTAAGTCACATATCTGATTAAATATCTGTATAGCTCATTTGGGGTTCTTTATGTGTGTATTAGTCACTTTCCAGTTGGAACAACATACCTGACACCTGCAACTTATAGGAGGAGAGGTTTATTTTGGCTCATTATTCCTGTGGATTGAGTCCATAGTTGTCTGACTCCAAGAGAGAAATAGTATGGTAGAAGGGGCTGGCAGAGGAAAACTGTTCATTGCATGTCAGTCAGAAAGCAGAGAGAAGGGAAGGACCAAGTTGGAGAAAAGAATACACCTTTCCAGGTCAGGTCCCAAGTAACCTGCTTCTTCTGACAGACTAGACCTCAACTGTTACTAGCACATTGAGCTATGAAGTGAACAATTGATTAAACTGCTGATTGAGGGTAATCCTCTATAATCCAATCACCTTCCCGAGACCCTACCTCTGAACACATGAGACTTTAGGGAAGCATTTCACATCCAAACTGTAACAATATGTATGCTAATAAAAATTTTAGCAGAAAAGTCTTAACTTTCTCATAAAAGTTTGAGATAAAACTTCACCATTATTTGAGTGTTTTTTTAATACAAGAAACTTTAAGGGCCGGGGATTTAGCTCAGTGGTACTGCCACCTGCCTTGCAAGCACAAGGTCCTAAGTTTGATCCCAGGTACCAAAAACAAAACAAAACTAAACAAAACAAAGAAAGAAAAAGAAAAAGAAACTTTAAAATACATTTTTCTACTAGAGTTATGAATTGAATTTGTAGTTTTATCTTGGAGTTAATTATTTAACTCAGTAACTTTGTACTTTTTCCCCCTCAGTACTGGGGATTTGGATTTTTGACACAGTATATATGCTTTAAAAATATTGATACAAAACAAGAATTAGGATAGTAACGCTGTACTTTTCTTTGGAAATAACAGCTTGTATAGGAGACATTTATTTTCTTTGTCTAGAATAGATTGGTCATTTGAGTGAACAATTCATAGCTGCTGTTATGCTGATTGAAAGAATATGTTTTACTTTTTGCCTTCCTTACTTTATTGTCCTTAATATAGGGGTATATAAAAGTTTTCCCTTCTTTTACAGGTATTCTTTAGGTGATGCTAGGAGACCTCTTCATGAAACAGTGGTTTTGGTAGAAGATGTGGTACACACTCAATTAATTAATCTGGTAAGAGCATATATAATCTTATTTGCTGTCTCTTTCTACATTCTGCTTTTATTGGGGGTTGCAACATAGTATGTGTTTTGAGATTTTATTTACAACTGGAATTCTTTGTGTCAGCTTTATTGAGATACAATTTATACATAGCATTATTTATGCTTTTATTGTATAACCTGATGAGTTTTGACAGTGGAATACTGTCACATGGCTATACAACTACAGTTGTGATGTAGACGTTTCTCACCATCTAAAACTATTCCTTGTTCCCCTATGTGGTCAGGCTTCTTCCCCAACCCAGCCCTTGGCAGCCACCATCTACTTTCTATCACTGTCATTAGGGTTTTTTTGTTTTTTTTTTAAGTACTTGAAGGTTTTTTTTTTTCATTTTGAATTTTAGATTTACATATAAAACTTCACAAATGATATACATAGTTCCAGATAACTGTCAGTTTCTTCTTATATTTACATATTATATAACTGTTATTACAAAGTTTTGGCAAGATTACCACAGAAGTGACAGATCCTTCTCAATGCATCATATGCAAGTTTCAGATTGATATGTCATATTTATGTTACTAACCTTAACTTATTTAAGGTAGTATATGCTGAGTTCCTCCCCTGTAAAGTGACATCTTTTTGTTCATTCTGGTGATGGGAATTGAACCCAGGGCCTTATGCATGGTATAAGTTCTAACACTGAGCTACTTCCCCAGCCCCAATTTAATATTTTTTTAATTTCATGGCTCATAAGTATATTGTGGAGATACTTAATGACTCTTTTGCTTGAACATTTTTGCCTATTAATTTTCTCAGTCATCAGTGGATTATATCTGTGACAGTTACTATTATGGTATATCCTTGTGATTTTCTATTTTCTTCTTTCCTCTTGTAAATCTTCTATGAGGAAAACTTGTCTCCTGTATCCATCTATCTATCTATTTATTTATTTATTTATTTATTTATTTATCGGTTTTTTTTGGTACTAGGGATCGAACTCAGACCCTTGCACTTACAAGGCAGGTGGTGAACAACTGAGCTAAATCCCCGGCCCTGTCTCCATTTATTAATTTTCCTATCTATAACAGTATGGATCCAGGGATATCTAACTTTGCTGGTAGCATTATCCAATGCTATCATTATTTTTATTCCTCCGTGTGTTCCAGCATTGGCCATTAGGAGTTCTTTCCTGGTCCTTTCCCATTTTCCTATTGGGTTTTGATCTGTCCCATCTATCTTAGGGGTCTCCATCTTTTGCCTTTGGTGTATGGTTCAAATGTGTCATTTCATTGTATCAGTTGTAAAAGTTACCTTTTAACTTTGTGTTTTGGGGCTTTGTTTGGCTTGCATTTTTATTTATTTATCTTTTTTTGGTACTGGGGGTTGAATTCAGGACCTTGCGCTTGCAAGGTAGGCAGCAGCACCACTGAGCTAAATCCCTGGCCCCTTGCGGATATTTTTAATGTAGTCAAAAGCATCAGTCTACTGCCTTTGGAGTTTGACTCGTAGAATACCATTTTATGTACTGAATTTAAAGAGGAACTCACCTGTATTTCTTCTAGTATTTATATAACTTTATTTTTAACATTTATATTTGTAATGCATGTGTAATTTATCCCCATTACTTGTTTTACATGGGACTAATTTTCTTTTTCCAGTTTTACTATCACCATTTATTAAAAAGTCCCATCTTTTACCTCCTTTATCAAACACTAACTTTGTCTATCTACATTTTTTACAAATGATTGGTCTATTTATGTGCTGCTATAACATTATGTAGGTTTCGTAGTATATTTTAGATATTGTTAGAGTAGACTCTTGTAATTTTTCTCTTTTCCAATATATACCCAGTCATTCTTGTTCAGTCACCTTCTGATATGTGTAAATACTCCTTCCACTTTCTGAGTTTGTGCCTACTTATGGTCACAGTCTGAAATTCTAAGATGGAAAATTTTGGAAGTAAAAATCTATGTTTTTTTGGCAGAGCTGTGGGCCTGTTGCACACCTGCTCATGTGCAACCAGTGCTGAAAGGCTGTTGCAGCTGGGCGAGGAGCCCCACAATTAAGCAGCCTCTGGTGTCATGTCACACAGTGGGGTTCCTGGGTATAATGGTGACATACAAAAAATACTGCTAGATGCCCAGTGTGTATCTGGATGGAGTAGCTAGAAGAGTTCTCACTGTGCCAGCCCACCTCGCTCACAGACACCACAAGATACTAACAGAGATTCTGAAATAGATACACACATCATTGGAGAAAAAATAGCTCTCAGTCCAAGGAAGATTATATTGAGAGAAAGAAATTGAAAACATCTTGAAGAAAAACTCAGATTGGATATGGGATTGGTCAAGCCTGCCAGAAAATATACCCCCCAGGAAGTTCCCCCGAAGGTCACAGCTGCTCTCAGCATGAGACATAAAGTGTTATGAAAAAGAGGATATTTTCTCAGCAGAATTTCTGAAGGTTTTTCTTTTGTCTCTGCTGTTGTATAATCTACTAGCCATTAGATGGGGGATCTACATTGGAAGGTGTCTGACAACCTCTACCAGAACTTTTTGATGAAGAATTGGATCCCGTTTTGTTCATGTAGTGGGGATTTGTATCTGACCTTGTGACAGCTAACTTGAAGAGCTATTATGATCCTTGGGTGGCCATACCACTTGTTTATTCTGTACATGCCGCGTCCCTGATTAGTAAAGTCAAAGAATAGATGCTAAAATCATGCTGACCTATAATTATACCTATGAGATCAATTAATAAGCATGACAGACTATTATCTACTATGAAAATTTGGTGGTAAATTTTCTTTGGATATTAGATATCAGTAGTATAAATAACTTTAATATAACAGTCATGATGTATGTATTATTTAAAAATATATAACCTTAATTCAGTTAAAATACTATATTTCAAAAAATGAATAACATTGATATTAAGATCACTACGTTAAATATTGTGGCCTTATAACTACACTATTGTAAAATATGTTTAATTTAGATGGATGCAGATTGTCTTTGAAGACCACTTAATTATAAGAATTGTTCTTAATAGAGAACAAGGTACAATTAGAAATTCCACTGTGAGTTGGTACGAAAAGCAGTTGTTGCTTTTCCATTGTGAGGACTCCAGGTACTCACCTACAGGTTGTCACCTTAGGTGGTCAGTTTTCTGATGAAGGCAGTTATTCAGCATCTCTTAACTTTCATTACTCTGGATTGCTGGATTTAATCTTGTTTATGCTAAATTTTTGTGTGCTCTTAAAATTAGCTTTATTGTAAGCAAATCTGTGTCTACTTTAGAAGTCTGGGAATAGAAAAAAATTAGTGCCAAATACTTTGGAGATTATTGTACTTACATAAGATTAAGAATCAAATATGAAAGTTTCTTGATTAAATCAGGCCTGTTCCCGATTGTCATTATTTATCTTTTCACTTGATCTTAGCCAAAAGGCCGAGAAGCTATTTATTTTTTTAAGGCTTTTTTTTGGGGGGGGGGTACTGAGGATTGAACTCTGATCCTTGTACTTGCAAGGCAGGTGGCGGAACCAATGAGCTAAATCCCCGGCCCATTATTTATCTTTTCTACAGCATAATTTTTAGAAAGGCTGTATCTGTGATAATGCTGTGTATATTATATTGTATTTGTTTCACCTTTCCACCCTTTATTCACATGTTTTAAAGTAAATGTAATATTTTAACCTCAAAAAAATCAACGTTTTAATACCTGTTTTATTAATGAATATTGGTATATAGAATAGTAGGTTTCATTTTTGGGGACTTATGCATATGCATAACAAACTTCAGTATTTAAAATATATTTTTTATCATATTCATCCTCCCTGTTACCTGTCCTTACCCTCCACCCTGCTTATTTCTTTCCTCTTGTCTGTTCATAGTCTTCCTTCTGCTTTCTTGTTAGTATTTTTATTCCACATGAGAGAATATGTGATATTTGTTTCTCTCAATCTGGCTTATTTTGCTCAATGTGATCTCCCAGTGTATGCATTTTCTGCATGTGACAGAACCTTCTTCTACTTTATGACTCAATAATACTACATTGTATGTATACGTATGCCATATTTATTATCCCTAAGTGTTTTTTATCCCAACCATTCACTGGTTGACAGGCATGCACCTAGACTGTTTTTGTGTTTTGACAACTGTGAATTGTGCAGCAGTAAACATGGGTATGAAGGTATTCTTACAGTGTGCTGACTTTAATTCCTTTGACTATATACTAAGGAGTGGTGTAGTTGGATCACATTGTCAGTCATTTTAGTTGTTTGAGAACCCTCCAAACTGATTTCCATTGTGCCTGTATTCAGTTATATTTCCACCAGCAGTGTTGAAAGGTTTGTTTTGCCCTTTGTTTTTTATATTGATGATAGCCATTATGACTGGAATGCACCGGAATCTCAGTGCAGTATTGATTGCATTTCCTTAATGGCTAAAGGGTTTGAACATTTTTATTGGCTCTTTGTACTTCTTGTTCTAAATATCAGTTCATTTGCCCATTTATTGATTGGGCTATTTAACTTTTTGAGTTTTAAGTATTTGAGTTCTTTATGTATTCTAGATATTAATCCTCTGTACCTGGCAAGGATTTTCTCTCCTTCTGTAGGGTGTTTCGTTTGTTTTTTTTTTTTTTTTCCACTATTAATTGCTATCCAGGAACTTTTAAATTTTGATGTAGTTCCATTTGTTGATTCTTGCTATTTCCTGTGCTATTAGAGTCCTATTAGGAAGTTTTTGCCTGTGTCTGGCTTCCAGTTTTTCCATAACTTCATTTAGAAGTTATAAAGTTTCAGGTCTTATATTTAGGTCTTAGATTCATTTTGAATTGGTTTTTGTACAGCGTGAGAGATAAGGATCTAGTTGTAGTCTTCTGTGAGTGAGTGGATATCCATTTTTCTAAATCATTTGTTAAAAACCCTGCCTTTTCGCTAACCTATATTTTGGGGTAGTTGTTTGGTATTGTGTCTGTGTCCTCTGTTCTGTTCACTTGGTCTACCTGTCTACTTTTTGTGCCAGTACCATTCTATTTTTGTTAAGATGGCTTTATAGTACAGTTTGAAAATGGATATTATTATGCTTCCAGACTTGCTGTAGGCCATTAGCCATACAATATAAAATGATATACTTAAATGGCCTTCAGTGATCCTGTGTACATCAAAGTTACATTTGAAAATTCTCCCGAGCTGGGCGTAGTGGCACATGCCTGTAATCCCAGCACTTGGGAGGCTGAGGCAGGAGGATCACTGTGAGTTTGAGACCAGCCTGGGCTACACAGTGAGTTGCAGGTCAGTCTCAACTACATAGTGAGACCCTGTCTAAAAAAAACCCAAAAACAAACAAACAAAAACCAAACAAACAAAAAAGAAAATTGTCCTAAAAATAGAAGTGTAAACAAAACCATCATGCAGTTTTCAGATTGCCACGATACTGTGCTGAATTATTTCTTGCTTTAGTAACACATTAGATAGTTTGTTTCACTTTTATATTTATTAAACTTTTATTAAGTGGCCTTAATACAGTTCTTGTTCTAGGATACAAATTTTAGTAAGTTTTCTCAGTTTTGTTGTGGATATAGACACATACAAAATAATTTTCCAACATTTTGATAACTGGTAATTCAGGTATGTAAAGTAACAGGGTTTTGAAAAGAGGTACAAGCCTACCTTAGAATTCTGTATGTATTTGTACATTCATGTCTCTATCAATACACATTACCACAGATTTCAGCATATACTTACTGAATTAAACTGAGAGAGGTAAACATCAGAGTAGACATTATAAATACTGACCTATTAATGTTATATAGAAACGTGTTTTATTTCATTTGTACTGTGCTTTTTAAGTTATGGATTTAGTTTTCCATAAAAATTAGGGTATTGTAACATTCAAGCTTAGAATTCTGGACTTCTCTGGAAACATTGAAAGAGGAATATTTGACAGCACAGATGTGAATCATTTGAACATCTGAGCTCAGTAGCTGCTTTTACGTGTAAATTGGGCACAGACTGATTTCTTCTTTTTTTAAAAAACCATATCAGCTTCTTTCCTTGACCAGGAAAGTGTCTAATGTTAATGGAGTTATATTGTGTATTTTGACATATTTCTCATTTTAGTCCTCAATTTCAGTTTTTCAGGAAAAGATTCTTCCTAATTTTGGAAAAAATATTTTAAGAGAACATTTATTTCCCTTTAAAAGATACAGGAACAGTGAATGTTACAGAAATTCATAGACAAAGATAATGAGCTATTTATCCGTATGATCTAAGTTTTAATTTTTTCATCTGTAATTGGCTGTGTTAATGGGTAAGAGACTGCTAAGGGTAAACACAAGACTTACTGAAGCAGTAAGAAATACCTAGAAGAGAGGAAAGTGTTTTCGTTACCATATCTTCCATCTGCAACTCTGAGCGAGGACTCAGCAACCACCTGATGTTTTTCCCTGATGGAAGAACTTTCATGTCTTCATCTAAAGGTCAGAAGGAATGAACATCTTGTCGATCAGCGTTGTTGTTCAAATTCCTTGGCTTTTCTTTTCTCAATAGCTCCTCTTACCCTTTTTTATCTAAAAAGCAAGCATCATGATGGCAGCTGTTTGGGCTGTGGGGCAGTTCTTCAGTTAAATGAATCTTTGTAGTTGTGATGGGGCCATGATAGATCCCAGTTCTCAAGTACAGATTCATTGTCAGTTATCAAAGTGGATGAAGACTCTGTGCAGAGTATATTACAGTCTAGATACTTAGTCTATATTATTCCTGTGAGATTCTTTTCCAGGAGAATTTGGGCAGGATACAAGAGTTGGTATTTAAATATGCATCCGACCATCTTCATAATCCATAGTCCAAAAATCTAATTTGAGAAACAAGAGCCTAGACTGGTGGTTTTTAACTATTTCTTGGGAATCATATTGCCTATTTTTTAAAATCAGAAACTAAAAGACATCTTGGAATTTTTGAAAATTGTCAGGTAGGTGGACAAGATATGACAACTTTAAACTGTTAAACAATATGAAGTTTAACTCTAGTTCAATGAAACCACAGTTTGCTTTACACCTTAAAATATCTGACTGTTTTTCTCCTTGAAAACAGATCTCCTTAATACGTTACAAAATTGTTCCAAAAATGCTAACATTGCTTAAAGCATCCAAGTACACACTTTATATTGGTACATGCTTACATGCTCTTGGTTATTGAAATCAATAAGATCATTCAGAACCCAGCTGATGAAGAGGATGGTTGATGTATTTCAGTCATCTCTTGAAGGATATTTATCTGTTTTTCTCAACCTGGAGCTCAGGGCAGAGCCATTTGCTGGGTGTGAGCTTTAACAATCCCCAGGTCCTGTTCCATGTCTCCTGAATAAAAAATTCTACAGATGCATGGCTCTAAAATTCTTGCACCTGACTCCAATGAGGAACATTGGGTAAGCAGTACTGTGTTTTAAAGTATTTGTATATGAATTAGCTTCTTCACTGTGTATCTTAAAAATGTATATTGTTACGTCTGAGTGCTTATAAATGCTTGGTGAAGATTAAATTCAATGATTTAGGATGAAGACAGTGCAATTGGAATAGTTTACATGAATAACCCAGGCAACATGTTTATACACTTCCATTTTCTAATTTTTACAAGTGTGTGGATGTAAAGGAGAGCATTTATGGAAATAATATAATTTTACATTTGTAACGATGGAACAATCCATACAATAATTCCTTTAAGACACTGTTTAATATATCTAGGTCAGATACCCACTCTGAGAGATGAACACCCTCTTCCAGAGCCTTTGCTTGCTCTGGGCAGGAATTCATGTTTCATCTATTTTAGTATTCCTTTGTGTAAGGTGACAAGCCCTGCAAGGTTGCTACGTGTTGTCCTGCCACTTTGTCCTGCAGCATTTTTTTCCAGTCAGTTGACATGTCAGTCAGCACGCTCTCTTTTTTAGTCCTTCAGAATTTTGTTAACTCCTTTTTCAGTGGACTACCCATTTTCCCTTGTCATGAAGTTGCCAAGATTCAGTGTAGTGCCTTAGAGCAGTGAAGTCATATTTTCAACAAGGTCGGTGTGGTCACTTTTAACTATTCTTTAAATGTTGTCATTGTTCAGTCAGCCAACACAGATTTTGATTTTTGGACAGTGATGGGGGGCATATGTTGAACAATGATTATGTCAGACATTTTGGAACATTTTGCTATTTGTTACATCATGTTTCATGTGGGGAATGCTGCACATACTGGCAGTAAATTAAAGTTGGAGGTTTTACTTTTGCACCCTTTGCTTTGACCTGCTATTCCCATCTGAGACCTTTAACCTCTAATGAGATCTTTAATTCTTGCCCAGTATTCCAGCTAGGTATAATGTCTATTCTGAAGTCAGTCTGCGTATGTCTCTGTTGCCCGCCGACCGCTGCCTTCACATTGAGGTGTTGTATCTCAGCCAATTTATAAATTTTTATGTTTTGAGACAGGGTCTTGCTGAATTGCTGAGGGTAGTCTCTAATTTGTGATCTTCCTGTCACAGTTTCCCAGAGTGCTGGGATTACAGAAGTGTACCATTGCACCCAGCATTGTAAAATGTCTTCGCTTTCTTTACTCTGTTTAGCTTTGATATGTTGTGAAAGGCTTAGGTCTCATTAAATGTTCTTCACGGAAGTTATACATGTAGGTTATAGGATATGTTAGCTAATGAAAATATGTATTTAAAAATATATAAATATTTTATTATGTTAAGATTAGAACATAAATCTGGATTTAAAGTTGAATTATACTTGGGAGATCACTTAAGTTAACTTTGTTATATATGTTAAAACAAAATTACTATTTTTACAAGTTATAAATGGTTGAGTATTGGCATTTTTATATGATTCAGTGTTACACAAATTAGAAATCACTAGAGAGAGCCTTGAAACATCCCAATTTTCTTTTTCTGTAAAGTTGCAATTCTAATATTTACAGTGGTCATGAGGAACAAAAAAGAATAAGTATAATAAGTATATTTTTATAAAGGATTAAATGAAATCCTAGGATGTAGTATCCATTCTCCAAGTTGTAGTAATACTAGTAGTAAATCATTATTATGACTAGTAACAACAGATTATTAATTACCCTAACCATAGGAATTTCCAGATTTACTAAAGAGAAGCAAACCTTTCATATCCTAAGTTTCCTTCTTATCACCCTCCAGGTTGAACCCCATCGTTGATTTGAAATAGATGAGAGATATGTGCCAGCTGGACATTGTGTGATTATTATGTTGTCAATAATATCCTTTAAAGTTAAAAACGTGATGATTTCTGATAATCATGTAGCTCCTTTCCACTTCTCTACTAATTCAAGGTTAAACACCAGAAGAATCTACATTTTATGCATGGAATGTAGTTATCTGCCATCCATTTAAAAATACTCTATTTTCATAGGTTGATTCTACTAGACAACTAGTTGTTTAACATGTTGTATTACGTTTTTAAATCAGAACCAAGTTTTCAGTTATTCTTAGGCTCTTAGTTATAAATAATAATGAACAAATTTACATGTGTGAAGGGGGCTCACTGGATCAGCATACCCTGAGCTCCCCCTTCCTTCCGTGTTCTGCTGATGCTGTTCATGTGGCCGTTGATCTCCCTGTAGAAGTAGCCCATGCGAGGCACTATTCAGTCCTATGTGGTTGTCATCTATGCCATCTCAGTTATAATTTATGTATGTTTGTTTCATAATAGTTATAAAGTTTTCTGTGTAGAACTTCAATTATAAGGGTTATTAAAATAGGACAAAACAAACCATGACTGTATACAAAAGGAAGTAGAGGCACCATGGGGACCCAATGTATTAAAGGATGGCTGTAGTCTTCTAGCTACCTACACATTCAGACGCTGTACTATGTTGGGCATGTGTGTGGCTCAGCGCACTGAAAAACACTCTGTGTTTACATGAATGACATGAAGGCATCCACAAGTGCTATCTGGGAAGAAAGTGCTTGGCTTTGGGTCTTTTCTTACTGTAGAGTGAATTAAATGCCCAATGTTTAAAACATGTTTTAACTGTAAACATCCTTGCCACATGTAGCCACATTTAACTACAGATTGACTCAAACATGGTAGATATTAATTAATTTTCATTTTTATACAAACCACATTATTCAAGCGCATCAGCAGGAAGGAGACATAGAGTTACCAATAAATAAAAGACTTTTCCCACAATCTTGGAAGAGGAACTGAAATATACACATTTAAAACAATCTTAGCTCAGCTATAGAAGAGTATGCAAAATCCGATGAATGAGAAGAGTGTACCTGGACAACATCTTTCAAGTTAAAAAGCACTAGAAAAACAGACGGGAAAGAGAGAGTTAAGAGTGTGCTATTCAGATGGGAAATCAAATAGGTACTCTTCACAAATGGAACTGTTTATTGAGTTTTGTAGTTTACGGTTATAAATAATCTCAAAAATAATATGCAGAGTAGGTTAACAAGAACACAGCTCAATGAATTAAATAGCTTATTATCTGGGAGATTCACACAGTAAAAATCCAATATGATTTTTAAATGGAATGTTAAGAGGATCATATTTTACACATAAAAAGGAGACTGCTATCTAACTCTGAATGAAAAGAGAAATGAAAGCAGCTGCACAACTGTCACAAGTCATGATAGTTTATTTAGCATTAATGTCAAGTTTTAAGTCAGAACTGAAATTTTCAGCACAGGTAAGAAACTCAAATACCACATAGAATACAAGCCAATTTATTGTACCTGTATAGATAATATTTGCAGGTTTTAACATAACCTATTATTTCTGTGTAGCTTTTATTTTACAAAAGTTTAGACCAGTTTGACTACCTTATTTGTTTGTTTTAAAAATAAAATTAGAGGGGTGGGGATTTAGCTCAGTGGCCCTGTGCCTGCCTCACAAGCACAAGGGTCTGAATTCAATTCCCAGTACTTTAAAAATAAGTAAAAATTTAAAAATAAAATTAGATGGTGTATTTCTCAGATCTCACTATTATACATTCTTTTAAAGTTGAATAATATACAGTATTTATGTGTATTTTTATTTCTTAATATCTCTTCACACCCATTACCATATTTTATTGGATTATTTTACTACATTGGGATAGGAAACAGTTTATTACACTGATAATTTCAAATGTTTCTAGCCATTTTTACATCTAGAATGATTTTATAGGTTACATTCTTAGATTCTCAAAAAATATTAACTATCCTTGTACACATCCTTGGAATAACTTGTCATGAAATTATTTGATGTAAACTATCTGAACTTTGAAAAGATACATATTTATATTTGAAGCACTGATAATAGAATTGCTTTAAAATGTTTAACTCAAAGAGAAACAAAGCCCACTTTTTAAAAAGTCAATTGGAAAGGGCTTGAGACTGTTTTAAAATTGGTTTTGAGAGTGATGTCGATCAGTAATATCTTACAAATTTTTTACTTCCAGTCCCACTAAGAATCTGGCAGCAAATAGTAAATATCAAAATAAATCAAGTATCATGGTCATTGCTCAGATTGTGTTAATTTTGCATTTCTAGTCCCACAAAGAATCTATCATCAAGTAATAAATATCAGAATAAATACACTAAAATATCAGATTCCTTCCACAGGTTATGTTAATCTAACAGTCTGTCTGGTTCTCCTTTTTGCACTGTGGCAGTAGCAGAGGAACAGAATGGAGAGGACCTTGGTAGTTACTCAAGCAGAGGTGTTATTGCTTGGGTTGATAACAGGCTTAACAAAGAAAAGTTCTGCTTCTTTGAAACTGTAGTTTGTTTTTCATGACTCCCCTCAAAGATAACTTTTTATTAAGACCACAGACTTGATGTTAATATGACAAATAAGTAATATTATTTCTAATAGTTTTTGTCTACATGTAATAAAAAGAGTGAAAGTTTTTTTATTACTTAGCTTTTAAGCCCATCATAACAGTCCTGGCTTTATTGTTTTCAGTCATATATCTTTTTTTAAATATGGAAGCATTTAATTTCATGAAAAGAATAAGGTTGCTATGGGTGTGTCTCTGGGTACTTAATAAACTTTTACTGGGCCAGGGATTTAGCTCACTGGTTCCACTGCCTGCCTTGCAGGCTCAAGGTCCCAAGTTCAATCCCCAGGACCCACCCCCTCCCAAAGAAAGCAGAAGTACTTTTAACATTCTTTTTAAAAAATAGTATTTTCTATCATTTGGATATAAAATAAATCTACTACATTTCTGTAAAAAAGCAGACATCAGATATTGATAGAGCTAATATTTTCAGATTTTTTTATAGAAATAAAATCCTAAAATTTAGTTTCTTAGTTCAGATACATCTAATTTTTACAGCGCATATCTTGTTGAATGCAGCTTACTAGGGTGACAAAGCATATTCTCAAATTTTCAGAATTTGTATAATATTTTAGTATAATTTTTGTTTCAGCGTCAGTTCTTCATATTTACAGCCTACAAAAATAGTCCATTATAAGTATAAATTAAATACTACATCACTGATATAAATGAATTTAAAACTATATAACATACCTATCTTGACTCTATCCAGTGTTTATCTTAGGTGAGCTGAGTTACTACAGAATATCCTAACTTGGCATATTCTTATTTGTTAATCTTTGTTCTAAATGGGACTCTTGTGGTTATTTTTGCACTCCAACAAGGGTTTAGGAGCTATGGTTGGAAGTGCTGGTAGAGTGGAAGGTTTTTTTAAACAAGTCACTGGGTTCAAGTCTTTGCCTTATAACTTGATAGTTATGCAATCTTCAATGATTCCTTAATTTCTCGGAGTCTCTGTTTCCTCATCTATCGGAATTTACCTACCTCATAAGGCATTAGAGAAGATAATGTATGTAAGTGACCTAAAACTGCACATTATCTGCCACTGGAAACATGATTTAATTAATGACAGCCAAAATATTTAATCATAAGTCTAAGGCATTTAGAGTAAAGTGTAGAGGCAAAGACTCTAGAGAGAACACTCAAGATTCATGTGCTGTATATATTTCTGAGGCCCCTTTTCCACTTTAGAATATCATACCACAAATAGTTCTGTCTCTGCTTCCCCTATGTTTACTTTTCACTCCCAATGTTCGTGGATATCTTAAAACTGTTAGATATCAGTAGAGATTGATATCAGTAGAGATAATGTATTATATCTGAATTTGCTTCTTCATTCCCAGTAGGTTCCATTTTGGCTTCATGTTCCTGAGAAAAAACTTGCAGACACAGAACTGTCTAATGATGTTGATTCATATCCATACTGGGGACTTAGAAGCTTTTATTATCAGTGAATAAAGAACATTGTGCTAACTAAAAGCCTTTATTTATTTTTATCTACAAATCCTTGAATATTCTTCTAAACACTTTTTGAGTCATCAGATTTTATATTTTCGTGAAGGACTACTGGGTTAATCAGGCTTCAATTGCTGCAACAAAAATACTAAACACATTAATTTAAAGAAAGAGAGGTTTATTTTAGCTTATGGTTTCAGAGGTGTCAGTCTTAGTCAAAAGGGCATGGTAGAGAAAAGCTGCACCATGACATTCAGGAAACAAAGAACAGAAGAGCCGGAGTGGAAAGGAATAGGGACAATGGAGAGTACCCATGGTCATACCTCAGTGACCCACTTCCTCCACCTCAGCCCAGCTCCTAATAGCTCATTCAGCTATGCATTCATCTGTGGGTTAACCTTGATGATGTCAACAGCTTTACAATCCACCCACCCTTCCAGGAATTTCTTAATCCAGTTATACTCACAAGCCAGATTAACTAGAAAAAGCAGTTAGACTTACTTTGTTATCTTTTTCAGTCATGAGAATTTTCAGAATATTGTATGAAGCATTTTCAGTATGCTTGAAAAGCATGTGAAAAATCTTCATAAGTACATTACATTATCATGATGTAGAGTCTTGAGAGTGGTGGAACAGTGAAATGGATAAATAGGTAATAGTGTGACAGCTAGAAAAGTGAGTTCAAGCTCCCCAAGTGAGAACTTTGTTAAAATGAGCATAGAGTAAGCAATTATTATTAGGCTTAAATGAGATAATATAGTGAATATACATGTTATATTTTTGCTAATAATAATTATCTTTTTAAAACTTGTTTTAAAAAAATATATTATTCTGATTGGGCCATGGTAGTACACACCAAATCCCTGCTACTCCAGAGGTTGAGGCAGGAAGATTCCAAATTGAAGGTCAGCCATGGCAACATGAGTCTCAGTCTCAAAACAAAAATAGAACAGTGATGGGGAACCTTTTAGAACATTCAGTGATACAAATAACTTGCCACACACATGTGCCATAGGTTCACTACCACTGGACCACTGGACTCCAGGATGTAGCTCAGTAAGACATGGCTTACTTAGCCTTGTATTTATCAAGGCCCTGGTTCAAACCGGTGTGTGTGTGTGTGTGTGTGTATTTTTACCTGTTGCTCATTAAATGGAATTTTTAATACTACTGTTGACTTTCTTGTTTTAGAAATAACATATACCAGGATTTGGGGAGAATAAGTCATTTTAAGAGTTTATGTGCTTTTTTTGTGTGATTTAACCCATTGAACATCTTAATTTTTAAAACTCTGCAATTTATGTGAGTGACTTCTGTTCAGGAAAAAGTATAAATTCGATGCCCACCCCCTTTGGTGGTGGTGCTGGGAGAACACCCCAGGGCCTCACAGGTGCTACAGAAGCATTTCTGCTGAGCTCCACCCCAGCCCTCAGTACCCTTTTTTAGTTGCTCACCATTATTATTTTGATATGTAATTTTTTCCACCAACTAAAATTATGTAGCATGATACTTTGGGCTTATATTGGGGTTGTATTCTATTGTTCAAAATATGTATTTTTAAAAGTAAAATCTACTTAGTACATATTCTTAGAATTAAAAGTTTTTCTATGCCTTATATATTTGAGGTCACAAAAGCTTATAACTTCTAATAATCATCTTAATTTTTTTAAACTCTTGATGGTATCGAAACAAGAATTTTTGTTTGAAAGAAAGATTGGCTGGTTGACTGAATTATGCAATTATAAATGTGGCCACAGCTGCTTTTGGTTTTTTGTTAAACACCTGATTGGAAACAATAGCTTTTAAAAATATTTTTTCATTTCTTACACTGACACCTAGTGTTCACTATTTCTGGTAGAGTGGAAGGTTTTTTTAAACAAGTCACTGGGTTCAAGTCTTTGCCTTATAACTTGATAGTTATGCAATCTTCAATGATTCCTTAATTTCTCGGAGTCTCTGTTTCCTCATCTATCGGAATTTACCTACCTCATAAGGCATTAGAGAAGATAATGTATGTAAGTGACCTAAAACTGCACATTATCTGCCACTGGAAACATGATTTAATTAATGACAGCCAAAATATTTAATCATAAGTCTAAGGCATTTAGAGTAAAGTGTAGAGGCAAAGACTCTAGAGAGAACACTCAAGATTCATGTGCTGTATATATTTCTGAGGCCCCTTTTCCACTTTAGAATATCATACCACAAATAGTTCTGTCTCTGCTTCCCCTATGTTTACTTTTCACTCCCAATGTTCGTGGATATCTTAAAACTGTTAGATATCAGTAGAGATTGATATCAGTAGAGATAATGTATTATATCTGAATTTGCTTCTTCATTCCCAGTAGGTTCCATTTTGGCTTCATGTTCCTGAGAAAAAACTTGCAGACACAGAACTGTCTAATGATGTTGATTCATATCCATACTGGGGACTTAGAAGCTTTTATTATCAGTGAATAAAGAACATTGTGCTAACTAAAAGCCTTTATTTATTTTTATCTACAAATCCTTGAATATTCTTCTAAACACTTTTTGAGTCATCAGATTTTATATTTTCGTGAAGGACTACTGGGTTAATCAGGCTTCAATTGCTGCAACAAAAATACTAAACACATTAATTTAAAGAAAGAGAGGTTTATTTTAGCTTATGGTTTCAGAGGTGTCAGTCTTAGTCAAAAGGGCATGGTAGAGAAAAGCTGCACCATGACATTCAGGAAACAAAGAACAGAAGAGCCGGAGTGGAAAGGAATAGGGACAATGGAGAGTACCCATGGTCATACCTCAGTGACCCACTTCCTCCACCTCAGCCCAGCTCCTAATAGCTCATTCAGCTATGCATTCATCTGTGGGTTAACCTTGATGATGTCAACAGCTTTACAATCCACCCACCCTTCCAGGAATTTCTTAATCCAGTTATACTCACAAGCCAGATTAACTAGAAAAAGCAGTTAGACTTACTTTGTTATCTTTTTCAGTCATGAGAATTTTCAGAATATTGTATGAAGCATTTTCAGTATGCTTGAAAAGCATGTGAAAAATCTTCATAAGTACATTACATTATCATGATGTAGAGTCTTGAGAGTGGTGGAACAGTGAAATGGATAAATAGGTAATAGTGTGACAGCTAGAAAAGTGAGTTCAAGCTCCCCAAGTGAGAACTTTGTTAAAATGAGCATAGAGTAAGCAATTATTATTAGGCTTAAATGAGATAATATAGTGAATATACATGTTATATTTTTGCTAATAATAATTATCTTTTTAAAACTTGTTTTAAAAAAATATATTATTCTGATTGGGCCATGGTAGTACACACCAAATCCCTGCTACTCCAGAGGTTGAGGCAGGAAGATTCCAAATTGAAGGTCAGCCATGGCAACATGAGTCTCAGTCTCAAAACAAAAATAGAACAGTGATGGGGAACCTTTTAGAACATTCAGTGATACAAATAACTTGCCACACACATGTGCCATAGGTTCACTACCACTGGACCACTGGACTCCAGGATGTAGCTCAGTAAGACATGGCTTACTTAGCCTTGTATTTATCAAGGCCCTGGTTCAAACCGGTGTGTGTGTGTGTGTGTGTGTATTTTTACCTGTTGCTCATTAAATGGAATTTTTAATACTACTGTTGACTTTCTTGTTTTAGAAATAACATATACCAGGATTTGGGGAGAATAAGTCATTTTAAGAGTTTATGTGCTTTTTTTGTGTGATTTAACCCATTGAACATCTTAATTTTTAAAACTCTGCAATTTATGTGAGTGACTTCTGTTCAGGAAAAAGTATAAATTCGATGCCCACCCCCTTTGGTGGTGGTGCTGGGAGAACACCCCAGGGCCTCACAGGTGCTACAGAAGCATTTCTGCTGAGCTCCACCCCAGCCCTCAGTACCCTTTTTTAGTTGCTCACCATTATTATTTTGATATGTAATTTTTTCCACCAACTAAAATTATGTAGCATGATACTTTGGGCTTATATTGGGGTTGTATTCTATTGTTCAAAATATGTATTTTTAAAAGTAAAATCTACTTAGTACATATTCTTAGAATTAAAAGTTTTTCTATGCCTTATATATTTGAGGTCACAAAAGCTTATAACTTCTAATAATCATCTTAATTTTTTTAAACTCTTGATGGTATCGAAACAAGAATTTTTGTTTGAAAGAAAGATTGGCTGGTTGACTGAATTATGCAATTATAAATGTGGCCACAGCTGCTTTTGGTTTTTTGTTAAACACCTGATTGGAAACAATAGCTTTTAAAAATATTTTTTCATTTCTTACACTGACACCTAGTGTTCACTATTCCTGGTATCTTAAATATTAAATTTTATTTATTAATAGTTATGAGGGTAGATTTATATTCAACATATTTTTAGAAGTTCACCTGCTCCTATATCAGTAACTTTTATTTTCTACACCAGTGATACACAACTTTTGACATCATTCTGAATCAGTGCCATCATTTCCAAACAATTGCTGAGGCTATTTTCAATGCAGTACAGCTCAGATAATCAGAGTTTTACAGGTCGAAAGAATTTGGAGTTTTTAAAACACTTTTTTTTTTAAGTGCAATATTTTGGTATATACACAGTTTCTTCACATCATGAGACCAAGTGACCAGTGATACACAACTTTTGACATCATTCTGAATCAGTGCCATCATTTCCAAACAATTGCTGAGGCTATTTTCAATGCAGTACAGCTCAGATAATCAGAGTTTTACAGGTCGAAAGAATTTGGAGTTTTTAAAACACTTTTTTTTTTAAGTGCAATATTTTGGTATATACACAGTTTCTTCACATCATGAGACCAAGTGAGTGAGATCCTTGGGGCTTACTGATAACAAACCACATTTGTCATGCAATATTAAAGAATTGATGATACTTCCTGGCCAGGAATGAAGCAAGGTTGGAATTTTGTAATTTTTAAATAGGTGACTTTGTAATGTTACATATTTACTATTTCTTGTGAGTTCCTAATGGTGATTTAAAAGCCCCAAGTTATCTAGTGATACAGTTTGAAGGTCTAGTTTAGTTTCATGTCTTCTGAAACTAAGTGAAAATATATACTGCATAATTTGGACAAAATTTATCTGTGCAGCAACCAACTGATACAAATATTGTTGCCCGATAAATATAATGAAATGTGTTGATCATTTTGTAACTGTCATTAAAATGATTCTGCATCTCTCTGTGTATGTCACTTACCAATTTCTTTGGCAACAGTTTAAGACCTCAGGGTATGATCTTTTGTTATCTAGCCTCTGAAAGCTGATGTGCTATCCTTACAATTAAAAGTAGCACTTGGAGAGTTAAAAAAATGATATTGCTAAGGTGAAAATATTTGCTAAGATTAAATATTTATGTTTAAGTTTACAGAATCAGTGACAAGACAAAGTTTAGTCATTTTTAGTTGCAAACTTAAGTGTTTGAATAGCCAAATGTAACTTTTGGTGGAAAATGAGCTTCTAAATATAGAAATGATAATTGAATTGGATTAGTTTTGTAGTAGTGTATTTTTGGTATATTTTTGTTATTTCTACATATAAGCTATTGTTATTCATGAATATCTTTTTTGTAGATAAGCAGTTCCTCCTTTGATCCAACTATCTAGTATTTCATGAGCTATTTGAGATTGATTCAGGTGGTGAAGTAGTAGTAAAGAGGCAGATGAACTCATCTTATTTTGGTTAACAGAAAAAAATAAAAGAAATACAGTAAAAATGTGAAAGGAAGCAATACAGAAGAGTTTGATTACCATTTTTAAATTATTTCTTAGGTAGTTTTAATGTTCTACTTTTGGGTGGATTTCAGTAATTTCTGAATTTTTTTCAGAAATATTAGGTTCACTCAACTAATAAGCAAGTTACTATAACTTAAGTGTGAAGTCTCTTTAATTATATCTCTGCTGGAGTATGTGACACAAAGCTCTGAAAGGGATTTGTCAGATATAAGTGGATAATAATTGTAGAGTGTGTAGCTCTTCCTTGGCTTGAGTTGAAATTTGTAATTTGGGAATATTGAATAAAATTTGGAGCATTACTAAATAATGTATATATGTACTGCATTTCTTTGCATTAATGTTTCTAAACATTTAATTAAGTAAGTGTTCCTTTCAAAAAGCAAGATAGAATAAGACTTCATGTCCCAGTTTTTCTCTTAACACAATGAAAATGAATAGCTGTTTTACTTTAATTTCTAAGTTAATTGTTTTCTACTTTATTAAAATTGCTTACTTCATTTACCCCCCCACCAAAAACCCGGACATTATAGTTAAATATAACTTACTGAAAGTTCATCTGGATTTTTTTCCCTCTATTTCAGGTGCAAAAAATTGATCAAAATTGCCTGGCAAGCAGTTGTTTTAAAATAGTTTCTGGTTTAATTTTTTATCAACCCCAAGGGTAAAATATTCTGTAACTACTGCATTTTTTATTGCTACTGTTAAAGTATAACTCTGTTAAAAATAGTGTATAATTATGTAGATTCAGACATGATACAAGTCAAATCCCATTTTCTTAACTATACCATATAGAAGAGATGGAATTAGGTCCAGTGGTGATTGTTAGTCACACAGAGACCCTGTCATTCATTCATTCATCAAAGATTTATTGATAAATATGCCAAGCACTGTTTTAGGTATTTGGATATAACATATATAACAAAAGTCACTGGCCTAACTAAGCCTGGATTTCGGTATGCAAGAAAGCTAGTGAGCAAGTGAATTAATAATGTCACATAGTGTTAACTGTTGGGAGGGAAATATACAGGGAATGGGATGGGAGCAGTAAAGCTAAGATGACCGCCCAATGTATGGATGGTGATACATGAGCAAAATCTTAAATCATATGGGGAGTACCATACCTAGATCAAGGGGAAGAGCATCCCAGGTTGAGGGACAGTAAGTATGAAGCCCCTGAGACAGAAATTTGCTCCACAACCATGCAGTGTCTGTGTTTGACAAGGAGTGAGGAATGGGCAGGCAGGAGAAGAGAGGCCGTGTGAAAAGGTAGAGAGAACACAATGCTTTCCTCTATGCTGCTTTCACTCCCTTTTGCTTTCTATAGGAGAAAATTTTTTAAGGTCTGGGTTATGCTGATGGACATCACATAATATGGAGTTGGATCTGTTTCTAAGGCTAAAAAGAAACCACTGAAGTATTTAAACAAGGAACACCCTCTTGTGCTCTGATTTAAGGAGGATTTTCCCCACTTTTTTTTTCATTTTTATTTGACTCTGAAGCAAAAGCACACCAGTTTTCATAACTATCTCTGTTCAAGTGAAGTAAACACACTAGTCCTCTTTTTACCCTCCCAACAGTTCTGAAGTGTACAATTAGGTATTTTCATTGACAGAACCATAGTATAACACATTCCCCAGAACCCTACCCACCCCGCATTCCTGCATGATTTAAGTGTTAAAAGGTCACTCTGAAGAGCAAAATAAAGGATAGATAATAGAAAGGCTTTTCTCAAAGGGGAAGGAGACCAACAGATGGAGGAAAGGGGAAAGTGAGGAGGGAAAAAAGATGAGAAAAGGAATTAAGATGTGTTATGTATATGTACAAATGCCACACAGGAATATAAACATTATGTATCTCAAACATGTACAGTACTAATAAAAATACATGGCCACTGTGTTGTGATTAGGATGTAAAAGTTTCAGTATAGAGGCATGGGAGCTGTGAAGTTTCTCTTGCGGTTCTTGGGTGCAAACACTGGGTGATCATGTGACAGGTGCTCCAATCTGGCCTGATTTTGAAGATGGCACCAGAAGAACTTGCTAACAGAGATGTGAAGGTAAGGAATAAATCAAGCTTTACTTGTAGAAGTTTTGTCTGAATAGCTATACGAATAGTGATTGTTGGGATTTGGATTTAAAAAATGTCCCCCAAAGTCCTCAGGCTCTCAAAGGCAGGGTTTTTGGAAGGTGACTGACTCATGTGGATGATATAGATGACTTGCTATTAGGAGATGGAGCCTGGTAGGAGGGGTTAGTCACTGGAGGTGTGACCTGGAATGGTGGGTCTTCCTCCCCAGCTCTTCCCTTCTCTCTCTTTCTGGCTGCCATAACAGACACAGCTTTTCCTCCACTACAGCCCTATGCCTTACCTTTCTTTTTTTTTTGCCTTGGGGACAGCTGACCTTCGATTGTAACTGTGAGCCAAAATATACCTCCTCTAAGTTATGAGGGCCAGATATTGTATCTCAGTGCTGAGAAAGTGATTAAGACAGCGTTGCTCCAAAAAAAAAAAAAAAAGCACATTTGATTATCTTATTTTAAAGTTTTGAGATGCCTGTAAGATATCTAAGTGGTAGATTGAATAGGTGGTTAAATATATGAGTAGATTTCATAAGAGATGTTTGTGCTGAAGGTAAATAGACATAACTCAGAGGTATTTAAGGTTCAGTAACAGACCACTGCAATAAAGCAAATTTCTCAATTGAGTCATACAGCTTTTTTCCAGTGCATATAAAGTTATGTTTACACTTGTCTCAGTCTGTTTTCTCTTTCTATAACAAAATGTAAATATCCATTCTGGATACCTTACAGAGAAGTTTATTTAACTCCAAGTAAATTCCAGAGCATGGCACTGGCATCTGCTTGGCTGTAATGATGCCCTCAATACATTGGCATCCCAGTGGCAGGGACATGTGTAGGAAAGCTCACATGACATGACAAAGTGGGAGGCCAGGAAGAGCCAGGCTGACTATAAGAATCTGTTCTTAAGGGAACTAACTCCTCCCTGCAAAACTTAAAACTGCTCTGTGTATTCCTTAGTTCTTTTTTGAGACTACGGCCCCCAATTACTAAATTACCTTCTACTTAGGCCACACCTCTTAGAAATTCCACCAGCAGGACACTTCCACACCAGGGAGTAAGCATGTAGAGCATGACTATTTGGGGGGTGGGGGTCGCTCAAGCCATATTCAAACCATAATATTCTACTAAGTGTGCAGAAGCATTACATCAATAAAGTAGTGTAAACGCTTCTATTTGGAAATAGTTTATTGCTAAAAAATGGTAATGATCATCTTCAGTGAGTTGTAATCTTTTGGAGGAGGGTCTTGCCTTGATTTTGACAGCTGCTGACCAGTTAGTGGTTGCTGAAGGTCAGAGTAACTGTTGCAATTTTTTAAAATAAGAAAAGAATGTCTGCTACATTCATTGACTCTTCATTTTTCTCTCTGTAGATTTTCTCAATGCTATTCAATAGCATTTTACTCACAGAACAGCTGCTTTTTAATTTAGATTTAGTCCTCAAACTTTGCCACTCCTTTGTCAACTAAATTTGTGTAATGTCCTCAATCCTTTGTTGCCTTATCAGCATTGTTCACAAAACTTCACCAAAAATAATTTACACCTTAAGAAATATTTCTTTGCTCATCCAGATGAAACAACTCTTTATCAATGCATTTGTTATCATGAGATGACAATAATTCAGTCTCACCTTTGGGTTCCACTTCTAATTCTACTTCTCCTGCTGTTTCTACCACACCTACATCACTTTCTTTACTGAAGCCTTGGGCCCCTTAACCCACAAGGACTGGAATCAAGTTTGTACAGACTTCTTTTATTGTTGACATTTTGACCTTTTCCCATCAATCACAAATGCTATTGTTTTAAAAGATGGCTTGAACAAATAAGTCATTACAACAAGTTGCAAGATACAATTTGCATTTCTATATACCAGCAGCGACTTATCATTTTAAATTAAAAGCCTAATAGCATTTACAGTAGCCACCACAAAGTATAAAATATTTAGGTATAATTCTAACAGAATATGTAGAAAAGGTGTATGAAAAAAACTAGAGAATTTTGTTGAAAGAAATCAAAGAACCAGATAAATTGAGAAATATTCTATGTTTACAAATAAGACTATTGTCAAAATTCCTTCTATTTGATCTATAGATTCAGCAAGTCTGAACCAAAATCCCAGCAAATTCCTTGTAGATAGTGATAAACTGATGATAAGTTTTATAGAGAGACACAGATGACCCAGAATAGCCAACATATTTAAGAAGAGGAGCAAAGTTCTTACCTCTCCCTCTTCCTGCCCCAAGGTGAATAGCTTCCTTTAGCCATTGTGGTTCTGACTCACTACAGGCCTGAAAGCTTGTAAAGAAACCTTTGAAACTGTGAGCCAAAATGAATCTTTCTCTCTTTGAGCTATTTATCTCATTCATTTTTTTCTTTTTAATTGAGTTTATCGGTACATTTTAGGGATATGGTACAGTTACAGTCATTGTTAGGATCTTGTACCTCTACGTGACAGGTCTTGGTTCTCATTTTTTCCCCTTGTCCCTGCCCTCCCTTCACCCTATCTGTCCCATGAAAAGCTACTTAGCACACACATTTTAATGCTATTACATAAGATCACAGTACCAACTTTTACTCCCATCAAGATGCTTCAGTACTGTTGCTTCCACTGTCTACCAAAGCCAAGACTTCATGCTTTCATTTCTCTCTCATGTCTTTTCACATGGGACATTAAGAATACTTTTCTATTTTCCCGAATTCCTACATTGTACTGCAGTAGTGAATTTGCCTTTCATTCCATAATATTACTAGCAGTTGTTTTTTCTGTTTTAAGAGTCTTATAGACTCTCCACCAGTTTCTAATTAAGAGTCAGTTATATTTAATTTTAGTAAAATTTTTCACTCTAATTTTCTCTTCTGCCTCAATTCAGAGTTTTCTCTGTTCTGATTAATTGGTTGCTTATCTGGAGTTTATTCCGAAGTATTTCAGTTATATAGGGTAAGGTGCTAAATATATTTGCATGTTTTTTACATGCTATAATTACTGTCCTTTAGTTTGTGAAAGAAGGAAATAGTTAAGTTACGGTCTTGAAAATGAATCTGTGCCAATCATATGTATCTAGATAGCAAACTAATTGTTTCATATCTTATCTTGACAAATATATCTTTTAATAACCTGGACTGTCAGCTTCAGACTAATTATCATCTGACCTCACAGAGTTTATGCTGGAAGTTCCAGTACTCTGTAATACTCCCCCCCACCATTTTTTCCCCCAACTCTGTACCAAAATGCAGATCTCATGCCCACCCATCCAGGCTCTGGTTTTGGGTGTACACACTTCTGGCATGGTTGAACATTCAAAGGATACATTCTATGAAATGTTTCACAGAAGGAGAAGGCTTAAAGTGGTGCATGTGAACACCTGTAATCCCAGCACTCTGGAGTTTGAGGCAGGAGGATTGTGAGTTTAAGACCAGCCTGGGCTACATAGTGAGTTCAAACTTGGCCTAACTATATAGGGAGACCCTGCCTCACCCCACACCCCCATAATTGCCTTCCTTCCCAAAGGAAAGAGGCTTAAGATGGAGCTGATCCTTTTAGCACTGTGTGGTTCTGGGGACTAGGCTTTGTGTGGACTTGCTCTCTTTGTCCTGTGGTCTGCACACATGAGCTCAACTCGACAGAGGGAAATTTTGATTCTTACATTTTCTGGATCATTCTTACCTTACTGCCATAATTGCCCAGGTGATTGACCCAGTGTGGTGAGATTGACCCAGTGACCCCTCTTGCTGTATCTCTTTTGAGTTTGGCGCCTCGCAGGAATTGATCCTGCCTACCCAATTGTCCTGTTGCATCTTTTGAATTGTGATTTTTCAACTAATCCTACCAGCCATCTGATTTTGTTTAATTCCTGTCCTTTAGGAATTCCTCAAAGGTTTGTCTCACTAATACCATTCTTTTTCTCCAGAGTTGTTTTGGACCCCTCTTGCTGTATCTCTTTTGAGTTTGGCGCCTCGCAGGAATTGATCCTGCCTACCCAATTGTCCTGTTGCATCTTTTGAATTGTGATTTTTCAACTAATCCTACCAGCCATCTGATTTTGTTTAATTCCTGTCCTTTAGGAATTCCTCAAAGGTTTGTCTCACTAATACCATTCTTTTTCTCCAGAGTTGTTTTGATGAATTATTTTTGTCCCAAAAATACACATTAAAAAAATTTTTTTTCAGGACATTATGGTCAAAAAGAAAAGTTGAGGCATGGACTATTAGTCATTTTAATCTGTATTTCTTTTATTTTGTGCTTATTGAATTTGTGTACTTATAAGGTAACATTTGATTATGTTAAGAGAAAAATAGCTTTAGTATTTTTCATACCTCTGTTATACCTGGCCCTAGAGAAATACAGGTTTTTATTTATTCTATGAATATTTCTATGCAAAATTCGTATTCTGTGTCATAATCAAAATCCTTGAGGAGAAGTTTTAATTCATAATAGGATACATTTATAGGTATACTATTCATGAAGATGTACTATTTTATAAAATATCATAGTGGTTCAAAGAGGAGGAAATAATTTTTCCTGTAAGAATCAAAATGCTTCCTGAAGGAAATCATTTTCATAGTGGCCTTGGAGTTGTAGTTTCTGACCACACAGAGATTAGAAAGCGTTAAGACAGCGAAAGTTACAGGTAGAACAATTGCAGAAAGATGAGTTTATTTTGAGGGTGATGTGACACCCGTGAAAAGGAACAGATGGAGATAAAACAGTTATTAGACCACTCAGAAGATTTCTTAGAAATTGAGAGCCATCTAAAATTCTGAGTTCAGTTTTCAGGTGGTGTTTTTAGATGATAGCCTTGTATCTACATATGGATTAATTTGGGACAGATAAATTACTTTTGGGAGATCCTGCCAATAGACTGTACATCTAGTCTCCCAACACTTTACAGTACATTGGATTATATTCCAAGCGGATTATAAGAAACCATTGTTATTTAGTAGGCAGCAATTTAATCATTTTGAAAGGGAAAATGAGAGAATAGTTAAGAGTGTCAATTTAACTTTAAAAAATATTTCCCCATATACTGTATATAACCTCATATCACCATTTTAAGGATTCAGAAACTTTGGGATGAGTCTTTACAACAGTGTGGATGGAAAGAGCCTGTTTATATCATTGTCATCTCTCTACCCAGGTTGTTCTGTCC
The DNA here is from genome assembly GCF_012274545.1 of Fukomys damarensis. Classification (NCBI taxonomy): domain Eukaryota; kingdom Metazoa; phylum Chordata; class Mammalia; order Rodentia; family Bathyergidae; genus Fukomys; species Fukomys damarensis. The sequence continues at coordinate 10,282,627 of NW_022900932.1, read as the reverse complement.
TTACATTGCATTCTTTATGATATCAGGCACAGTAATAGAAAAATGTCTCCATCTGGCAGTCATTACCTGTAGGATGTATAGCTTGTATGTGTCTTCTGGAAGTTAACTTTTAATGTTAAACAAAGGAAGCTGATCAAAACCATCTGCAAAGCCTTTGCATGGTTCATAGTTTATACAGTCAGCATTAGGTTACCATTCACATGACTGCATGTCTGAAGTTTTTTAAAAATAAGGTAGATCTTTTTTTAAAAAATTAAAATTAGTATAATCCTGATCTCACAGTTAACACAAATTTAATTGTTTCCCTGTTTGGTAGGAAAATTTAATGTGATTGACATCACTTATATGTATTTTATATACCTTGGAGAAATAATGGTTCATTTATTTACTATATGTGCCACTATTAATATGTTTTTGAATACAGTCAAAATATAAACAGTAAGTAGGTTGAAATATAATTTTCTAATTTAAAATTATGAGGTTAGTAAATGTAGAAACTTGCCAGCTAAATATGTAACAGGTCATTAAATATATTATGTGAACTAATTATATAGACACTGAAAATTACTCCAGTAATACTCTTTGACACATGGCATTTATTATAATCCTAGGTACACACAAACATTGTAATTTTAGATCATTATTATTTATGATAAGAAATGACTCAGAATTTTAAATCAAGACAAGTTTTTTTCCCCTTCCTCTAATTGAATTTGTACAAGCTGTGGAACTTGGAAGAATTAGGAATTCATCCTGGGCAGTATTTTGCATACTATTGGAACACTGTATATTAAGTAATAATAGTTTTTTTTTTAACTTGGATTTGGCAGTTGTTATATAGATGGAAATCTTGAAATCACAAAGAAGGGCATGAATTTCTAACACCACACACTTATGAAAGATCTGTAGCACAGCAGTCTTGAGGATTTGCTATCAGGAGATGGAATTTAATGACGAGAAAATGCACTAGATAGGGTAGTGACTCAGGCATAACAATCTAAGCAGAAGACAGTAAGCATTTTTCTTCCCACAAATATTTTGAAATTCATGGGTTGTTTTGCACATGACTGAAACTGTTTTGTTGGAATTGTTCTAGTCTGGAGAAACCTCAGTATTGCTTACAGCATGTAGGCAGAGAAGCCAAGGACAGTTCTGACTGACCAGCTGTGGTATGATATCAAGCAGCACCATGTCACTGTCAGTGCTGCTACTTTAAAGGTGCTTTCTCATGCCTTGTTGACTATCAAGTTTAGGCAAGTATTTAAAAATGTAAGCAACTAGGTGAAAAATAACAAAATAAGCAAATAATTTTCAAAATATTGTAATGATTATTTTCTCTTTTGCAAATAGTGACATTTTTCTTTAAAACAATAGGCTATGCAGGCCTTGAACTATGTTATCTTCTAAGAACTGGTAAGTAATTCCTACAGAGGAAGATTTAAAGATAACTTTACCAGTAGTATTTGTGTTACAATATAAGACATTTATTTATTTAGTTTAGCGCTTTTTCTTTTTGTACTGGGAATCAAAACTCGGGTCTGTGTGCTTGCCAGGCAGGCAGCAGAACCACTAAGCTAAATCCCTGGCCCTAAGACATTTGTTTTTAACACAAAAATAATTTGGAATATGTACCATAAAGTAGGGACTCAGTAAATATGTTTATGAAATTACTGTACAAGAAGACTCAATTATATTGAAGACTTTTAATAGACTTTGTATATAAATACTATATATAAATATTCATATTTGTATACATAACACAAAAATATAGGATTTTAGGTACTTAGTTTAGGGAATTTTGACAACTTTACACTCTCATGAATCTACCATCACAAACAAGGGACATTTCCATTACTTTATAAAATTCTCCTTTCCAGTAACAATTCTCTTACCCCCAGGTGGTTTCTGTAAATATAGTTTAGCTTGCTTGTTCTTGTATTTCATATAATGGAGTTATATGGAGTATTTGCTTTTATAAGTCTCTTGGTTTTTTAAATCTCTCAAAAGTTTAAATGTTCCAATGGGTATGTAATGTTAGTTTACTGTGATTTTAATTTGTTTCTCTAATGAGGAATAATATCAAGTACCTTTATCATGTGGTTATTTTTATTCATTTCTCATTTTGTAAGGTGACTGTTGAAATATTTTGCCATTTTTTAATTAGTACTTTATTTTTTAAATAAATCTTGTATATCACAAAATCACAAGGTGTTTTAGGTCTCCTTATACTATCTTTCTGGTTATGAATTTATACTCAGGTATCTGATGCAATGAATTTTTATTTATTGAGATAGGTATTGAACCCTTTTTCTATCCAGATGTTACAGTAACATTTGTTACCATATTCCAGCCAAATTCTGGGATGTACAGTGTTACATGACTCAGATTATATTTACAATTCATTAACATTTCTGCTCTCTAAGCTCTTTTGAATTTCCTTTTCTCTTTAAGGTACTTTTCTAAGGTCTCAGGTAACTATCAAGCTTTAACCACTAGGGAAACCACTAAAGTATGTCTTTCATAGCACTTCAATAAATTGGTGTCTTTAATCCTCATAATTTTCTTTTTTATTCCATAGGAAATACTCATAGACCATGTAGAGTTAACTATAGGTGAATGATAGCTGACTTCTCTCCCATATTCTCCTCATAGTCTTATTTTTCCTGTCCTCATAAATAATCATAAAGCTGTTAACTCTAGTCCTTCTCATAATTTGTGAAATCTTAAGTATTTTCTGAAATAATTTAGTCAAGTTTTTGGAATACGATGTCCATAACATGTTAAGGTATTTAATTAACTTGGTAGTAGAATATAATAGTTGAAGACCATGGCTTTTTTTTTTTTTGGTGTGTATAAGACCTCCTAGGAGTCTTTGATTATTTTAAGAACACATTTTGTGGATCCCATCAAAGACTGACTTACAGTTTTTCAAATTCAGCAATGATCTTATCAGTTCACCCTGACTGATAAACTAGGCAACCATTTTATTAATTTGAGCTTTGAGTTATAGTGATTTTTAAAATCTTCATTATGCCTTCCTTTTGTTATCTTCCAAGCTATCCATGAAAAACATTTACTGCTTTTGTAACCCAACCCAGGATTAAGAAGTAGTCATTAACAACGTCCGTGAATTAAATATGTTTCCTAAACTTTTGGGAGTGTCTAATTAATTAAGAAGGCATGATTAGATACTAGCGTATGTTGGTTAATGAATTATCAAGTTAATATGGAGACTAATGAGAACTGAGCTCTGAGAATGCTTTTATTTGGTGTGTTTAATTATATTGTTTGGGCTATACATATGTGTATGTTTAATTAATACTATTTGTGGACTATCCAGATACCTTTTTTTTGAGGCAGGCAGCTAAATCCCTGGCCCAAGATATCTTTATTATACACAATGAAGACTGTCAAAGTATCGGCCTGAATTTTGTCTATGAATATAAGGAATGAAAAACAGACTTTAATTTCTTTCAGATTTATATTTAGGCATACACATAGTAGAGACCATTATACATTTTTAGAAATGTTAGGGAAATGATACCATTGTTTTATGACTTCTGAAACACCTTTTTTTAAAAATGCTTTTCAACTTTAGGATGTTTCTGTGTGTAATAGCACAGATACTATTGCCTGAATCTCTCTAATAAGGTAAATTTTGAGTGGCACTGATAAAAAAGTATTGTATCTATTTAATTGACAGAGTATCTTGCTGTCTTACTGCTAAAATTATCATTTTATATTTGGTGATACAAGACGTTTGGTAAAATATTGGCATATATTACCTAGTTTTTCTAAAAGCAGAGTTATTGTGAGTCAGATTGCTTAGTTAACTTATAGGTAAACTCCTTATACTTTCTAAGCCTCAGTCTCCACATTGCAAGGGAGGGATAATCTTAGTTCTGACCACATAGTATCGTGATGATGGTTAAATAAGAAAATTCATGAAAATTACTTGACATGGCATAATAGGGACATCATATCTATTTAAGGGAATAGTCATTTTCACTGGCACTTTCCTACTCAGAACTCAATAACAGGGCACTTTGGTTTGGGAAAGTCACAGAAGATTATCCTCTAGAAGCTAGTTCTACAACACTGATAAAGTCATTTAATTTGAGGAATACAGTTGCATTCCTTTTGGTAGGTTTGGACATCAGGAGTTTTTTTGCACATGGAAGGAGTACTGTCTGGATTGGATAGTAAGTTGAGTTATATCTCCCCAGCCAGAGGGATCAGATAAAGACTAAGCTGGCTCATCAGGACTCAGTTTGGAGTCACTCTTTTTCAAGGTCAGACTCTTAAAAATAACTTGAGTGCACCCTGTTTGGCCAGATTTCAAGACAGCTGCATGAACTGTGTCGCATATGAACACCTTACCTGTCTGCATCATGTTGGGCTAAGACAGCTGGTTTTTCTCTGCCTTTGTCTGGCTAATAACTTTTTGCGGGGAGGGGTATGGGGGGATCGAGCTCAGGACCTTGTGCTTGCAAGGCAGGCAGCGGAACCACTGAGCTAGATCCCTGGCCCTGGCTGATGACTTTTTATTGGCTCCAAATATAGTGAAGACTAAGTTTGCAAACTAGTGATCCTTAGTGTCTGTAACAGGGCAAGGGAAAGTCAGAACAATAAGGAAAATTTGACTGGATTTGGTTCGGTAGGTTCTGCACCTCCTATTTCTATAGCTTTTATAAGTTGTTTGTGATAAATAGTTTAAAAGTATAGATCAGATATTCATGATATTGACCTGGGGAATCCACAACTCAGGCCTGTTGGAATGAAAACTTCCCAGATTCTTCTTAACCACATTTTTATCATTTGTATCTTTCAAGAAAAACGAAACACTTGCCACAAAGGAACCTCCAAGTGAAGTGAGAACACATACCTTTCTGGTATATATACATTTCTCTTCTTTTTATGTTTTTCAAAAGAGTGAGCAGAGACAAAATCCTGGGAAATGTCTTTTTAGTTTTGAGGTTTGTTACTCTGTATTTATTTTACTTTAACACTATAGTGAACATTAGAATACCGGGCACTAGAATAAATGACAGAAGACTTAAAAAGAAGAGGGAATTTGTTTTGTGGCTCAGCTATTGCTTTTATACCTGCTCTATTACATATTAGTGGTTTTGAATCAGTAAAATGATCTATTTGCTATATATTATTAGTTACATTTGTTTCCATGCCATTTCTATTTGTAAAAAGAAATTGCTTTTACTTTGATATTAAAGGACTTCATTTTCCCTGTTGATGTCTGTGCATGTGATTCGTTGACTAGAAATCTGTACTTTTGAATACTAATATTAGATTGGATCCTACAGTGTCCCAATAAGCATTAGTTTGTCTGGAAAGGTTAGAAATCTACTTCATTATCTGAGAGCTCTATGTGATTCTCATAAATATCAACTCATTCTAACTCTTGTTTGGACAATGCTTATTCTTTGGGTAACATGAGTTTATTGGATAACAGTGGTCTTAAATTTCTAGACCACCTGAAGTAAATGTTAATCCTATAACATTGGATTCACGATGAAAATAAGCATATTTTCCTCTGTGCTTTGGATAGCTTCAAAGCAGGTTCCATTAGAAGTCCTCTTTGAAAACATCCCTGATGTACTCACACATGGCATCGATGTGATGGCTCTGCCAAAAACAGGCTGCTTAGTTGCATACCAAAGTCATTTTCCTCTCCCAGCAATTAGAGATGCTCCTATTGGTAGCTGTTGGTAGTCTCAATAAGCATATTTAAAGCAGTGAAATGGAGCTAATATGTTCTTCTTTCATGTCAGGGAAATTACCTAAGATCTGCAGAGAAGATGATCAATATTACCATTGAAGCACTTTCAAAAAATAAAACCAATTTGTTGCTTTTTTAAAAAGAGTTCTTTGAAAAATATAATTTTGTCAAGTTAAATTGTGGATTTTTTGGTGGTTTCCTTCTACTTCTACTTTTCAGATTCTTTTGGTATAATGCTGAGGCAGTTAATCCTTAAAACTTCATAGAACTTTCTAGGAAATATGAAGGCAACTGTGGTATACTATTTCCTACCATTAGTTTACATATGCTTATATGGATCAGTCTTACATTTTTTCCCCTCCAAATACTTTCTAAACCAAGCCAAATATGCCATGAGAGTTTATAGGGGCCTATAAATCTGAGTAGTATTAAGACCACATATTCATCCTTTTTTCTCACTTTCTTCTTACAAGTATAAAATTAGTCTTCATGGTGGTATCTGAATTTCAGTACTAGTTCCTCCTGCCTTCTTTTCTCCTGACAGGTAAGAGTTAACCTAAGCATAGTTTTTATCAAGTCACTTCTACTGGCTCAAACCCTAGAATGTTTTATAACAACTTTTGCCTTAAGTTTTGTTTCCTCTAATACCTTTTGATCTTAGAAAAGATTTCCATTTAGTGGTATCCACAATTTATTACCTTTTATTGCTACCTTTATCATTTTGTAGGTGGGGCAGGGTCCATATCCCTTTGTATCCTACATCTTGTAATCCAGTGTTTTATACTTAGGTATTCTATATAGTATTTATTGACTCCTGTGCTCTACATGGGCAATGTGGAGATGGGAAAAAGGACATCTAGGTGAAGGGAAAAGTTCAACATTTTATGTCACTACTTGGAATGGCACACAGTGTAAAACTTAGAAATTTTTTCTTTCTAGAACTTATAATTTCAAAATTATTTTCAAGGGAGGTTGGAAGTCTGGACATTTATATGAGAATCCCCACCACCACCACCACTTCTCTCTCTCTAAGACAGTCTCACTGGCCTTGAACTCATGGCAGTCCTCCTGCCTCAGCCTCTGGAGTGCTGGATTATAGGCAGGTACCACCACAGTGAGCTCTTGATTTTTAAATGTACAAAATAATTAAAGATCTCAGTAACCCAGGTACATTAACTCAGAATATATTCATTGGTTGGATCTGATGTGAGGAATTCAAATTTGTACACAGTTATATTATTATGGGCCTAAATCTGTCTCCTTAGTCCTAGATACTTAAGGTACCTCAGATATGCATCTGAAATCAAACTGCGTATTAGCTTACCCTCCATATCCAGTTTGCCTGCAGTTGTTTTCCTTTTCATGTGAGGATACTGCCTTCCATACTGTTAATGAAACTAAACATCGAACAGTTATCCTTGACCTATGTTCCTTACTGCTAATTCATACACCACACATACCTTTTTCTTCCCTCTACATTGCTTATGGCTCCTGGAATACCCTTATCTGCGCTCACATTTTTTACTCCTCCTTCTGGGTCTGTCTTGCAACAGGCTACGGACCACATTTTAGTTATTTCTGCATTCCATGCCTGTGGTGTATTATCCACCACACAACTCAGGAGTTTGGAGTAAGGTGTAGACTGTGTACTTATTTATCATGACTGCAGTACTAAGGTAATGTCTGATAGTAATAATAGGGCATTTTCTAAAAGCTGTATTTACAGAGAGATTTTGTTTTGCTATTGCTTCAAATTTGGTTAAATAAGAGTATTTAAGTCAAAGATGTTTAATTACATTGACAGTCATCATCCCTGAGAAATGTAGACTGTACAGAATTTCACCATTTATATGATTGCATTTTTCACAAAAGTATTTTGAGGTATTTGTGCCATAATTTGAAAATCATATTCAGCATGTTTCCAGAGAATCTTTCAGTGAAATTGTTGAGTTTGTACCAGTGATGCTCTTTCTTAGCTTTTGTCACCTGCTAAAATTCTAATGCAATTCTTTAATACTAACTTACATTTCAGAATCAAATATTGGAACATTCCACATTTTATTTACCCATTTATCCTGACACTTAGGTTGTTTCCACATTTTGGCTATCATGAATAATGCTACAGTAAACAGAGTCATGAAAATAGCTTCCTGACAAACTAATTTAGTTTCTTTTGCAATATACCTTGTAGTAGGATGGCAGAATCACGGTAGTTCTGTTTTAAATGACTTTGGAACAACTGATTATCTACATGGACAGGAATGAAATTAGACCTTGTCTCTTACCGCAAACAAAAATCAACTCAAAAGAAATTGAAAGCTGAAATATGAGACTGGAAATTGCAACTTCTAAAAGAAAATAATGTGAGAGGTCTGTAATATTATTTTTGGCAATGATTTGGCAAAGCTTCTGCATAACCATGGAAACAGTTAACAGAATGAAGAGATAACCTATAGAATGGAGGAAAGTATTTACAAACCATACATTGATAAGATGTCAGTATCCAAGACGTACTGTATAAGGAACTCAGTCAACTCAACAGTAAGAACACAACTTGATTTTAAAATGGGCAAAGGATCTAATTAGACATTTCTCAAAAGTGGATGTATAAATAGCCAGTAAGTACATGAAAATATGCATCACAAATCAAGAAATGCAAATTGAAACATTTAGTTACTACCTCAATCCTGTCAGAATAACAATTATTTTAAAAATCGTGTGTGTGTGTGTGTATATATATATATATATGTTATATAAAACATTACATACTCTATATATAATATATATTATATAAAACATTACATGCTGTATATATAATTGGAGAGAATTGGAGTAAACAGAACTCTTGCACACTGCTGATGAGACTGTAAATTAGTACAGCCACTATAGTAAATGATATGGAGGTTTCTCAAAGCCTTAAACAGAATATTCTTGACATAAAAACGTGCACTTATTCCTCACTAAAACTCCCTTCCTCCCTGCTAGCTTTCCCTCTTTCTCCCTTCTCTATCTGCCCCTTCCTTCCCTCCATTCCCTTCTTTCTCTAGCCGCTAACTTTAACAAAAATATTCCTCAAGTGTTGTTTACTCTCCCTGTTCCTGCTTTTCTGTCATTTTTTTGCACAGTTTGGTTCTTTCTTATCGGCATTTCATATTTCATTCTCCTTTCTTTCTTAGTAAGAACTTGGATACCAACATCCTCACTGTCTTGTGTGTTCAGCAATCTAATATGTAAGAAATAGTTGTAAGATAGCTGTACTACAAAGTCTGCCAAATGAAACCTACTTCATAAGTTTCGATACTGAATAATTTCTCCTTTAGAAATGAAAGCAAGCTTTCCCCTTTCACAAGCTATCTTAGTCACATTTCCCACATCGTAGCTATTGCAGTACAGGAAGATAAGAAAAAAATGCATATAAAAAGAAAACAGTAAAATTGTCTGCAGACAACCTATTGCATACATAGAAGATCCAAAGGAATTATAAAAAATAAGTCTTCTAGAATTAATAAATGAATTTAGCAAGATCAAAGATACGTCTTATGTGAAAATAAATTCTAAGTTGTATACTAGCAATTAAACAGAATTTGAAAAACACCTTTCAAATAACATCAAAGCCGTGATACCTAAGATAAATTTAACAAAACAGTATGTAAGACCATGTACACTCATATTTATAAAACATAGCTGAATGAAGTTAAAGAAACACTAAATATATTGAAATAAATAACTTTCCATGGGTAAGAATATACAATATTGCCTTTGACCTGATTACATAGAGGAGCCTGGCCACCTCCCATGATCCTCCGGTAGGTCTGCCCCTTCAACCCGGCACCACAAAATAGCCCAGCCATGTGAGTGCCAATGCAGTGGTGTTTGTGCCCCGCCCCCATGAACAAGAGAAAGAAGGCCTCTGTGAGGCTTCTAGATGAAACTTGAAGCCCACTGTAAAAGTGAAGAAAATCTGCGATAAAGACACACTGCACCACCATAGTTGGTAACTTAGAGGGACCAACACCTCACATTGGAACCTGCTCTAACTTCAGGGGAATGACAACTGGAACCTGCAGTAGAACCTTGCAGAGTTCAGCTCAGCAGGAGGTCACATCTTATGTTGGGCCTTGCAGCCAAAAATCAGCCTGAATCTCAGGGGACGGCTGCTTACTTGCTGAGACTAATTAACTTAAATCTCCACACTCCTGCCTGTGTGGTCTATTGTGTCAACAGAGGCATACCCTGAAGGAGACCCATTATTTCTATTTGTAGTTTTTATTCTCAATATTTTTATCTGATCTTAAATCATTTTTTAAAAATTGATCTTTTTCTTTTCTCAAATTTTTTCCTTTTTATCTTTTTCTTCTCCTTCTCTTTCTCATGCTCTCCCACCTCAAATCATTTTTTAAAAATTGATCTTTTTCTTTTCTCAAATTTTTTCCTTTTTATCTTTTTCTTCTCCTCTTTCTCATGCTCTCCCACCTCAAACTCCATTACTCTCCCTTTTTGTTCTTGTTCCTATCCTAATTCGAATTTATTTTCTTTCTTTTCCTTTTCTTCTCTTTTTCCTTCTCTCAATTGCCATTAGTTTTAAAAGAAAGTGATTAGTCTCTAGCTTCCCTATTGCCGTTAGTTTGTTCTGTTCTTGGGTATATTTTGTTCTTTCTCCTCTTCAACAGCTCCCTGGACTTTTTGTGATCTTCCTGTGTCCTCTGATCTCACTTCTAATCTTTCTCTATTCTATATATCTATCTCTCCCCAACTCCTTCTAAATCCCCATCCAGAAGGGTAAAGTTGCTGTATTAAAGAGTTTATTCACTATAAACATTATAGGCTGGTCCTTGACTTTGATTTAATTCACACAGTTAAAGGTGATGGATTCATAACTACCACAAATTGTCATTTTCTAAGCTGCATTTGATGCTATTGTGTTGCTGATTGTATCACTTGGGCTAAGGTGTTGTGACTGATCTAATCAGTTGTCCTCCCTAGTATAATGAAAATGAGATTGTCTCAAAGTCATTAGAGACTCAAAACCTAAATACCAGCTATATCTGGAAGATCAAAGTATTAGCCCAGGAATTAAACAAAGGACAGGACTAGCGACAAAAATAGAAATGATAAGGTATTTCAATAAGACACAAACACAGACTTCCACCTCCACCCCACCAAAGGTAGACTCTGGGGGAAATGAGGTGGAAAAGTCTGACACTCAAACATCTGGACACCCTGAACTGATAGCATAGGAAGTAAAAAAAAACAGATAATGAGCCTCTAGAAAAATTCAAAATAAATAATTTCCCAGATAACCACAGAGATGGTGAAAAGAATGAAAGTCATAATTAGTGACTCTAGAACAGAATCAAATAGAAAAAATAGATGAGCTCAGGACCATGATGGAAACCATGAATGCCCAGCATAAGAGAGAAATGGAAACCTTGAATACCCAACATAGGAAAGAAATGAAATCCATGAAACAGATTCAGACAGATATCCAAGAGATTGAAAACACTACAGAAAGCATTCTCAGCAAGATGAATGAATGTGAAGATAGAATTTCAGATACAGAGAATAAGATTGCTGTCAGTGACCATGAAAAAGATCTCTTAAAAACAGTAAGGAACCTTGAGAAATTGATCTACCAACACTTAGATGATGCAAAGAAGAAGAATATAAGACTGATAGGAATCCATGAAGTAGCAGGAGAAAGTTCAAATGACAGTGGGGAAGAATTTGACATACACATAAGTGAGGCATATAGGACTCCAACTAGACATGATTAAAAAAAAAAAAAAAAACTACACCTAGATACATAATAATCAAGCGCCTGGAAACCCAACAGAAAAACAAAATACTAGAAGCAGTTAGAGAAAAGAAACAAATCGCATGCAAAGGAAAGCCCATAAGAATCACAGCAGCCTTTTTAACATAAACGCTCAAGTCAAGGAGAGCCTGCAGTGAAGTATTTCAAGTCTTAGAAGAAAACAACCTCCAACCTAGACTGATGTTCCTGCAAAACTGTCTTTCAAAATTGATGGGGAAATACAATACTTCCACGACACAGAACACCTGCGAAATTTCATGAACACCAAACTAGCACTCCAAACACTTCGAAACAATATCCTATAAAAAGAAAAATGAAGACCACAACTCCATAAGGCACAACAGAGCAAATATACCAGG
>NW_022900932.1:10217894-10270665 GCF_012274545.1 Fukomys damarensis | reverse complement strand
GTGAAAAAAAAAAAAAAAAAAAAAAAAAAAAAAAAAAAAAGGCCCAACAACAGGAAAATACCATGACCAAAAAAAGTCAATACATAACAGATATAACCATCAATGTTAATTGACTCAGTTCACCAATCAAAAGAAACAGGCAGGCAGAATGGATAAGAATCAAAATCCAATAATAAGCTGTATACAAGAAACCCATTTAATCCACAAAAAAATTCACAGACTGAGAGTAAAAAGTTGGAATGCAGTTCTCCATGCAACAGGAGCCCAGAAAAAAAGTGGGGGTATGTGTCTTATTTGCAAACAGAATAGATTTCAAACCAAAACTAATTAAGAGAGAAAAAGAAGGCCACTACATCCTTGTAAAGGGAACAAGAGGAAGAAGTGACAATCATAAATATATATGTACCAAATATTAATGGCTACAACTATACAAAACAAATATTAATGGTTATGAAAAATCAAATAAGCACTAATACAGTTGTAATGGGGGACCTCAATACTCCCCTGACACAAATAGATCATCTAGTTAAAAAAATCAATAAGGAAATAACAGAACTGACTCAAGTCTTAGAAGAAATGGACTTAGTAGATGTCTACAGAGTGTTCCACCCCCCAAAATCAGGGCTGCACATGGATCATTCTCCAAAATGGATCACATGCTAGCTCATAGCACATGCTTAAGTAAATGAAAAGGAATTGAAGTTATCCCCTGTGTATTATCAGACCATAATGCAATTAAACTGGAGATCCATAGCCTAAAACACCACAAGAACTTCACAAACACATGGAAATTAAATAATACCCTGTGGAATCATTGGGTCACAGAGAACGTTAAAGAGGAAATTAGAAAGGACAGTGAAATTATAAGTAAATGATAATGCCAATACAACCTACAGGAATCTATGGGACACAATGAAAGCAGTTCTGTGAGGGGAATTCATAGCTGTAAATGCCCATACTAGGAAAACTGAGCAAGCACATATAACCTAATGCTTAACCTTAAGATTCTAGAAAAAGAAGAACAAGACAGACAAAGCTCATACAAGAAAGGAAATAATAAAGATTAGAGCAGAAATTAATGCAATGGAGACTAAGAGCACTATACAAAAAAAAAAAATCAATGAATAAGAGTTTTTTCAAAAGAATAAGTAAAATCAATAAACCCTTAGCCAACCTTGTAAAAAAAAAAAGGAAAGAAAAGGCTCAAATTTATGTAATTAGGAATGATAAATATGAAATCACAACAGATCCAGCAGAAATCTAGAGGACCATCAACACCTACTTGGAACACCTGTACTCTAATAAAATTTAAAATACAGAAGAAATGGACAAATTCCTAGGTACACATGGACTTCCAAAGTGGAAAAAAGAAGATAGAAAACGTCTAAACACCCCAGTTACATTCAGTGAGATTGAAAATGTAATTAAAACATTACCAACAAAAAAAAAGCCCTGGCCCTGATGGTTTCACTGCTGAATTCTACAAGACATTTAGAGAACAACTATTGCCACTACTCTTTAAACTTTTCAATGAAATTGAAAGAGAAGCAGTATTTCCAAATTCATTCCTGGAAGCAAGTATTACTTTGATTCCAAAACCAGGGAAAGACAACCGAAAAAACTACAGGCCAGTCTCCCTAATGAACACAGATGCAAAAATCCTCAAGATACTGGCAAAAAGAATACAGAGGATCATTAAGAAGGTCATACACCCTGACAAAGTCAGGTTTATCCCAGGACTACAAGGATGGTTCAACATGTAACTATATTAACAGAATTAAGGGAAAAAAAACCATATGATCATCTCAATAGAGGCGGAAAAGGCATTCAACAAAATTCAACACACATTCATGATAAAACCCTTTAGAAAATTGGAATAGATGGTCTTTATCTCACCCTAATAAAGGCTATGAAAAACCAACAGACAATATCATTCTAAATAGTCAAAAACAAAAACCTTCATGCTAAAATCAGGAACAAGACAAGGATGTCCACTGTCACCACTTCTATTCAATATAATTCTAGAAACTATTCACAACAGAAAGAAATAAAAGGAATAAAGTTAGGAAATCAAGAAGTTAAAATGTCACCCTTTGCTGATGATACGATACTGTACATAGAAGATCCAAAAAACTTTGCCAAAAGACTGCTAGACTTAATTGACAGATTAGGTGGAGTATCGGGATACAAAGTCAACCCTCAAAACTCAACAGCCTTCTTGTACACAAATAGACTTACTGAGAAAGAAATTAGGGAAACAATTCCTTTCAAAATAACATCCAAAACAATGAACTATCTAGGAATCTAACAAAGGAGACAAAAGACCTCTATACTGAAAATTATAGCACTCTGAAAAAAAGAGATAGAAGAGGATATAAGATGGAAAGACATCCCTTGCTCCTGGGTGGGTGGAATCAATATAGTGAAAATGGACATACTTCCAAAACTGCTATACAGATTCAGTGCAGTCCCTATTGAAATCTCAACAGTATATTTCACAGAACTTGAGAAAACAATTCAAAAATTTATTTGGAACCAGAAGAGACCTAGAATAGCAAAAACCATTCTAGATAACAAAGACATGGCAAGGGGTATCACATGCATGATTTGAAACTATACTACAAAGCCACTGTGATAAATAGCAGCATGCCACTGGCAAAGAAACAGACCCGAGGATCAATGGAATAGATTAGAAGATGCAGAAACAACAGACATACTCAGCTACCTCATCCTTGACAAATGAGTCCACCACTCTCACTGGAGGAAGATAGCTTCTTTAATAAATGGTGCTGGAAAAACTGGATTTCAACTTGCCAAAGATTAAAACTAGATCCCTATCTTTCACCATGCACTAAACTAAAATCCAAGTGGATTAAAGATCTGGATTTCAAAACAGTAACACTAACTTACTGGAAAGTAAATTAGGTAGAACTCTTGAAGACACTGGCATAGGAGAAGACTTTATGAACAAATCCTCAGCCACACGAGAACTTGCACAAAGAACAACTAGGATCTCAATGTATTAAAAAGGTTTTGCAGTGCAAGAGAAACCACCAACAGAGGTAAGAGACAACATATAATGTGGGAAAAAGTTTTACTTGCTACTCCTCAGACAAAGGACTACTATATAGAATATATAAAGAACTAAAAAAAAAAAAATCAAACACCCCTCCCCAAATACAAAGACCCAATTCAAAAATGGGCATCTGAAATGAAAAAAACATTTCTCAGACAAAGAAGTAAAAGCAGCAAATAAACATATGAATAAATGTTCAACGTTACTTGTCATATGAGTGATGCAGATGAAAACAAGAGACTCTACCTTACCCCAGAAAGAATGGCTGCTATCAAGAAATCAACCAATAACAAATGCTGATGGGGCTCTGGGGAGAAAACGAATCCCTCTCCATTGTTGGTGGGAGTGCAGACTGGTGCAACCACTGTGGAAATCAATATGAAGATGCCTCAAAGAACTAGGATTAGAGGTCCCATTTGACCCAGCCATCCCTCTGCTGGGTATCTTTCCAAAAGAATTAAAAGAATCATATCACAGTGATATATGTGCAGCCATGTTGGTGGCAGCACAGTTTGTCATACCTAAAACTTGGAAACAACCTACATGCCCATCAACTGGAGACTGGATAAAGCAGGTGCAGTTTTTGTATAAAATGGAGCACTGCTCAGCCATTGAGAATAAGGAACTAGAAACATTTATAGCTAAGTGGATGCACATTGACGCTGTACTCAAGTGAAATAAATATGACACACTTGAGTAAATACCGAATAGTTTCTCTGGTGTGGAAAACTAAAAGTGTAAGTAAGGTTCAAATGTTGTAACTGAGAGTGTGCAATAGGAAGAAAATGGCTAAAGGGGAAGTGGGAAGAGGGCAAAAGAAAAAATGGAAACAAAGTCTTAATAAATACAGAAGCATAGAGGGCATGAAGGGAGGGCAGGGATATGGGGAAAATACAAGATACCAATGATAAATGTAACTATTGTTTGCTTTAAATGTACTGATAAATTAATGGGGGAAAAATTAAAGCACAAAATATTGTTGAGCATCATTTTTTCCAAAGTAATCCATATATGCATTCCAAGTCTGTTAAATGCCTGGCAGGATATTTTATTGACATTGAGAAGGTGCTTCTAAAATTTATATAGAAATGCAGAGGACTTAGAATAGCCAAAACACTGAACAGTTAGGTGGCTCACTTTGTTTCAAGACCCATTGTAAAGCTGCAATAATCAAAGTGGTGTGTTATTGACATAGCATCACTGGAACAAAGTAAGAAATGAAGACAGAACCATACATACATGTTCAGTAGATCTTCCACAGGCTGACAGGAAAAATAATTCATGTGGAAAGATTAGTATTTAAAACAAAGTTCCCAAAACAGCTGCATATCCATGTGGGAAAGCAATGAGTCTCAACCCTTACTTCATGCTATACACAACAATTAAAGCTAAGCAGTCTAACATTATCAAACTTCTAGAAGGGAGAATGAAAGAGAGAACCTCAGACCTCAGGGTAGCCAGAGATCTCTTAGTAGAACACTAAAAACAGTTTTTAAAAAGATAAATTTATGAACTTTAAATACTTCCACTCTTTGAGAAGAATACCAGTACCAAAATAGTAGCACATTGTGTAGTCTTAGCTATATAGGATGCTGAGGCCAGAAGATCACTTCAGACCAGGAATTCAAGACCAGTGTGAGTACCTCATCTCAGAAAAAAAAAGAATGAAAAGGCAAATTACAGACAAATGATGCTCAGAGTCATATTTGACAAAGATTTGTATTTAAAATACATTAAGTACTGTACTGTAATCTTATCTGCAAAAATATGACAATCCAGTGAAGAGTCAAAAACCTTGCAGAGATTCTCTAAGGGAAAGAACATGTAAAATATAAATGGCCACTATAAGCACAGTCAAAGATGCTCATGATTATTAATCATCATGGAAATTCAAATTATATCACAATGCGATACTGCGTATCTCCATTACTTACATAGGCTAAAAACCGAAGCTAAAAATGCCTATTGTTAGCTAGGATGAGTTACTGATAAATGTAAAATGGTATAAACACTTGTGGAAATCAATTTTGTTCTTATTAACATCTTTTACCATAAAAAGTAAAAATATTTCTGTATACTTATTTCCCCAGGAGAAATGAAAACTCATTTAAAGGCATTCTTACAAATGTCTCATTAATTTTATATGTATGGATATACATGAACATATATACACATGTATTCATATGAGTGCATTTCTTTTGTATTCATATGTACATGTATGTGTGTATATGAATATATAATATGTATAGCAGGCATCTTCACAAAGATAGTATCTTTGTATGCTCTTTGTTCCCTTGACTTTGTATGATTGTATCCTAAAAATGACTTCGTATCAGTTTGGAGAGGTACTTTTCATTTTCTTTTTCACACCTGTGTAGTTCTACCCTGAGTAATTGGGCCAGTTTTTTTCAGCCAGTCTATCTTGTGAGCTTTTAGGTGGTTTCCAGTATGTTTGGTATATCCATTATTTAATATTTGGGTATTTACTAAGTTGATTTTAATAATCGCCTCTTCATTGATGATTTGATGACCTTGAAAAAATTATATATATTAAATTATCATATAGTTGGATCTATTTGAGTTTTCTGTGTGTGTTTAGATCTGACAGTTTATATGCCAGCATACTACTTGTTTAGTTAGAGGCTTTGTAGTATATTTTAATAATTAAGGTACAGCTAGTCTCCATTGTTTCTCTTTCAAGGTTTTTCTCACTATTGTTGCACATTTATTTTTTCTGGTACACAGCCAATAACCAATAAATGTTTGAGTTCTTACTGTAAAGTATGAAGACTGTACTCTTCTGTGGCTCATAAATTGATTGAGAAGGCAGTTGCAAAATGCTCATACTGATGACAGCATTACCGACATAAGAGTATAACCATTTAGATAGTCTGTTTTAAATAACATAGTGACTTGGTTTCATTTATGTTTTAGATACTGACATTAGGATATGTGCAGCTAATTTGTTTATTTAAGGTAAAATCTTTACGGGGAAAAAAAAGAGAGAACCCCATTACAGAACAGCTGGTGGTTCCACTGTTGAGAAAGAAAGAAGTGAGAAAAAGGTGAGAACTGTTTATGTGTATGTATCATCTATAAGTGTATATACTCATGCATGTTAGACATTCACTGCCATGTTAAACACAACTACATACTACCTCCCATCAAAAAAGGTAGTTTGAGGTTATGACAGTGTTTTAAAAGAATTTGAAGGTCTTAATACTTTGATATTTTTGGCTTATGGATAGTGTGTTCTCCCAAAACAAAGATTGATTTCCTGAGTTACTTCCTGAGGAGGAAGAAGTTTCATTTCTTACAACAGTGATTCCCAAAGTGTGATCCCTACAGATGGTGATGGTCTCCTAGGATTCTCTCGGTGGTCTGCCAGCTGGTTTCTTGAAATTCTAGGGTTTACACTATGACAGTGCCTGTAGTCTGTTTTATGGCATGGATTAATAATTTACTTAGGACATTATAAAGTATTTTCTCAGATGCCATGCTTTCCTTGAATAATGATAAGGTTTCTTTTCACTGGCATAGTGTGTATAGGTAGTGTTGTGATCTATTTATTCATTTTTCCTCTTAAATTATCTACAATGTGAAGTTGAGAACTATTGCCTTAGAAATAATTTATATGATTTTAAAGCTTTGAGAAGTTCATAATGGCATTTCAAAATACTAAAATAATTCTTAAAAAATGAAACGATAGCTTTCATGCTTCAGAACAACTGTTGGCCAGAGTGCAGACTGTCTTCAGGAGGGAAGAGATTCTACCCAAGAACCTAAGACTGGAAAATCTAAGATAATTCTTCCATTTGACAACATTGGGTCACATGACTTGAAACAGATTTTTTTTTTTTTTAAAAAAAAATATTTTTTCTCCTTTTTTTTTTTTTTTTTTTTTTTTTTTAATCTGAACTCTAAATAGCTTCTCTAACTTTCATGGAGACTAAAACAAAATTAAATAGAGATTAGTGGATTTAAAAATTTTATGCCTTGTTTAAAAATCTTTTTTTCTTTTCTGTTTTTTGAAATTTTAAGATGTAAGGCTCCCATATAACTATACTTTTTAATGGGATAGTCCAAAGAATCCAGTGAGACAAAGATTCTTTTTACATAGGCTGAATGAATTATATAGCACCCTGCTTTAAATATTTAGAAAGGGAGGGTGATGCCATTTCTCTCTCTGAAATAATTTTGAGTAAAGAACAGTTCCTTTAATAAAAATAAAGACTTAAAGATAGAAAACTTAACCCTAAAAGCTAGTTTCCCTTGTGAGTGCCAGCTCTGTTCCAGACATACAGTAAAGGAGCTTTGTTCGAAGCACTTTGCATATATTTATCCCTCTAAAGGAGGGATTACATGGAATGGAATGGATTAATTTTGATGTTTTTTAAATCTTCCTTTTTAATAATAAAACAATTTAGATTCTGTATTCCATGTCATAATATATCATTCCCATTTTAAAATAAAAATATTTTATTCTCTAATAAAATTGACATTTGTGGATGATGCACTATCCTTTATCCTTTAAGTTTGCTTGCCCTGGTGCATAGGCCTACATACTGTGAAATCACAGCCCTGTAGGAAAGCCCTGATAGATTCTCTTATTTTGAAAGAAGACTAGTTATTACTGTCACATACTTCCACTGAGGATCTAGAGCCCAGAAAGACAGTTACTCATTCCTGAGAATGTACAGATATTTTTGCAATGCCCTATTGGTTTACAACTTGTGATTTTCTGACTTGTGACCAAATGAGGAGAAAATAAGTTACATTAAGAAAAGTAAATGAGGATATGTCTTCTCTTTTTGCATTTTATCCTTTTCTTGAAAATTCTCATGTTTACAAGCATTTTTTTCCTGATTTGTAAAGTGTCATTTGGAAGAGTATCATTCACTACTCATTAATTTTTTCTTTCTTTCTTTTTTTTTTTGGTACCGGGGATTGAACTCAGGTCTTTGCGCTTGCAAGGCAGGCCGCCAAACCACTGAGCTAAATCCCCGGCCCTGACTACTCATTAATTTTTGAAGTTTTATAATTGAATGGCTGACCAAAAAATAATAATAATAATTGAATGGCTGACATTATCCCACCATGCTTCTTCTGTCCTCTTTTGTTAATTTGTTTCTCTCCTTAGCCACTGTCATCTCTCAGCTTCTCATCCATGCTGGAGGTCTTTATACATGGTCTCCTTACTGCGCACCTCTGTACCTGTCTCCACTCCTTTCTTCCTCCCAGTAAGGGACCTTCCAATGGTAAGAGCCCTACTATCCTATAGGTCTCAAATCTCATCTAAAATGTCACTCACTCAAACTTTATTTCAATAAACTATTTAATATCAGTTGTTGAGTTATAAAATCTTTCACTTGTTTTTTTATTCTCCATCACGAGGAAACTCCTTGAAGGCAGTACCTGTGGTGGTCATTTTCACTATGGCGCCCTCACTACTCGCACAGTGCCTAGTATACAGTAGGTACCCAATAAATATTTGTTGAAAAAATGAAAACAAATTGAAAGCCAAAGTCTTTCTTTTGGAGTCTTGCTTTTGGAGTACAAAACACAAAATTCCACTGGTTCTCTGGGAATATTTTTTTAACCCTAAAATTCTGAAGTGGAACAAATGAGATTGCACATTAAGATCTTGAGGCCCACTTCCTTGACTACACATGTAAGGGAGGGAAAGATCTCTCAGGAGGAGGAGAATAATTAAATATAACAACTTAAAACTTGTAATTCATTGTTGGTTTGTAGTTTGGATTTCCTGATTGTCAACATCACTAGTTATACATCGTAAAATTGTGGGCTTCTCTGACATTCAGTAGAATTATCTGTCATCTAGTTCATTGTTTCAGAGCAAGTGAGAATACGATAGAAGCACGCTAGTTAGATTATGCTTCTACTCTGTTGGAAAGGGTGAAAAAACATTAGGAGAGAATAGGACTTTATAGTTAATAAATTGGAAATAAATATCAAAACAGCTCAGTGTTGTTTTAATAGTTTATAAAGTCATTATCAAAACTTGCAAACAGCCAATATAACTAATTAAAATTTCTGTCCTGACTTTACATGAATATTTATGCACTAAGTCATGCATAAGTCCCTAAGTTTACAACAGTTAAAATCTGAGTTCATCTTCACTATTTAAGGGCAGCTTTTTGTTTGTTTTATTTTTTTAGCATAGCATTATTTTTCTTAACACTATATATTTTTCACAATTTTCTTACAGTACAGTAGACTAGGGGTCAGCAAATTACAAGCCATGTGCATATATAGCCTTTTGCCTGTTTTTGCTAGAGGACAGCTGTGTTCATGTGTTCACATATTTTCTGGCTGGCTCCATCCTGCCACGTGAAGTTAAATAAATGCAGCAACTTGTGGCCTGCAGAGTTCACTGCACCTCTGCTGTTAGCCTGAATGGGCAGAGACTGCATCACCTCCCTTTAGTGCCTGTAACAGTCAAGACCAACCTCAAAATCCTTTTTATAAAACCCAGGATAAAAAGTGAAAAACTTTCATTCTTATTTCTATGAATTGTACCAATTCAGAATATCTTGTGAATTTTAATCAAGCACAGAAAAGAAATTCTGCAATATGCTTTTACGTTCTTCATAGTAAGTTGATGTATACAAATTTTAGAACAAAACTAAATTCTTCAGTTTTATAAGAGCACTCTATCTCAGCAAGCTGTTTTAAATTTCTTCCTTTAATTTTGATATTTTGCTGTTGCTAATCTTTGTTTTAGAGGCTTTCACACCTTACTAAAGCAGATTTAGAATGTTTGGACAATGCCTATTCACATATTAAAACACTTTTCTTCCCAGAGGAAATATAGTAATTTATTCTTTTAGGAGTGTTGTGATTTAAATGCATCCATTCTTCCTGTTTCTTGATCCAGTGTAATTAAATAATAGATTTTATTTCATGACTTTTCAGAAGCAATAAAGAGGAAAGTATATTCAGGAGACTTGTTTATTTTTTCCATGCCTTTCTGAAGTTTAAATGGGATCCTTTCTCTCTGCACCAAAGGGACATGAAATACCCCTTTCAAATCAATGTCCTTAAGAAATGAAAGTTAATTTTAAAATTCACTTTAAAAAACAGATACATAGTTTCCCCTTGGAAATAGCTGATAGTTAAATCTCAGATGCTGCTTTGAAAATAATATTAAGATTTTTAATAACTATTTTTTTAAAGATCAGTGCCATGAAATATATGCACACACAGTGAAGTATAATTTAACACATTGCCAACTTAGTCCTTATCGAATGGATTTTACTTTTCACAGCAGTAGTAATAGGCATTTAAATCTTTTAAAATCCATGCCTTCTCTTTAAATATATCTTATGTTTCATATTCATTTATTATGTTGAGAAAGGCTTTTCAGCGTTTTGTAAAAACTAGTTGCAGAATTGAAGTCAAGATAACTTGGAGAAAATAACAAGTAAAGGATTTTCTCATATTCTTATATAATGTAATAGTTATTCATTCATATTTTAAAGCCTTAAGTGGACTGAGAGCCTTACCAAATGTTAATAGGTGTGCCTAGTTACAAAGTGGAAATTATTAAATTTTAACAATTGTTATCCTGATACAATATTCATTTCTGATTATTATAAAATAATGTGAAAGCAAAAAATGCACTCCATTATAAAATAATTTTTATAAAATAATATCACCCAACCTATAAGATTTAGGCAAGAATTAGAACTCATGCTTTTGTAAAAATATGTAAAATATGTCAGACACCTCATGGTATCTATTCTAGTCATTAGGCATTTTCAGCTTGAGCTGTTGGCAGGAGTTTTACATACAGTTCTTTTTCATTTTGGCTTTACAACCTGTCATAGGTGTTTTTAGTACATATAATACATGTATAAGAAGAAAGCACTTAAGTTTTTGGTAAGCCTGTACATGTCAGATAGCAGTATCAGGCACAGGAAGACAATCTCTAAACTACTCAAACCATACTTTAAAACCTTAATTTTTGCAAAATAACTTTTGAAAATTTTTATCAGGATATTTGTTTTTAAATTTTATTTTTCTTTCATCTCTCATGGATGTCTTTAAGACTGATGAAATTGGATTCTCTCGCAGCTCCATAACATTTTTTGTTGATTTTTTTTTTTTTTTTTTTTTTTTTTTTTTTTTGGTACCAGGGATCGAACATAGGACCTTGCAGTTGCAAGGCATTTGGCGGCACCATTGAGCTTGAGCTGAAATCCTTGGCCCTCCATAACATTTTTTACACAGTTTCTAAAAGTCTGTGCTTTAGGATAAATTTCATGAGCTACAAAGTAGCTCAGTTAACAACTTAATCCATTAAAGTTATAAAAGTCAGTTGTGAGGAATTTTTAAAATACTTAAAAGTACAGAAAGTAAAATGAAAATCACTTGTGATTTCATTATAGATACAGCTAATCTCTAATATATATTGTATAACTTTCAGTAAATAAAATTTATTATTGTAAAATTTATATCATTGCTGTACATACAAATCATAGTGCACTCTTTTAATTTAATCATCATTATAAATTTCCACTGTTACCACAACACTTTCCTCACTGGCTGTGTAAAAGAAAAAAAAAAACATTTTGTGGTCATCTT
This sequence comes from Fukomys damarensis, assembly GCF_012274545.1. NCBI lineage: Eukaryota > Metazoa > Chordata > Mammalia > Rodentia > Bathyergidae > Fukomys > Fukomys damarensis. The sequence goes on along the minus strand of NW_022900932.1, from coordinate 10,258,982 downwards.
GGAGACTGAACCCAGGACCTTACTACGTGCTAGGCAAGTGTCCTACCATTAAGCCCTGATTACTTTGTATAAAAATAACTTGTAATACCCACACTGAGCACACTTTATCCTACTTACTCTTCTTATTTTGGCATAGGAATTATGTTAATTAATTCTCTTCTGCTCATTGAAATGTAAGTCTAAGACAACATAGTCTATATTTTGTTCAGCTATGTCTACCATCTAGAATTGTGCCCATATCTCTGTAAATAATAGTTAATGAATAACTGAGTGTGACTTGGTGTACCGTTTTTTCCTCTGTTGTGCTTTGAATTTAGATTTGATATAGAATATTATATCCTTCATTTCTGATATATTTTCTTCAATTAATTTTTTTTTTTTTTTGGCAGGGATACCAGGGATCGAACTCGGGACTAAGTCAGGCAGTGGCACCACTGAGCTAAACCTCAGCCCCAACTTCTTCAATTAATTTTTAATAATTTTTTCATTTCTTTTTTCTCTTCCAGAACTTCTGTTTTTGATGTTGGAACTGTATTAATCCTCTCATTTTCTTATCCAGTTGTTCATATCTTGTCTTAATTACTTTTTTCTTATTACAATAGTTTTAAGTGCTTTAGAAGAAATACAAATGCACAGTGAATTATTTGGTTATATGTGAATTTATAATAATTATTTACCAATTGGCAGTGTCACAAAAGTAAATACAGTTTGGGTAGTTTCTCATTTGTAGTTCATATCCAGGACTGAGGCAATACATTATCCAAGCAAATATGTGGCATAAATACTGGTGGGGGTGGTTAGGAGGACACGGATATGGTACATAAATGACACTGGTGTCAAGGTAATTGTTGAAACTCCCCTTCCCACTCCCACAATTCCCTGGTTGGAATCAGAGCTGGGCTACTGCTCAGGGTATGTGCTAGTACTTTTCAAGCAAACTCTACAGACAGCCTTGTGTTCAAAAAATGGTGAGGATGTGGCGGTAATGAATATTTCTTAAGAGTCACTATCAGAAGCTATGTGAGATACTTTGCTTGTACAGTTTAATGTTCACATACAACCCTGAAATATGGATGCCATTACTTCCACATTAAAAATAAGGAGGTTGATGGTAAGAGACATTAATTACTTAGCATAAGATCACGCAGTCAGTGCCAGATGTGATACATTAACTAAAAATTGAATTTCATTGAAGTCTTAATGTATGTTAATACTTCTGAGATTTCTAAAATAATTGATCTGTATTTTATTTTAAGATGTTAAAAATAATAACTCCCCTCACTTCCAAAGCAGACATATTTAACCAGTACTATTTACAAAAATTTATCAGAGACTTTTAAAACTCCATAAAAGCTATTAATAAATTGTAATATTGTCTTAGTCCTATAATGTGCTGAATGTTGATTGGTCAAGTCATTGATTTTACATATTTAAGAATTAGTCTGTAATGAAGTGATTACAGATTACAAAATTAGCTGTTTCTAGTTTCTGTTGAATATAGAGAAATAATTGTGTGGACAGAGGTTTTCAAATTTTTCATTTTAATGCTGTGAGCTACTGTTTTCTTATGTGTAAACTATTTCTTTATAAAAATTTATAAAATAATACCACCCAACCCATACAGTTTTGGCAGGAATTAGAACTTACACTTTTGTAAAAATATGTAAAACGTGTCAGATACCTCATGGTGTGTTGCTCAAATCTTAATTTATTTTTGTTATTTTTATTATTTGGTACTTTGCTTAAATTAAGTCTTGGGATCTGGAATTACAGTTTTCATCACTGGACCACATTGTTTTTTGGTAGAGGACACTTCCCACCTATTTCTATTTTTAAGTTGTCTGAAAAGAAATATTTTTAAAAGGGGACAAAAACATTTCTATTTTAGAGGGAAAATGGCCCTGGTGAGGTCTTCCTCGATAGGTCTGAGGACACATACAATAATGAATATCTTCTGTTTATCCTCTCTGTTCTTTTCACCCTTCCTTATCCTTGTCCATATCCTAGGAAGCTCATCTCTTTAAATCTCTTGGCTGGGCCTTCTGGTTGAGTTTGCCAGCGGGAGGCACCAGGAGAGTACTGAGATTAGGGTGAGTGTAAGGTCAGAGTTGGCAGGATCCCTCTCAGGTGACTTCTTTAAGCTCTCAGTCCTTGCTAACAGCTCCTCTCTTTCTTCCCTAAGCTTAGGTTTAGTAATGGTTTCTTGCTTTTCTAAAATATTGGCAGAGTAGGGGCTTGTGGTGCGAAGGAGGCCTTATATGTCCCTGGTACAGTGTTTTCCCTAACCCTTCCCACAGAATTTTAAATACTGTAGATCCTTTGTTAAACTCTCCTCCAATGACTCAGTTTATGCTGTTTCTCTACAAACTCCTGACTTACAAGCAAGCAAGTACACGCACACAAACACACACACACACACACACACACACACACACACACACACACACACACACACACACACACGAGTATTCCTCATTTAATGACCTACCTGGTTAACAACTGTTAGGACTTATGACTGAGGCATGCTGTTCAGACTTATGACCTGCCACTTGGATTTTAACCTTTTTTTTCCTTTGTGGTACAGTTCTGTACATTTTGTTGGCAGAGTCTTAATATCTTTTTCTTTTGTATAGTAAACCCTGTTTATATAGTTCTATAATCATTTATAATTGTACAGTACTGTAGTTTTATGTTCTGTTATACATTATAGTACTACATGTGAGAGTTGTGAAAATAAAAGCAAAGTCACCAAGTTGGAGTTTCCCTTTGACTGTTTCTTTGTTCTGAATATTGTAGTGTACATACTATATACAGTTACTCATTTAATGACCAATTCATTTAATGACCTAGTCTCAGGAACTGAACTCAGTTGTTAAGGAATCTCTCTCCTGTGATATTATAGGTACATTAAATATGTTGTGCAGATAAATATAGCATTCATGAAAAGACAGATGTCTTCAGAATATATATTTCCATAATGTCTGATGCTGGAGCACAATAAGCTACCTGACAGTTTTTGTAGATTGAGGTAAACAAAGCAACCTCAATATGATTTGCCTGTTTTGATACAGAAGGAAGTGATTTGGAGCATAGTCTTGTGAGACCTGTTGATCATCTATGATACAGGTAGAGCAGTTGTGCTATAGGGCTAGAAAAATTCAGCTGTGTACTCACTTTATTGGGCTCACTTCTAAGGACTATAGGTGATAATAAAATTGATTCAGTTGGAGTTCAATAAATTCTCATATAAACAGACTCTTTAGAAGTGATCTCACCTTTGAAACTTTTTGATATGTAGAAATGTCTCATAAGTGCACATATTTTCTCAAGGGTTATATATTCACTTATGAAGCATAGGAAACAATTCAGCAATCAACACTATTATTCTTGGCTCTGTGATTGTTTTATGTGTTTAATTTTTATCTTACACTCCTGGTTATTAAGTTTCTTCACTACATACTTTATCTGTTTTTCTGTCCACCAAGATATTTACCACTCAGTTGGACAAGAGCAGTGGCTTTATGAATACTAGTTTCACTATCAAGGATATTTGGACATTTCCAGTGATTTTTACAGTTAAGCAAGTTCATAGTTCTGTGATATCTTATTAATATATTGGTTTCATGGGCCCCTTGCAGTGACCTATAGAAGCCCCTTCACTAATGTGCCATAATTACACGTTCAAAACATAGGTTTCAACTGTGCCAACTGTGTAATCACTGTAACCATGAAGAATTCTTGGAAGCTGCTAAGATGCCAGGAAAAGGCATGTGAGGAAATATAGGAATAGATGCTTTATTGATCTCCTAATGACCATATCTGGATTCCATCTATTTTACAGTCATGTTTATTGATGAACACTTTGTGTATCATTGCTGTGCCTTAATCCTGGATTTTCTGAATCATTTTCATCCCTGCCTTTTCTGATAGGTATGGGATCAGTATTGCCTGAACCCAGCTGATGTGATGATTTGTTGATGGCTGCTATATTTTAAGTTATTAGAGAGTATGTGTTTTTAAGAAAAACAAATCATTTTCGTTGAGCCATTTTGATAATGTCTAATGTAGGCATTCCTCATTTAATGGCCTGACTGCTTAAGAACTATTAGGACTTACAGCTGAGGCACACTGTTCAGACTTATGACTCACCACTCAGACTTACAATCCATCTTTTTTGGGGGAAATATACTTCTGTACATCTTTTTTACAGAGCCTCAATGTCTTTTTTTGGTACAGTATATCTTGTTTATACAGTGCTGCAATTTTTGCTGATTATACGGTACAGTACCATAGTTTTATATTATACATTACAGTGGTACATGTAAAAGTTATATAAATAAAAGCAAAGTAATCAGGTTAGAATTTCTTTTGACCATTTCTTTGCTCTGAATATTGTAATGTACATCCTATATATAATTCCTCATTTAGCATCCAATTCAAATAATCTAGTCACAGGACCATTGCTCAGTTGTTAAATGGAGAAGTGTCTGTCTCTCCCTCCCTCCCTTCCTTCCTTAATATTCCTATGTGGATCATTCCCAGAGATGCCCTACATACACATCCATTAGTTGAGACTGAGCCAGATAAATTCTGAAAACAAGTTTTCTCCAAGTCCTGATTAAAGATTGAAGGAGTGTACAGTCTTATTTACCTGTAGGCTAAGTGTTCATCCATGCTACTATCTTAACAGCATCAATTCCACATGAGTAGGAATATTTTCTTTAGACATTTTAAAGATAAATTTTAGCAATGTCTTTGGGACTCTTTTAAAATAAACCTAAATGTAGCCTGGTTTTCTTGTGTACAATTGCAAAAGTGTTAGCTTAACACACTATTCCACGCAGTATAGAAATTATACTACCTATCTTGTAATTGGTTGATGTCCAGCATATGCTTATTGGACTTGTTCATTTTGGAATACAGGTTTATCTGCTCCCACTTATTGTATGTCTTAACTTAAAAAAAGTCTCAAAATTACTTCAGCATGTTTTGATTTATTTTCATCCTGTCATTCGTTTTGCTCTTGTTTGCTTTCTTTGCTTTCTACTACTTAGTTTAATTTCCAGTTTGCAGCCAGTAACTGGCCTTTACTAGCTGTTTAGTAATGTTTTATTGGGTGAACAAACTAGGTACCAGTGTTAAGGTAAAAATAATAGTCCTTTTATTGAATGCTTACCTATTCATAATAGCTTCACCCACATTGCTATAATTTCAAGATTTTCCTTTTTGTAATGTCACTGCCCTATAAGCAAGAGGAGTAAAAGGCAAATATGTACTTGGCCACTGTTATATTTTAGTTATTATCTTTTCTCTGCATTTTTGCCTCAAATTTCTTGTTTTTTTAAATATTTTCTGCAAGGTAACTGGTTTTACTCCTGGTTGGTTTTGGTGATTTGGTACACTTACACCAAGTTATTGAGTACACTCACACAGAAGCCAGAGCTGGATTCTTCAGTCCTCATCCATCCTGCTGTAGTTCTTGCATCTATCTGTCACTACCCAGATAAGCCTGTCATACAACTGTCATAATTGTCTTATGCCAAATTACTTATATGCTATTTTAATACACATTGACGAAGAGTCTCTACCCTGAAAGGGGAGCTTTCTTGTAAAGAAATCCTTAAAAATAGAATGATTTGGGTAACCTCACTAAAGTTGTTATACAAGGCACCCAGGCAGCCCAGTGGAAAGGGAGTAGTTAGTTCTCTGCCTGAATTAAAGAAGACTTCAGAGAGATGGACACATCTCACCCACAGTTTTGAAAGCTATAGATGCCTGTCTTCTCTATGCTGTTTCCTGTCTCAGAATAAGACCATAGGAGAGTTTTTTTTTTTTTTTATGGTTATACTGTTATATCCTGATGTGAATGAATCTGAGAACCAATATCCCAATTTGGGTTTTACTTACTAAAATTAAATGTTTTCATACCTTGTCAATTTATTAGTAGAATCTCTTTTTCATCTCCCCCTAACCAAGAATGAGCCATCCCTACGTAGTATCTTGTTTTTGTGAATTTCTCTCTTTGCCTGAATTACATTATATGTTATTTGATCTTTACAGTGATCTAAGTGTAATATGACCTAAACTTTATCATCTGTTGAATCATTTCATAATAACCTGAATATGGGAGTGATGCCTGGGCACAGGAAGCTTGACTTTTCATTTAGTTTTACATATACTACACCTAATTTGATAAATACTATACACAACAGGCATTACTTTTCCTATGCAAGCAGTGTTTGGATACAAAATTTGAATAAGTCCTTTTCTCTGTGACAGACAGAGAGGGAAGTATATACAAATTTTCTCTATTCATCATATAGTGAAAGCATGGGGCAGATGAGAAATAGAGACCGGTGTCTTTTATGCATTAGTAACTATGGTGCTGTAATCCCATTTTGCAACTGTCTTTGGCTTTCAAATATGTGCTATTGGGTAGGTTACAGAAATATTTAACTGTCACCTGCTGATTTGTGTGCCATGGTAAACATGATAAAATAAGTCATTAATACTATATAAGAGCCCAACATCATACTTCCTCCCACACTCTTACACTTAACTAGGCTGGTTATTATTTCCACTGGCATGACTAAGTGGGTTTCCCTTTGAGAGTTGACTCCCATATACATCTCTCCAAATTGTATAGCTTCTTGTGATTATTCTTTATTCTTATATAAGCACTTAATTGTGGAATCAAGAGTCAACTGTACTAAGAGTTAAATAGGATCAGAAAATAAATACAGAAAGGCTCTTTGAAGCTCATTTGTTATTCATTTGCCTTTAATTCCCTTCTTGAAGAATCTGAGGATCGGAAAAATCAGCTTTTCAATGTAAAACTATAGCTACAAAAGTGGACACATAGTAAGATATGCATTATATGTCTTGTTGAAGTGATTTCCCATGGGAAATCATTACAGAAACAGTTCTTTGTCAGAAGAATCCATAATTTTCCTTTTAAGTTTAGATGAGACTACATCTTATAAGAAAGTAATTTTAGTGGTGCACATGTGTTGAATGTGTTTGTATACCCATGTTATATATGTACCCAGGATATATGCCACTATCCCAATATAAAACTGAAACTTTCTAAAGTTAGATATATCTTTAGCAATTTATATACTTGTTCATATTTAAAATGTTTAAGACTGAGCTGAGGATTTAGCTCAGTTGTTCTGCTGCCTGCCTTGCAAGTGCAAGGTCCAGAGTTCAATACCTGGTACTATGAAAAAAAATTGTGTGTATATATATGATATATGTGTGTGTGTGTGTGTGTGTGTGTGTGTATATATATATATATATATATACACACACACATACATATATTTAAGACAATGGAAGACAAATCTCCAATAATGAATAAAGAAATCACATGATAGGGAAATACTAAGTCACATCTCTAAGATCTCTAATATCTTGAGTGGTAATTTCATCTCGTTACAAATACATTTCCTCTCATGCACTGCTTAGTTCTAAATTCATAGACATACTTGCATAAAGTCACTGGCTTGGATGGTTTGATCCACTACCACCACCAATTTTCCTCTTCCTCTTTGCCTGTTTTCTTCTCCTCCCTTCTCTGTCACCTTCATCTTCCAACCATTCATATCCCAACAACTAAAATGTTTGGACAGGCAGATGTCCTCTTCATATTACAAAGGGATTACATTTTGATAAACCTGTCTCTGTTTTACAACACGGAAGACTAATGTGTGTTAACCACACAACTTCCAAACAGCAGAGCTTAGCAGCATAGTGTGTTGTAGAGCACTGGATAGTTCTGTGATCACATGGCTGTCTGAGAACCATGGCTGCTTTCACTGCCAGGTATCACCTTAGAGTACTCACTACATGTCACAAGTCTAGGTAAAGATTAAATTGAATGTACGGTTTCTCCTAAATGTGTAGTTCTTGCCATCTAAAAGTTAAAAAATCTTAAGTTAAAATTCTAAGTCAGGACCATCTATAGATACTTTTATGGGCAGATTTTTTAATACAGTGTAAAGTTTGATTTAGTGATCACATTTTTCTCTTATTGGAATAAGAATCTTGTAGAGTAGCATAAGTAGCTGTATGTTAATATTTTATTACTTAGTTTACAGTTTTGTTTGTATATCTCTCTTAGGTTTGTCATGAGAGTTAAATGAGATAATATATAAACAATGTGAAGGACAGGAAAGTACTTTCAATAAAAAATAATATTAAAAAAGGATTTCCAGCTTCTGATTAAACATGGACAGTACTGTATTTGTATCAAAACTCTCAAAACCCCAATAAAGAACAACACAGTTGATTAAAAGGCATAAACCTGCAAAGGTAAAGAAAATAGGAGAAGACTAAATAGCAAGTGACAAAAGTTAAAAAAAATCTGGTAGCTTAAAGTAGGTACAAACGCTAAAGTCTTGACAGGAAAATAAAGCCTTATAACATGGAAAAACTCAGTATTAAGCACACCTCTGAAGAAATTCTGGGTAGACTAGCACCAGAAATATTTGTAGAAAATATAGAAATAGAGGAAGGGTTTTACCATAGTACACAAACAAACCATATAGGCAGTCAGCCACCTCTTTGCCATTCTGGAGATATAGAAGAGTTCTACTGTCTGGAGAGGTTCAGTTCAAAATAATAAAAGAGGTATGTATAGGAAAGGAAGAAGATTGTCATTATTTGCAGATGATATGATCCTCTGTGTAGAAGTCTCAAAAAATTCCATCCAGATACTCCTGGAATTAGTAACCAAATTCAGTAGCATAGGTGGACACAAAATCAGCACACAAAGGTCAACAGCATTCCTGTACAGTAATAATGAACTCACAAAGAAATTAGGAAAGCAGTGCCATTCACAAAAGTGTCAAAAATGAAATACTTAGGAATTAAACTAACCAAGGAAATGAAAGACCAGTACAATGAAAACCATAGTTCTCTGAAAAAGGAGATCAAAGAAGATGTCAGATAGAAAGATATCCCTTTTCCTGGTCAGGCAGAACCAATGTTGTTGAGATGGCCATACTTCCAAAACCAATGTACAGATTTAATGCAGTCTCGATCAAACTACCAAAAACATTCCTCACAGAACTGAGAAAATAATCCTAAAATTTGTATTAACCCAATAGCAAAAGTAGTCCTATGCAACAAGAGCAAAGTAGAAAGCATCACCACTCTGGACTTCAGAGTTATAATACAAAGCTGCAGTGGTTACAAACAGGATAGTGTTCACAAGATAGACATGTGGATCAGTGGAATAGAATAGTGGAAGCAAAACTAACTCCTGGTACATTCAGCTATCATGTCTTTAACAAGGGGGCTAAAAGCATACTCTGAAGGAAGATACTCTCTTTCAACAAATGGTGTTGGGAAAACTTGCAATCCATATGTGGAAGACTGAATCTAGACCCATAAAATGCTCTGGGCCAACACCCTTCCTCTTTTGTGCCTTGTTCACATGCTGTTTGCCTTATTTTGTGACAAGAAGGCCCTCAATAGATGACAGCACCATACTTGTGGACTCCTTAGCCTCTGGAATTGTGAGCCAAAGGAGCTCCTGTTGTTTATAAATTTCTTCAGCAGAAATTGGACTGAAAAAGGACAGTCTCCCTTGCTAGGTATACTGATTCACATGTTAATTTCACTTATAATCACACCCAGAATAATTTTTGGCCAACTGTCTGGACACTCTATGGTCCAGTTAGGATGACACATAAAATTAACTGTTGCAAGTACACAGACGCTCAGAGAACAGAAATTACTGGCACTTACATGTGGAATTACGGTACATGGGAGAAAAACAAGAAATGTAATGAGAGTGAGGATATAGGGAAAATCTGACTCTACCAAGTGGTAAAGACCATATTCATGTTACATAATAGTGAATTATTATAGATCTTGGAACAAGACTTTGAGCATTATATTTGAGGAACATCGTTTTAGCAGTTATATCTATTATACACAACAATTTGGAAACACTACAACTTAGAAACTAGTTAGTAAAATTTCCCAGTGGCCCGGATTGAGGTAAATTCTGTGGAAGTAGACAGCACATTTCATGGTTTTGGGCAGTTTAAAAACAAGAAAATCAACAGAAGCTGAGAAACGTGTTATAAAGTGGGGGAAACAATTTGAAAATTAATGTCATTGACAGCAGAAGGAATTTATTTGTGGAATCAAAGGTGTGAGATTTGAGATGATATGTATGGTGTACCTTGTAATATTCTACCATTTCATAAAATGATTAAAATGCAAGCATGCTGAGTTTTAATGTTATGTGATTTTTAAAACTTTTAAATAGTTGTTACAAGTATACATTATTAGTTTACTCTGAAGAATAGAAATATTTATCAGAAAAATTGAAGTTTATAACAATTGCTATTGTGGTAGAATAATTATGTCTTTCAGCAAAATATTTTACTTAGCTGCAAATAAACCTTTACATGATTACTAGTCCTGTATACTTATCCATATAGTTAAAAAAAACTTGTATGCTTATTATATTAGTGACTAGGCTTAAAATACTGCTCTGCTGTGTAATTTTTAATATATTTTACAATACAATTAAATATACACTATTTTATTTGTAGTAAAAATTATATATGCATTGCTATTTCATATTAGTTTAATTACTGCCAGAAATATTTCACTGGCTGTAGTGAGTAATGACTTAGAACTTCCATTTATTTTTATTTATTTATTTTTCTCATTGAGTTTATTGGTACATTTTAGGTATACAGTATAGTTATATTCATCATTGGGATCTTGTACCTTTACATAACAGATCTTTGTTCTCATTTTTCCCCAGATCCCTGTCCTCCCTTCACCCCCTCCTCCCTTCCCTATTTACAAAAACTTTATTTACATTTTTTTGCTTTCTCATATCTTTTTCTTGTCCCTTATTTCCTTTCCCCTACCCTTCCCACTTTCCCTACACTTTTAGCCCTTTTCTTCCTATTTCACATTATCAATTATACCATTATTTATTATTATAGTTTTCACACCAAAGAAACTATTATTTACACATATGTGACTTATTTATTTCACTGAAGAGCATATCCTTAGTATGCATCCATTTTCCTATGAATGACTCTAACTTCTCATTCTTTTTTTTTAATTGAGTTTATTGGTACATTTTAGGCATACAGTACAGTTACATTCATTATTGGGATCCATTTATTTTTAATAATCATGAAAGTAAAATATTGCTTATAATATAGAATCGACTTTTGTGTTTTTGAACCCAGGATGTAAAACATGGCCAGGCAAGTCTTCACCCACTGAGCTATATCCCAAGCCCTTAAGAAATTTTCATTTCTGGTTTGATACAAGATCTCACTAAGCTGCCCAGACTGCCCTGGAATTTGTAATCCTCCAGTGTTAGCTTTCCAAGTAGAACTTTGTTTTCTTGACTCTGGAGATCTTAGGAACATAAGAGATACTGATTTCCTGTTTCTAGTATTGTTTTCATATTAAATGCACTAGTCTTTAGCTTAGTACCTTGTGAATCTGGACTGCCAAGTTTCTAACCTGTTTTTTAAGATAGTGTTGTTTAAGAGGGGTTGACCCCACTATTTGGCTGATGAACATAAGCAGAAATTTTTAGATGTAAGCCAGTAATACATGTTTTGATGTGGATTACATTAGCTAATGAAACTTCTCTCTTGCCTTAGTAAAGTCAGAGTTTCTTCAGGGCTGGGTGGCCTGGGCAAAGTAATAGTGATCTTTTCAGTCACAGAAGCCTGCTCAGCAGACAGAGCCCAAGCCATGGTAGGGAGAGCCTAGTATATTCATTAAAAGATATAAGAAAATTGTGTAGAAGAATAGCAAAGATGAACTGATCCTGTTACATGAGACAGGGTTTTAAGAAAGTGATTTAAAATGTTGCACTCTTGCATGTTTTTGTTTTGTTTTGTTTCCAGTACTGGGGATCGAACTCAGGACCTTGTGCTTGTGAGGCAGGTGCAGTGCAGCTGAGCTAAATTTTGATTAATTTGGTTCTTTTTCTTGTAATTGTGTCTGTAAATTCATTTTGTATTATCTGTATGTAGTATGGATAAACCATTGATTAATTGGGAACACTATTTGGCAACATGTATTAATTCTGATCCTTTTTGGCATATGTGAGATTATTATATCTGTATAAGTATTTTTCATTTTTCAAATTATCCCGTTCTTCATTTAAGAAAATAAAAAATAGGCCAGGGATTTAGTCAGTGGTTCTGCTGCCTGCTTTGCAAGTGGAAGTACCTGAGGTTTGATCCCTAGAACCAAAAAACAAAATAAAATAAAAATAAATAAAAAGTTACCTCCCAGTGCTATCTCCTGGATCTAGGATATGTACCTTATATTCTTCACATTGATTGCCTGTATTTTAAACTCTACACAGAATTGTTTGAAAAGGGGTATGTACACATATTTCCCTGACACTTCCAGAAATATGTTCATGTCTACTGAAAACGGTTAACATTTCTTTTGGGATAGATAGGTCATCTTTTTAGAAACCTCTCCCCGCACAAAAAGTTTTTTTTTTAATGGTTCACAGTTAAATTTAAATTTCCAAATTTAGGTAAGATTATGTTTAGATACCAACCACCAGAATCCAGGAAGTTCAGTGGTAAAGTTTACACATCAGGAGTTTATAGTCTTTTTAGAGAAGGTTTGAAGCTTACTAGCGAAACCATTTCAACATTGTGCAGAACTTCTTTAGCACAAATGGACTATTTAATTTAATTTTTATTTAATTTATTTATATGATCATTAAGATAATACTGTGTCACTTTTTAAAGCTTGGCTGTTCAGACTGTATTAGATTTATTTCTTTCAAAGAAGGATGCATTGAGGAACAGCTTTTATATATAAATATTTTTATAATATTTCAGCTTGGGTAGAATTGGTTTGGTGCAATCAGCATGGTTTGATCAAATTTGGAGATGTTATAACCACATTTTTGTAGTGTTTTCTCTATCTTTATTTTTTTCAGATGGAGTATTTTATGTTCCTTACAACTAATCAAAATAAGAAGCTGAGTTTGCCTTTGCCAAAAACTAGAACTATCATTTTTCACATTCTTTTATTTTCCAGGTCATTTTCAAGTAAGATTGTGTTTCTAGGGCTTCTGGATTCCTGAAAACTATGACTTTGATGATATAAGGGCCCAAATAAACATTTCAGGAGGAATCTAACTTTTCATGCAACATATTTTGTGTTGTGCATTCCAGATAGTTAACTTTTGTATGCATGTGATTAGTGTGAAGAAAAATTAATGCCGTCCGGTATTATGATTTATGGACTGAATCATGTACCCACTGAAGACTTGCCAAAATGAAAAACATTTTTTTCAATTGGATATTAGAAACAGCTACTGTTTCTGTTGATCTTTTAAAGTTCTGAATGGGCCTATTTCAAATCATACCAGCATGAGGGCTCAGATTAATAATATACTTATTCACCTAGTGATACTGAGTAAAACCATTGCTCACATGGGTATGTATGAAGGATAAAATTTCATAAAATTATTTTCAGGTGCATTAATGCATGTATAAAAGCTCTGTGATTTTTCTTTTGCATGAAAGAAATCAAGGTTTTCTGTTTATTGTATTAGTTATAGGTGGACTCATAAATTAATTTAAATGCTTTTTTAATCTTAAAACATATGTCATTTTGCTTGATTATTCAGTATGTTTATCTCCCTTGAGATATCAAGATTGTATATTGTTTAAGAAAAATTCCTAAATTTCCTTCATTTTAGTTACAGCAAGCTGCAGAAGTTTCTCAGCTGCGGGGAGCAAGGGTAATCTCTGCTGAAGATCTTCTATTTTTGATGCGTAAAGATAAGGTAACAAAACAGTTTCATTATGTTAAATGCTAGGCCTGGTGCTTAATTGAAGTTAATAAGGAAGTTTATATGCTCTTGTTACAGCTTTCAAATTGGAATCATAACTACTGATGTTTTAGTCTTCATGGTTTATACAACAAAATCAGTATACTATATATAATACAATTAGTATTTTTTATAGGGACAGGCACTTATGGAAAACTGTGCTAACAAGTAATCCTCAGTATGAAAATGTCTGTTTAGACATTTTCATTGCTATATAATATTCAATAAATATTGACTGTATGCTCTGTGTTATAAATGAGATCTAACTGGATGGTATATTTATTTTTCTTTATATCTTAACATAATCAGGATTACAATCTTTCATATGCTAAATTTTTAAATACAGAGTTTATTCTGTGATTCTAGCCTACAGGAAAAAGCAAAATCAGTGAAGATGAGTATATGAAAAATGTAAACATATACTATAATATCTGTTTTTTATAAACTCTTGGTATCAATACATTTAAGTTGGTACTTGTGTCTAATTTTGTTGTAATTATTTCTATGAGCAGATAGTTTAAAATAAAGTACAATATTTTCCATGTCTTATTTAATCATTTCTTTGTTGATATAAAGAATGTAAAGGGAAAAATAGTCTTCATCAAGAAGCTTATGGTCTTAGGAAATCTGATGGCTTAGTTGAACAAGCCGCTGAAACTTAAGAGAATTTCAAGGTTGTGAGACTGGAGTTGTACAAGTGGAGAGCTCTGCCTAAGTAAGGCAAAGCTCACATACCTGTGGAGAATGAGCCAAGTGCAAAGAGAGGAGCCAAGGTCCTCGTTCAGTAGTCAGAGCGAAGTGGCCTGTGGCTCTAGGATTAGTAGGAAGGAAGAAATGGAGAGAAAGTGAGGAATCAGAATAAATCACCACAGTTTGATGACCTCTCTCTTGATACTTGGAGTACCACACAGAAGAGGTGCTTTGAGGAGAAAGCCTGGGTGATGTTGGCAGAAGAACAGGGAAATCTAAAAGATGCTTGCTATAGGCAACCAGAGAACACCAGGGTTGGCATGAGGACACTACAGAACATTTGCCAGAAGTAAAGAAATTGGCATACCCACACTGACACTTCTCTTTGCCCTTTGGGGAAGTACAAAATTAAAATCATATTGAAATGACAGGAATATTCCCTGCTTGACAGTGCTTTCCTACTGTCTAGGGGAACTCTTCACCAGAAGAGTTTTACTAACCAAGAACATAGAATTTTATTTATACACTGACATGTTCCAAAAAGAATTTAAACAAGCGTAGATGAGTAAAATATCAAACAAAATTAAAATACCAAATGGAATCAGAACAGAGAGAAAAGAAGGACAGCAAAAGATTTATGGGCTGGTATGCTTTTTGTCTTAATACAAGTAGAGCCAGTTTATATTCAAGCAGTATTTATTGGCTGCTATGTTTCACATATTGCACAAAGCAAGCATCACCTCACCTCATGAATTCCTCACAAAGGGGCGCAGTAGGCAGGTACTTTTCTTACTGTGCAAGTGAAAAACTAGTTACAAGCGTATGTACTATTTGTGGCTATGCTGAGCTTCAGTTGTGAGGCTACCTCTGTCTCCCTCTACCTAAAAAGATGATTAGATCTGTGTGTGTCAAATCTGTTGGAGATGTCAGATGATGCACATGTAAAGAGCTGTGTAAAATCAGTAGGATTCAGATATTGGAAATCTTGAGTTGGGGCCCAAGACCCTGGGTCCCATCCTAGTCTCAAAAGGAGAGGTGTAGGGATGTTAAACCTGAAAGTCAGACACTAGTGATAATACCTACTAAGTGCAATCTCAGAAAAGGTCTCAAAGTGGTATCAGTTATTTTTAAAAGTTAACGAGTTTTTTTTTACATAAATATAAAGAATATCATCCTGAAGACTTAATTATCATTCATATGCTATGAGTGTCCTAAAAAGAATAGTTTCCTAATGTAGGTTACAAAATGGTTTTTGGGAAGTAAAACATGAACTAACTCATCTAATGGAAAGATTTTCAGGGAAGAAAACAAACAATAAATGTTTATAACTAAATTTCTTAAAACTTTCTTAAAAGTATATAAAAAAATTCAAGAACATTAGCACACTTAATATGGGGAATGTGGTACTTATCACAGTCTCCAAAAACAATTTAAAGCTTTTATACACATAGAAAAGTAATTATTATGATTTTGGAACTCTGGATATTTTCAAATTAGAAGTACTTGTGTTTTAGCTTTTATATTTAATTTGGTGGCTGCATTTTATTTCATAGTGTTGCGCTATGGACTGCTGTTATCACTGGTGATCCTGTGATACTAGTTTCTTAAATGTAGTTATCATATTTTGTGAAGTGAATGTGTATATAAACGTTCTTACTTACATTTTTTTAGAAAAAGCTGAGAAGACTGCTGAAATACATGTTCATGCGAGACTATAAATCAAAGATTATCAAAGGAATAGATGAGGATGAACTTCTGGAAGGTAATGGGAACAAAATTATAAACTAAAAATGCAATGCCTTATGACCCATGTGTGGTGGATGACCTGTTTTTTATAATGTGAGGGTAGCTATTCCCATCATATAAAATACTGTATATGTGCTGCTTTTAAATAATATAGTTTGGAAATTATGCAAAAATGTAATTAGTTGGCAGTTTCATCTTGTGATCTTTCTGTTACATGACTTGATAACAATCTAGCATTTCAGTTCTTTCTATAATGTATACTACTTTATGTCAGACAATCATAGAAGTAAAAATCATGTAGATTCAGTTTAATTGATTTTTGCAAATGTGGTTTGCATATAGTACATGTAGGGAATCAATCATTTTTGAAATTGACACAGATTTTTGTTAATTCATCATAAGTATCTGATATATTTTATTCTATAAAATCACCTCATTTGTGCTCGCTTCAGCAGCACATATACTAAAATCACCTCATTCTGGTTTGTTAGTCCTGTGCAATTTAAAATCTAACAAAAAGCATAACAAGGAAAATTCTCTCTGAGTTCCCCATCTTAGAATATTTAGAAAAATATTAATGTTGCAAAATAAAATAGTGTTATTCTGAAAATAGATAAGTACTAAATAATATTTACTGAATCAAAATAGATTCACAGAACTTAATTTAGAAGTAATTTATTTGGAAGTGTTTTTGGAAATAACTCATATTAGAAACGCTTTTGGAAATAACTCATGTTTTTTATTGACTGTGTTCCTTGTTACAGTGGTATTTATTTTTAATTACATACATAGATAAATCAGGTAACTGAAAAAAAACTACTAGATAAAGGAGAATTTCAGAAAACTTGACTTTAAAAACTGAAAATAAACCACTTACTTTCATTTACCATCAACAAATCACTTGAAATAACTCCCAGGTTTTTCTGATTACCTATATTATGCATTATCACCTATTTAATAGTCTAATAGTTCTCATAGAATTTAATTCCTGGAATATAGTTCTACAGATGAGTTTACATGTTTCCTTTTATGGAGTTCACTAGGAATACAGACTTGGAAGGCAGCTATGCTAACTATTATACCACCAACGCCTCCAGGAATACAGACTTGAAGGGGAAAAAATACCTGGATTCCAGTCAATCCCAGTTCTCTGCTTTTTCTGTGTATTACTGGACATTCAGTTCTTTCATGTCTCAAGAGAGAAATTATACACATGGAGGTATTACAGAGTTAAGCACTTGGTAGCATGTCTGCCACTGAATGGGTAAGCCCAGTTGATACTGTGCTGTGAACACCTAAAAACTCAAACTAGAAACGTTATTATTCACTTGGGCTAATACCACCACATGAGTTTGATGCCCTTGCTCTTTTTATTCTACATCTTTCCACTTTATCTTCATTTGTAAGATCAGAATTTGTGTATCTTTTAAAAAGAACATCAAAACTTAAAAAATAGTTGACAGAAACTATAAGACAAAATACTCAGGTAAAGTACATATAAGCCTGAGATAGAACTGCCGCCCTGGTTCAGGTGGGCATTCTAGAAGTGAGCAATTCAGAGAGGAGGCTAGTACCTCTGAAATGCTAGCAAAAGGCAAAAGAGTAGATACCCTAGAAGTAAATAGAGGAAACAGGGAAAGACATAGCTAAGAAGAGCCCTCTTAGGGTCATCACAAAACTTAAAGGCTGAAACAGTTTGACTCTTCAGATAGGTCTAACATTATTTAGATCACTATGAGGATCAATGTATGCCAAAGGTATTATTAAAAACAGTTCAACCAGTGAGCGATTCATGAAAGCTAACAGCTGTATGAGGTACCAGTAGAGCCAAACCAGCAAGAAACCTAATGGTGATATCAGGGAAAATGACAGCCAGAGACAACCTGATTAAAGCCACAGTCACTCCTGGTGATGGAAAATGCACCCCATGGCCCTACTATATAATAAGCAGCATCAGAGGCTGCACATTACAAGCAGAGAGACCCTGTTGTACTTGCCCAGCCAACATAGAAACAACTAAATATTCTGAAGTGGCAACCAGCCCTAGAAAAGGGAGGGAATTATTATTAAGAGGTGTGATGATATGTTATCTAAAATGTCCATTTTCAACAAGAACAAAATACTAGACATAAAGAAACAAATATGATCTATTAAAAATATGAAGAAAATGAAACAATAGAAATTACCCTGTGGAGACCCAAATGTTGGACTCAGCAGACAAAATCTTCAAAGTAGCTATCAATATTGTGAATACCAGTATGTTCAGATTACTAAAGGAAATCATGTTTAAAGAACAGAAGGAAGATATGATGACAGAAAACAAATTGAGAATTTAGCTCAGTGGTTCTGCTACCTGCTTCAATCCCAAGTTCAATCCCCAGTACCAAAAAAAACAAAAACAAAAACAAAAACAAATGAACAAACAAAAAAAACCAAACTGAAATTATGGTGTTCATAAGCACAGTGACCACAATAAAAAATTAAATAGGGTGCCTCAACAGAAATTTTGAACTGACAGAAGGAAGAATTGGTGAATTTCAAGACATCATTAAAGATTATACAACCTGAAGAGTCAAGAGTAAAGAAAAATTAACAGCTTCAGAGAAATGGGGGGGGCATCATGAACTGTATCACCGTGTATATTATGTATCAGAAGGAAGAAAGGGGAGCAGAAAATAAGTATTCAAATAAATAATGACTGAAGATTTCTCAAATTTGATAAAATTGTTAGAATACATATCCAGCCATCTCAATAAACTTCGGTGGAATAAGTTCAAACAAATCCACTCTGATGCCCATTATAGGAAAGACAGAAAATCATGCCGGCTACCAGAAAAGGTATTTGAAAATGTGACCTTTGGGAAGTGAGTGTATTGTGAGGCTAAGCCTCAGGAACAGTAGTGCCCTTCTAACCAGAGATGAGCGAGGTTCCTTCCTCTCAGATGGCGGGCACATGGCCATTTGCAAACCAGAAAGCAGCCTTTACCAGACACCAGATCTGCCAGCACTTTGATCTTGGCCTCTCAACTTCCAGAACTATGAGAAATAAATGTTTGTTGTTTAGACCACCCAGTTTATGGTATATCCGATATAGTATCCTGAACAATCATCTCAGAAAGGCCCCAAGTTAATGGTGAAGGTCTGATACGCTCTCCCCAAACATTGCAAACAAGACAAGGATCTGCGACTGTGCCACTTACCGTGCAGCACTGTGCTTAGGCAGGGAATGAAACAGAGGACATCTAGATTGAAAGAATTAGTATCTGTCTCTAGATGACATGATGTCATATATTTAAAGAATTTAAGGAATCAAAAGCTTTTACACCTAATAGACAAGTTCAGGATGTTTTCAGGATACAAGATATAACAAAATTAAGTATATTTTTATACACTAATGATGAACAATCCAAAAATTAAATTAAGAAAACAGTCCCATTTTCAGTGGCAACAAAAAGAATAAAATACTTTGGAATAAAATTTACCAAATGCTTGCCAACACTGAAAACTACAAAATATTGTTGAAAGGAAGAAATGCTTAGATGAAAATAAAGATATACTGTGTCCATGAATTAGAATACTTATGTTGTTAAAGTTGTACTCACCAACTTGATCTACAGACTCCATATCCTTTCTGTAGAAATGAACAGGCTAATTCTATCACTCATATGGAAATGTCAGATTCTGGCATGGAAATGACTCATTTTCTAGGTTATCCACAGCCCAGAATAGACAAAACAATCTTGGCAAAGAATGAAGTTGGAGGCCTCTTACATATGCATTTCAAAACTTACTATAAACCTACACTAATCAAGACAGGATGGTACTGGCATAAGGACAGTCATATTGGTCAACAGATTGGAATAAAATTGAGTCTAGAAATAGGTCTTCACATTTAGAGTTAACTGATTATGGCAAAGGATTCAGAACAGTGTAACAGGGAAAGAATAGTCATTTCAACAAACATGCTCAGACAACTGTATATTTACAAGCAAAAGAGAATTTGACCTTTTCATAACAAAGTACACAAAAGTTAATGCAATGTAGACCACAGACCTAAATGTAAGAGCTCAAAGTGCAAAATTTCTTAAAAAATAAAGGAGTAAATATTCATAACATTTTGTATAGTAAAGCATTCTCAATATGGAACACTTAAAGTTCAGTCAGCAAAAGAAAAAAATAGGTAAATTAGACTTGATCAATTTTAAAACTTTCGTGCTTTTCTTTTTTTTGTTATTGGAGAATTAATGCAAATTTTATTTTAAAAACACCACATTTTCAACCTTGCCACTTTATTGAATTATTTTGTCATTTCTTGCAAGGTGTGTGTGTGTGTGTGTGTGTGTGTGTGTGTGTAGTCTTTAGGATTTTCTGCATT
Source organism: Fukomys damarensis (assembly GCF_012274545.1). NCBI lineage: Eukaryota > Metazoa > Chordata > Mammalia > Rodentia > Bathyergidae > Fukomys > Fukomys damarensis. Next base: position 10,238,307 of record NW_022900932.1, on the reverse strand, counting down.
TTAGGTACATGCCATCTGTAAATAGGGATTTTTTTTTTTTATTGAGTTCGTTGATACATTTAAGCTATACAGTACAATTACGTTCATTATTGGGATCTTGTACCTTTACAGGACAGGTCTTGGTTCTGAACACTTTGAAGAACATGCAAAGAGCCTAGAGACTGGTGGAAATGTTTGCATATTATAAATTTAAATTATGTGTAGAATAGGTAAAGAACTCTTACAACTCAACAATACAAAGTCAATTGAAGAATGGACAAAGGATCTGAGACATTTCTCCAGAGAACATTTATTAATGCCCAATAGATAGTGGAAAAACTGCTCAGTATCACTAGCCATCAGGAGAATGCAAGTCAAAACCATAGTCACGAACTACTTCATATGTACTATGATGGCTGTGATAAAAAAGACAGTGAAAAGTCCTGTTGGGGTGAGGGGAGTTGGAGTCCTTTCATGTTCTCAGTGGGAGTATAAATGGTGTGGCCACTTAAGGAAGCACTTTGGGAGCTCAAGAAGCTAAATACAGGTATACCAAGTGAACAGAAGTTCAACATATAGTGCAGTGTAATGAAGATGAGTGAAAATAAATATCCACATAAAATATTGTACATGAATATTAATAACAGTATAACTCACAGTAGAAAAGTGGAAACAGCCCAGATGTCTCAAGTAATGTATACATAAATAAATAGGAATATTTTTACCAAGGAATAAAATTTGGCAATAAAAAAGAATTAAGTACTGATGCATGCTAAAACATAGATCAACCTTGAAAGCAGTTAGTAAAAGCCAGTCACAAAGACCACATATTTTATTCTGTTTACATGGAATGTCTGGTATGGACAAATCTAAAGAGACAGAATGTAGAGTAGTTTCCTGGAACTGGGGGCAGGGAGGATTGAGATGGGGAATCATTTAAAAGTCCATCCTTCTGGTTTGACCTGCACCTTTGACTATATTTGCATCTGACTTTCTCAAACTCTTAAGTCCCTAAAGATTTAACTGTTATATAAAGGCCCATATTCTGCCCTCAAATGCATGTTATACATAATTAATAGTGCCTTATTAAAAGCTGCATAATTTAGACAATGGCTGGCTTAAAACTGATTTTTATAGAGAAAAAAATCATGTAATTATAAAGAGAATTGTCCAAAAATCGTTTTTCTATTTGAGGAACATTTTCCTTTCTAAATATTTATTGGAAAATATTCAAAGTGGACACTCATTATACCTAAATGTCAGTAGTTGACAATGTTCATGATATCTTTATTTGCTACAACAGCATGTAATTAGCCACATTAACACAATCAAGTACTTTCACACTTGCTGAATTATGATATTTTTATGCATTAAGTTTACTAACCTGCTGTTGAAATATTTATACCTCTTCCTGACCTTATGCAATAACTTTCTCAGCATTATGTTTTGCTTTTAAAGGAGCTAATGTTATAGGTCTTTGGCAACTCTGGGACTTAGTTTACCACCAGTCCAGCTTCAGAGTCCCAACCTACAAAACTGAATGAATGAGTGTCATGATAGCTTTATCACCTAAGAGAAAGTAAGATTCCTTTAGGTTTTAAATGTAGTGCCACAGTAATATACATAGCATTTTCTTTTCTTTTTAATTTCAGATCTTGGTCTTGTGATTTTTTTTATTTGTAAGTTTTTAAATTTTTGTAATTAGCCTTACCACAATCCATCTATTTTTTTTCTCTAAGCAGCATTTCCTTTTATTTATCCTCTGAATTTTAAATTATATTTCCGAATTTATCTTTATTAATTTCTTCTTCCCATTTTCCCCCTAGTTTAAGTTGGACTCTTAATTAAGTATTTTTAATCATTCTTGTGGGGGTTTTTGTTGTTGTTTTTCAGTGTTACAAAGTGAAACCAGGAATTTTACACTAAGCCATATCCCCAGGCCTTTTTATTATTATTTTTTTTTTCATTCTGAGACAGAGTCTCACTAAGTTGCTAAGTTAACTAGGCTAGGCTTGAACTTGAGATCCTCCTGCCTCAGGCTCCCAGAGTTCTGGTATAGGCATGGGCCATGCCCGGCAGAAAAAGTCACCTGGGATAGTTCTTACAAGAATCAAATCTATAACATTGAGGTTATTAGCACCACATAACTGAGCTAACCAACATGATCTTTCCTTTTTCATTACATCTGGGCTGAAAATTTACTTCTGAGTAGAATTTTCGCTACAGCTAGGATATTTGATGGAAATGTTCTTTTCATTAATTTTTAGATTTTCTATGATTGGAATTTTGATTACTCTTTCTGCTTTTCAAACAAGGGTGTTTTTAAATTCCCCTGTAGATTCACTTCCATTTTGGGAAGATTTTATTATTACTTTTATTATCACGCTGACTTAAAATTTCTACCTTTTGGGAGTCATTAAAATTTTTATTGGGTGCAGGTATTCTCAGACTGATAGCTGCTGTGGCTCCCTTTTCCTGTTTCCTATTCCATTCTCTTGTGCTCCAGCCAGAGCACACAGAGCTTGCTGAACTGTAGTGCAAGCATGGCTGTAGCTATGTAGCAGCCTCTGTGAGTCAATCTAGCTGAGACTGTTTTCACTGTGGTCAAAAGCAGCAAGCAGGAGGCTGGAGTAAGGCCAGGAGGTGGCATACATTGGAAAGTGCTTGGCTTCGGGGTTCTGAGAGCCTGCAGAGGTTGGCATGGACCCCAGAGCAGGCTCTAAATGCTTATGGATGCAAAGGATCTGCCTGGACTGAACTCTTCTATCATTCATACTGAACAAATGTTATAAAAGAACTTGTTTGATAATATTAAAATGTTAAAATTCTTTTGGGCAAAATTACCCTAAAATTAGTAGGTAAATAAAAGGATACGAAAAATTTATTTTATTCAGGTAATAGGATGATTTAAAAAAGCTCTTTTAATTACCAAGAAAAATAACCCAATTGGAAATGGATAAAGGAGAAAATCAAACAGTAAACAGAAAGACTGATCCAGGAAAAGGTGAGAATAGGATTCAATTTAATGGTAGTTAGGGAAATTAAACTTTCAACCCCAGTTAAATCTTATCCAACATTTTCTATGTAGAGAGAAGACCATCCTCATGATTGGAATTGTGAAGGGTTAATGTAGAAAATAGAGATCTAGTAAAATTTAAAATGTTTGAAAACTTTAACTCAGCAGTTCTACTCTGGTTTCTGTGCCATAAGACCAAAGCCACACATACAGAAGACTACATGAAAGGGATGTTTACTGCAGCATTTGCCCCACTAGCAAAAATTTGTAACAAGGTGTATGACCATCAACAGGGGGCTGGTAATTGGTTAGAAAGCTGTGCTACCTACATATTGTAAAATAGTATGTGGTCCTCACAAAGGAACCAAGCCTGTATTCTATCAGTGGACTCAGATTGCTGTCATCAGCTAAGAAATGTGAAATGAAGAGAAGGGGGTGGGTATAGGAACCTCTTTCTAAACAGGAAAACATGGATAGAATACATTTACAAATTAGTGTAGTCTGTGTATGGGTGAGCGTGGAGAAATACATGGGTGAGGGTATCATGGGTAGTGAATGTCTAATAACACAAGAACGAACAAAATAGGGATACAAGCAAAAATCAATACACATGAGATTCTAATTGTAGATATTTATAAAAACTTTGTAAAATTTTGGAAGATGATTAAAATTGAAGAAAACTGGTTCATGAGCTTAAAAATGAAAATTGACCCTCATGTCTTGAGGTATTAAAGAACTTGAAGTTTTTTTATTAAATCTAACAATGCTTACCTTAAGGTGACAAATTCTGAAAGAAGTGTCTTAACAATGATTATGCTTTTTCTTAAGTTTCCTTTTGTGTTATTCATTTTGCTCTTTGAGGGATAATAGTTTATATCTGTTAATCTTTTTATTAGTTGATAATTTCCTACCCTGCTTTCTTTAGTTTCTTTGTTCATAAACTCTACTGTTTAACATTAATATTTAACATTAACATTTAACTGTTTCGTTCAGGGCCAGGAATTTATCTCTGTGGCATGGCACCTACCTTGCAAACACAAAGTCCTGAGTTCAATCCCCAGCACCAAAAAAAAGATTCTTCTTTAAAGATTATTTTGAGAAAATTCTCATTCTGAACTTGACAGCAGTGTGTAATACATGCAGTGGTTGTGCTGATATAAGCCGACTGAGAATATTTCTTTTTTCTCTCCTTATCACCATAAAGAAAAGTTGAGTGGCAGCAATGCAAACAAAAGACAAAAAATTGATCAGGACTTTCTCAGCTCTATTGACCAAACAGGAGAACTTTTGGCAATGTTTGAAGATGATGAGATTGATGAAGTTAAACAAGAAAGAATGGAGGTATAGTACATTCTTCCCATTTTACAATAATAGACAACCTTAAAAGTGCCTCTCCTACTTGGTTCTATTCTTGTGAGCTTTCAATGTCTGAAATCTCCAAACCAGTGATTTTATATCTGATGGCAGCAGTATACAGAGGAACTTTTATTTCCTCCTTGGAAAATGAAAAGGTTTACCTATTCTTGATCTGAAACATGTTTGTGTTATTTTATTCCGTTAAAGAGAACTTATAATTAAATATTTATTTTTTGTTGCAAATTACCCAGTTATCTTGGTGGAAAAGGTACTTTTTACTGCTTTTGTTTTGGCACACAGAATGAAGAGTTGTTTTTCAAATGATTATTTGTATGCTATGGTTGGACTCATTAGCTCAGGTAGTTGGCCAGTTCATTTACATGCTTTAGTAAAACTGAAACACAATGTTAAAGACCTGTGTTTGGATTTCTTGGGTAGGTTTTTGCAACGAATGTGAAAATTGTATGTCCTCTACCTTTGAGTGCCTTCCAAAATACAAAACAGTATTCTTATAATTCTTATCACTATTATTATACTTTACATGTGAGAAATCTGTTTCCTGTCCCTCAATTGAGCAAGAGACATAATTCCATAATTCCAAAAGATATGTAAGTGCCTACTTTATCATAGTCTCTATGCATGCTAAAAATATAATTATTTCATATTAAATTTTGGAGGAAGTCCAATAGATGTGCACAGTTTGTAAACCTTAGCAACCTTCTTTAAAGAATTAGTATGCTTAGCTCATAAATTGTGATCTGAAGGCACTGTTTTTTAGGTATCAATTACCTTAGAAATGTGTGGTTATCTTGGTTTGGGGCAACTGCAAATGGTTATCCTTCAACTTTGCCTTGGGCCAAAAACATACTAAGCTGTCCAAAGTAGATGACAAACATGTATTTCTGATGTCATTATGGCCTAAACAGGATATGATTGTTTAGTAGCATGGTTTCACTTATAATGTGTTACACCGAAAGGAAATGTTGTTTATTCTTTATTTTTCAAAACTTTTTTATTCTGAAAATGGGCACTAAAGAAAAGGTCATTAAAGTAGCATTTCAGTTTTGATGGGAAAATCTCGGCTAACCAATCCTGTTGCCTAGAAAGAAAGAAATGGAGGGTTTGTAAAACTCAGCTCATAATCATGGGCTACCATCAGACTAGAAAAATGATGAGTCAGGGAGGTACTAGTTAAAGTCAGTAAAATAGATAGAAGTGCAAAATAGAAAAAAAAAAAAGCTTGAACACTTTGTACAGTTTGCATCCCACCTCCATAAAGTTAGATATTACCTAGTAGTAATAAGCAGAGTAAAATTTCATTAGTTGATAAAAATGAATGGCTACAGTGGAAATCTGTTTCATCTATACAATAGTCATGAGATTGGCAGCTTCTTAAAGCCTTCTATTGAAATAAAATCTTCTCTAGCCAAGTTAACAAAGAGTTGTTTTGATACTCCACTCATCCAGATAACAGAGTTTAACTGAATAAAAATGATGGCCTTGTAGACATACTGTAGACAGCAGAAGTGGAACCATTAAGATCAGGGCTCTTGCCTGCTTCTAATTTGACAGATTACAGTTTCAAGAGTAAACCACAACTGTGGCAGTCCATATGAAACCACTTTGGACTCACAGACTGCAATCTCATGCATTTAAAGTGCAGCAGAATAATCAGCCCTGGCATCATTCAATGATTTAATTTTCCTCCAAGCATCACTTAGGGTTGTAGAAACTTTATTTACTACCTTCTCCTAGAGAATGTATGAAAATGGTATAGACCAACCAACAAAGCCTAATTTGGTTTTCTTTCTTTGTTGTTCTTAGAAGTTTTTTCCCCCCATTTAAATGTAATTTAAAAGAGAAAAACTTACATATCTATAAAAATTCACTGGGGGTGCCATCTTTCTCTCAAAGCATTGGGAAAGCATATGAATAGCAGTCTGTGCTCTTCCATGGGGTATTCAGTTGATGTTCACGTGCCTGGCTTTCTGTTTCTCTTGTAAGGGACTTCATTATTATTAAGTTTTATAGGATTTGGCAAATGGAAAGTGAATTTTCATTCATTTTGCCTTGCTAGTCTATCATTTTGATAGTTAATGAGCTCTGCCCTGTTTCTTCTCCATCACCAAATTTCTAATACTTGGGTTTATCTGTTGGAGCGATCCATGGCATGATCCCTGATAATATAAGAAAATGGAAAGATATCACTCATTCCTGGGTAGGAAGAACCAATATAGTTAAAATGGCCATATTTCCAAAACTGCTATACACAGTCGATGCAATCCTTATTGAAATTTCAAGAGTATATTTCAACAGGACTGGAAAAAAAAATACAAAAATTCGTTTGGAGCCAGAAGAGACCTAGAATAGCAAAAGCCATTCTAGGCAAAAGAGACATGGAAGGGGCTATCACAATCCCCAACTTGAAACTATACTACAAAGCCACTGTGATAAAACCAGCATGGTACTGGCAAAGAAATAGACCCAAGGATCAGTGGAGTAGATTAGAAGATGCAGAAACAACTCCAGACATACTCAGCTACCTCATCTTTGATAAAGGAGCCAACCATTCTCAGTGGAGGAAAGATAGCCTCTTCAATAAATTGTGTTGGAAAAACTGGATTTCATCTCGCCAAAGATTAAAACTGGACCCCTCTGTCTTTCATCATGCACTAAACTAAAATTGAAGTGGATTAAAGATCTAAATATTAAAACAGAAACAGTAAACTTTCTGGAAGATGAGTTAGGTAGAACACTGTAAGATACTGGCATAGGAAAAGACTTTATGAACAAATCCTCAGCAGCACAAGAAATTGCACGAAGAATCAACAACTGGGATCTCATCTTATTAAAAAGTTTCTGGAGAACAAGAGAAACAAACCGAGCTAAGAGACAACCTATAATGTGGGAAAAAACTTTTACCAGTTATTCTTCTGACAAAGGACTACTATCTAGAATATATAAAGAACTCAAAAAAATCAGACCTCCCCAAATATAAAGACCCAATTAAACAATGGGAATCTGAAATGAACAGACATTTCTCAGACAAGTAAAAGCAGCAAATAAACATGTGAAAAAAATGTTCAAACAAAATGAAAACAACGCTAAGACTCCACCTCACCCCAGAAAGAATGGTTGCTACCAAGGGGCTTGGGGGAGAAAGGAACCCTTCTTTATTGTTGGTTGGACTGCAGACTGGTGCAACCACTGTTGAAATCAATATGGAGATACCTTAAACAACCAGGATAGGAAGTCCCATTTGACCCAGCCATCCCTCTGCTAGGTATCTTCCCAAAAGAATTAAAAGAATCTTACCAGTGATATATGCTCACCCGTGTTCATAGCGGCATAGTTCATAATAGCTAAAACTTGGAAACAGCCCAATTGCCCTTCAACTGGAGACTAGATAAGGAAGATATTTATAAAATGGAGTACTACTCAGCCAAAAAGAATGAGAAACTAGAGACATTTATAGTTAAGTGGATGCGCATTGAGTAGGACACACATGTGTAAATACCATATAGTTTCTCTGGTGTAATAAACTAAAAGCATAAATATAAAGGGTCAAAATAAATATTTGATATTTTGTAATAGAAAAGGTCTAAAGGTATTGGGCAAATGGAAGGGGTAGAAGAAAGGTAAAAAGGGAAGAGAAAAGGAAAAAAAATGGAAACAAAGTCTTTGTAAATAGGGGAGAGGGGAAGAAAGACTAGGGGAATGGAGAAAAAATAAGAACCAAGATATGTCATGAAAAGGTACAAGATCCCGATGATGAATGTAACTGTATTGTATATCTAAAATGTACCAATAAAAAATATTTTTAAAAAGAAAGAATTTAAACAATAAAGCTTCTAAATAGGATAAGAACTATAATTTTATGTTAGTAAAACATTTTGCATATAATGAAGATAAAAATATTAATTGCTTCTCGGCCTTTTGGCTAAGATCAAGTGTAGTATCTTATCAATTTAATAAATGAAAAATAATAGCCCTCAAATTTCTGAGCATTCAAACATAACAAAATTTTGAAAGTATAGGCAGAGCTCACACAAAAGCATTTTTGGTAGAAATTGGAGCAAACCACTTTGAACATTTGGTAAATTGACTGTCTCAAATTTTTTCAAAAGGCTGGGGATGTAGTTTAAGGTTAAAGCATTTGCCTAACATGCATGAAGCCCCAGGTTCAATTCCCAGTACCAGTTCATACACACATACTAGCAAATCACATTTAATAGAACACAAAAAGATCCTTTAATCAAGTTGATTTCACCCCAAGGAATGAAGGATGGTTGAATGTACACAAATAATTAAAAGTAATGCATCAGATAAATAGGATGACACATAAAAATCTTATGATCTCCTCAATACCTATAGGAAAAGCATTTGATATAATTCAACATGCCTTCATGATAAAAGCTCTGAATAAAATATATAGAAAAATTGTACCTCCGTATACCAAGGGCTATCTATGACAAACCATAGCCAGCATTACACTGAATGGGGAAAAGCTGAAAGCATTTCCTCTAAGGTTAGGAACATGATAAGGATAAGTCCATTCTCACTTCTTTTTGTTAATAGTCCTAGAAGTTTTAGCCAGAGCTAAAACTGGGCAAGTGAAAGAAATAAAAGGCATGCAACTAAAAGGAAAGGTTAAATTATCCCTATTTGTAGAAGATGTAATTTCATATCTAGAAAGTCCTAAAACCTTCATCAGAATACTATTAGAATGGACAAACTTAGTAAAGTTTCAGAATACAAAAACATAGAAATCATTAGTGTTTTTATACACAAATAGCAAATTTGCTGAGAAAAAAATCGTAAAAGCAGTCTCATTCACAGCAGCACACACAAAGTAAAATACCTAGGACTGAACTTAAAGAAGTGACAAACCTTTACAATGAAAATTCGAAAACCCTAAAAAAAGAAATTGAAGGAGACCAACAACAACAAAAAAAGGAAAAATCTTCCATGCTCATGGATTGGAAGAATTTATTAGCATGTCTATAATACAGTGATTGACAGATTCAGTGCAATCTGTATTTAAAAACTAACAGCATTCTTTACACAAGTAGAAGAAAATCCTAAAATTTATATGGATGTACAAAAGACCCTGTACTGCCAAAGTAATCTCAAGCAAAGAGGGCACATCTATTCTTTTAAAGGTAGTTTTTGTTCATATAACTTTAAAATAGTTTATGAAATTATTCTTCAGGGAACATTAGTGCCTCAAAGAAACATTTGGTAATTTTACCTACATGGAGCAGGACTAATGTAATTTAATGTGTTTTTATAACCTAGGACCTGCAAAACAAGTAGTACCTCTTACATTTAGAAGAATCCCAAAACTTGAGGTATAATATGTAGGTCTAAAACTGATTTCCTAGTTGGACCTGGTGGCGCACACCAGTAATTCTAGTGTTCAGGAGGCAGAGGCAGGAGGATCTATCTCCATGAGCTCCAGGCCGTTCTGGGCTACATAGTGAGTTCAAGGCTAGCCTGAAGTACATAGCAGTACTCTGTCTCAAAAGAAAAAAATAAAACTGATTTCCTTTCCTGTTCTGTTCTTTCCTATCCTGCCCTTCCTCCTTTTTTTCTTTCTTTTCATTCATAGTACTGGAGATATAGAACCCAGTGTCTTCATATTGAGCTACATTCCCAGCTCTTTTTAAATTTATTTTTTAATTTGAAGATAGTGTCAGTAGTCACCAAGTTGCCCAGGCTGGGCTCAAACTTGCACATCTGTGTTCCAGAGTACTGGGATCACAAGCATGCACCACCACACCACCTCTGATTTTTATTTGTGATTGTACAGACTATATCATTACATTTAGTTAAGACCTATCCTCTTAATATGTAATGATTAAGAACTGTGTATTTGTTGTTACAAATGCTTGTCTGACTTGGGAAACATTTCACCTGGAGAAGGCATTTTCACCTAATGGCACAAAAAGTAAGTTCCAGATATAGTATGGAGTGAAACATTCCCTAATGCTTACCCAAATCCCTATCATACTGTAGCTCACAACCTCAGATCAGACAGTGTAAAACTAGAACTGGGGGGTGGGGGCTGGAGATTGTTTTGTTTTGTTTTATTTTTAAATGTTCCCTAACATTTCTAATTATATAATCTCTCAGGTTGTTGCTTTGCCATAGAAAAATTTTACGAGAGTAATCAGTTAATGACCAATGACCACCTTTATGATAAAAGCCTTAGTACCATTACCAGTTGCCATCTACCTTCAGAGCTACTCAGATATATTTACTATTGGTTTTTTGGTGAAGTTTAAAAAAATTTCCATCCTGGCCCTTTCTAAGTCTGCTGAAGAGCAAAATATTCAATGGCAGCTTTGGAAGTGTACTCAGAAATCCTGGTTTTTCTAATCCTAATTAGCATGGGACCTGACATCCATAAGTACCCTTTGTTATGGGAAAAGAATATTTTGAATCAGGATTTGGTAGTAAAATTTAGGAATAATGATTGCCATTCACTTCCACTTTCCCCACATCCAGGAATGTATGAAGTCAATTCTCAGGTTAAATCACTAGCTAAACCCTGTGTCCTGTCCAGGAGCAAAGTGAATGTGAGCAGAGCTTGGGGGGCTGCTGCTTTACTCTTGTGTAATTGTAGCTTTGACAGACACACACTAACTATGCTGTCAAATTAAGTTTTTACAGAACCAATCAATATTTTTTGTCTCAAATAATTTCAATTTCTTTTTAAAATGGAATCCTTCTCTGTTAAGGTTTTAATTGAGGGGTTTCTTAGAGATCCATCTACCAACATGTTTATAAAACACCTTGGAAGGGAAGAATTTTAAAATATCATTGAATTTAAGAACACCACAGGCTTTACCACTAATTTACATTTAATGTTTATAGTTCTCAAACTGTGCTTGTGTAATAACGAAAATATTTTTGCCTTGAATATTTTTTGGGTTATATTTCCCTATTCTTTCTCCTTCACCCACATTTCCCACAGTAGGTGGGCAGATTGTTGTTATATAGTCTGGCTTTTATTTATCTTTATGGGCTTAATCTCAGCAAGTTAGTGTTTCTAAATATAAATATAAATGTATTCTGTGTGGCGACATATTTATCTTTTTAATGCTTCCGTTTATTTAATGGAATTAACAGATCATTGCTTGTTTGGTATGGTTAATTTCTTTCTATTCCTTTTCTTGCATCCATGCTAAGGAAGCAGCCTTTAATTCTTAATCTTGCCATTGCTTTATGGTAAATCAGGTCGACACCAGTGTTACTAGATTTATTTCTAGGTCATTCTATTCCTCACTTGGAGTTAAAAATTTTGGATTAAGCCATAAATATTAGTGATTAGTGGGATCCATGGTGATAATGTGTGTGGAATTTTTCGTAGCATCAGTCAGAAAGACAGGTGAGATCCTGGCAGGTTACTGCTTTTCATGACTCTTCTTCTACATAAGAGTCTTAATTCCTTCACATGGTATTTATACATCTTTTATAATCTTGTGTGACCAACCTCTCTGTCTTCATCTCCCATCTTCCCAGTTTCTCCTCTTTTTATCCCTTCCCTCCCAAAATATGCACATACGCTTGCTGAAGGAAGTCTGTTGTATTTGCCTTCACTAAATAGGTATTTGTTTTGCTTTCATTCCCCAAACCTTTTACATTCAGCAACAAACATTTGAGTTCAGATATTTCAGCATGTGATAAATCATTATATAACAGTTGTGTTTGTTTAGATTAATTTGCTAAGCTCTCCAAGGGCTTGCACTTATTTATTTCATATATTATGTGCTTAGCATAGTGCCTCAAACACTGTAAACTTTTCTTAAATATTTATCCACATACAATAAATAAATAAATGTAATGTTGTAGCTGGAATATTATCTATTTGTTTATTCCAGTTAAAGAATTCTCCTAACTGTACTCCTTTAGAATTGAACTGACACTGTCCAAAACTGGCTTATACTGACCATCAGTTGCAGTTTCAATTAGCAGATTTTCCAAGTGGATGAATGATATCTGACACTATTGCTTCACTTTATTTGCCAATTTGGAATATTTGGTGATTCATTTTCCATACTTAGGCATTTATCTGCCAGACAGACTATATTGATGGCCAATGAGAAAGTATTCATTAAAAAGCATATTAACTCCATCATTATTACCATTACTACAATGACTCTTACAAATAGTTAAGGGCCATATTTTACTATACTATAGAAATTGTGAAATTTTGTTTTAAAATTAAGATAATAGCCATATAATAAAATGTTAAAGTACTATGTTTGATTTTAAGTAACTTAGTAGTAATTATTAATAATTTAAGCGTTATATTTTTAATGTTAGCAATGTTTAATAAATCTTACATTCAAATGCCTTATCTCGAAGAAAGGACTTCTAGTTCTTTAGTTATTCTTCATCACCAAGGATAGAAAAGAATCATTATTAATAATAGATTTATTTATGTTCTTCAAAATACAAAAAAGAGAATGAAAGTGAGTACTTCAGAGGAAAAAAAATTGTTGAAAAAAATCAAAATCACTGGGTGACTTTTTTTATTTGAAGGGATACTTTGCTATATAAAAATTCTACCAGTGTTGTAATTTTAAAAACTTTGTCAATCTTCCACACATACAGAAATATCTGCAAATACTTTGAGTGTATACTTTACTGTCTCTGTAGAAATTATACAAGCAAGGGTGAAATAGAAGAAGAGGGAGAGGCAAATAGATCAAGGGTTGAAGGTTTTTTTTCTTTTTCCTAGAAAGACCTGTATAATGTTTCTGTTATCCATCTATCCAGGAAGGTTCCATTTATTATACCTTAAAAAAGAATAAAATACCTAGGAATTTATGTAAGGTGGTAAAAGATCTGTATACTGAAAGCTATAATGTCTGGAAGAGAAAAATTGAAAAAGACACAAATGGACAGATAGCTTGTGTTCATGATTAGACAAATGAATATTGCTAAAATGTCCAATATTGAAAGTAATATACAGATTTAGTAGAGGCCCCAACAAAATCCCGATGACATTTTTCACAAAAAGAAAAAAATTTTTTCTAAAATTCATGTGGAGTCACAAAGGACAATAAGAACCAAGTTAGAAGCATCTCACTTCTTGATGTCAAATTATATTACAAAGCTGTAGTAATTGAAACAGAATGTTACTGGCATAAAGACCAATGGAACTGAAAGCCCAGAAATGAATCCATGCATATATGGTCAGCTAATCTCTAACAAAGGCACCAAGAATGCACAGTGCAGCCATGCATGGTGGCACATGCCTATAATCCCGGCACTCAGGAGGCTGAGGCAGGAGGTTCTCTGTGAGTTTGAGACCAGCCTGGGCTACATAGTGAGTTCCATGTTAGTCTCAACTACATAGTGAGACCCTGTCTCAAAAAAAAAAAAAAAAAAAAAAAAAATGCACAGTGCAGAAAGGCTGTCTTTTCCATTAATGATATTGAAAAAGTGAATGTACACATACAAAAAGGAAAAAGAGGAGAAATTGGATCTTTACACCACATTATTGAATTAAAGACAAATGTAAAGTTTGGGGGCTGGGGATGTAGTTTAGTAGCACCACACTCGCCTCGTAAGCACAAAGTCCTGAGTTCAACACATGGTGCACAAAAACAAAACTGTAAAGCTTAAACTGTAAAGCTCCTGGGAGAAAACAAAGGGGAAAAGCTCCTTGACATTGACCCAGGCAGTGATGTGTTTTTTAATATCTCACACCTGAAGCTCAAATAATCCGAGTAAATATAAATAAAAACTGTCAAACTAATAAGCACACTAGAGAAAGCAATCAACAAAATTAAAACACTTCCTATGGATTGAATGCAAACAATATATCTGAGAAAGGTTTAACACCTGAGATACGCAAGGAACTCCTACAGCTCAATAGCAAAGCAAATAAAAAAGATCTGAGTAGATGTTTTTCCAAAGAAGATAAATACAACTAGCAAGCATATGAGAAGGTACTCGACTTCACTAATCATCGGGGAAATGCAAATCAAAGCCACAGTGAGGTGTCCTCACACACCTACAAGGATGTCTAATATCAAAAGAAGAGACAACCAGTGTTACTGAGGATGTGGAGGAATGGGAATCCTCTGTAAATCGATGCAGCTGTTGTGGAACAGTGTGGGAATTCCTCAGACTTAAAAGTAGCAAACAGAAACAGAAAAATGCAATCAGGCCATCTAGCCTTCCTTCACATTTATAACTAAGAACTTCAAAAAGCCTACTGTGTGCTGCCCAGCAGTCCTAGAACATTCCATAGTACACTCCTTCAGTTGCACTGAGTCATTATTTAAACTGTGTCCACTCAGACTTCTAGCTTCTCTCGCCCCTCTGGTTCCTTGATGTTTTGCATTCTTTTTCACTGTGAAAAGAGAAGCAATCAGAAAGGTGCTTCTAAGTAGCTCCTTTTCCCTCTTAATTGATTTTTATCAATCAGCAAATATTTCACTTTTCTTGAAAGAAGCAAGAAAGTTTCCAGCTATATTTTTCTGCTGCTATTTAGCACAGAATTTATCAAAAGAAGCTGAATATGTTCTTTCTCCTTTCTCTTTAAAATGAACTAGACTCCACTACCCTATAGAAATTGCCTGTGTTAAGGTCACTAGTGACTTGCATTTTTGCAAAATCCATCCATCAATCTTCTATATGCATTATCTTTCTGCATTGCTAGCTCTCAGTGGCTCAGAATCACTCAGAATCATACTATTTTGTAGACTTCCCATTTCTCTCAGATGTCTGCTCAGATATTAGGAGAAAGATGTCAGAGTGACTTTCCCCAGTCCTGCTGTTAAGTGGGCTGAATTGTGTCATCTTCCTCCAAATTCATTTATGAAAGCCCTAATTCCCAATGTAACGGTATTTGGAGACAGAGCCTTTGGAGAAGAGGTTTAAATGAAATCCTAAGAGTAGGTCTCTCATAAAAACATTAGTAAGAACCCTTGGAGGATCTCAGAGACTCTGCAGCTGTCTTTGCCTCTGGAACTGTGAGAAATACATTGCTATTGTTCAGGCCACGTTTGTAATTTTCTATGCAGCCCCAGCAAACTATGATAAAGGCGCATGCTTCCCCTCTCCCCACCCTTGATCTCCTTACCCTTCTATGTTATTGTGCATGGCCTTTCATATGTTCCTACCTGAATCTAAGTTCCCTGAGGCAAGAACTTTGTCAGCTTCACTCAGTGAAAAATCAAGTGCCCAGGACAGTGCGTAAGTGTAATAAGTTGTCAATAATGTTATTTAACAATAAATTAATAATTAAAATATTTCCAAACATCTGTAGGTCATAGATGTTTCATTATTTAGAAAGCAGTTCAATTCTTACCATTTTTACCTTGCAGGGATACCAAAAATAGTTTATTTTTGAAAAATATTTATTAGTAGCATCCAGTGGTCATCACAGAAGAGTTCAGCAAATTTGTAACAAACTTTCCTTAAAACAGAAAAATAAATTTATCTTTTAAGTTATGGGGTACCTTTATTTGTTTGGGGGAAAAAAAAGCTGTTAACTTTTAGGTAGTTAAAAGGATTTCTATGTTCACTGTGTTTGAAGTACTCCAGATATTCTGGTGTTAATGGTATTTTTTAATTGACCATGATGGAGACATCTTCTTGTAACAAGGAAAGTGCAAGATCACAGGGTCCTCGAGATAGAACGTAAGGTCCAGCATCCTGTGTGGCATCTACTCCATCCCAGGTACTATTCTAAACCCTGATTTGTGTGCCACTTTATGTATTCTTCTCTTCACAGTCCACTCAGGAGGTTCTTACCTCTGGGCCCACTTTCCAGACAAGCACAACACAGCTTGTCAAGGGCCACAGTTAGAGAGTAAAAAGTGCTAGGCAGGAAAGCTGATGGCTGTCTGTATGAATCTGGAAGAGGAAAGTAGTGGGAAAGTTCTACATTTTTTTTCCCCATTCTGGTCTTTATCTGGAAGAATTCATTGGGTTTCTTGTTTGTGATTACTATCCCTAATCTCAAGGCTGATGCAGTCCTTAATTTTCCTTTTAGCCAATTCTGGTAATTTCTGAACAGAATCATGTTTTAAAAGATAATGGATTCATTATATTTGACTCACAAATGTAAAACCTCATTTCAAGTCTATGATTTTTAAAACCATAGTTGATAAGAAATACTGTTTCAAAATTTTTCAGTACACATGAACAGTGTGAACATTCAGTTATTTACACGTAATATGAATTAGATCTCTCACTTAATCATTAAGGGAATAAGACATTTTCACAAAAAACTTTGGTTGACAAAGAATGACAGCAAAGTGGTCTTTTATTTCTCTCTGTCTTTCATTGAGTTCATTGGTACATTTTAGGTATACAGTAGTTACATTCATTATTGGGAACTTGTACCTTTACATGACAGGTCTTGGTTCTCATTTTTTTCCCTTTGTCCCTGCCCTCCCTTCACATGTATTTTAGTTTTAAATGTAACAGCAGTCCTTAAAAACTTTTATTGAACTTATTTTCTCTAAAACAGGAAATTGCTGTTAGAGGCGAATATTAAGTAAAATTTGATACACTTACCTGATTGCTTATGAGGTGATATAGATAGATATTACTTCCTACTTTGTAAAGAACTTGTCAGTGGTGTTTAGGCCTTTGTGTAAGTTTCTGGCAGTGTCCTGATGATAATTTAAAGATATATATTAAGTAAATATACTATTAATAATGCAAGTCATGGTTGCATATGAAAAAGAGACTCATTTTTTCAAGATGCTGAAACGAGGTTGTCATGGGAGTTGTATTTTGATTGGAGTTACCACTGTTCCTCAAGTGATTGATGTCCAGACTGTACAGTGATTGCAAATTCATGTTGAGGCTGCAGAGCACAGGAGGCTAAATATTTTTTCACATATATACAGATTATATGATATGTTGTTTGGAAAAATAGTTTACACATAAACAAATCTTTCATGTTATTAGGATGTGACTCTTATAAGCAACCTAAAAATGGAAATATAGCTGGGCCTCAGGAACTGTAATTCAAGAGCCAATGAAATAAATTTTTGTACACTTTTTCTGATCTCTGCTTCTCTCTTTACATGGGCTTAGCTTTTCTTGATCCATTGAATGAGGTTTTGTTTATCCGGAGGACTACACATCCCCAAAATTCCCACTTAACTGCTTCACCTTGAGAGAAGCAGACCCAACTGTATGCATTACTAACCACAAATCTCAGGGTATGACTAGGTAATTAAAACTAACTGACCCAGCTTATGTTGTGTGTCCAGGCCTAGACCTGATTGTGGCTAGAAGGCAGGGTCATGTTGTGCCTTGCTGATGTGGAGAATTATATGGGAACTTTGCAGAGATGGAGGCCACAAAATAGTGCCATAGGCTTTAATTGTGCTAGATCACCTGTCCGTTCATCCACTCAGCATTTATGATGCATGTGCATGTGTGATAGGTACTTGAGATGACCAGTGTGTTTTATTTAAAAAATGATTTTTATATTCTAAATTTTGTTTAAAAAGCTATAAATATCATTATATAGTTGTCTTACACTTAAAAGAAAATTACTCATAAGAGTAAATATAAATACCTACTAAAGTTTCCAGGATGACAAAGAGAAAATAAAATGTGTTTTCAGTCATGCTTTTTCTCTTAAACATATATTCTCACCAAAGTTATAAAACATTTCAATAAAAAGTTTTTCAAATATTATTTTAAATACTATGTTACTTTAGTAAATATTTAGATCATATATTAGTGTTTCTGCATACTTGACATGAAATTAGTTCTACCTGTTTGCCAAGTATGTTGAAACACCAAATCCATTTTCATTTGCTAGATTAAATGTTTATTTTGTTTTCCCCCATCACGTGCTTTTTTTGGGTACTTGGGATCAAACTCTGGCCCTTGGGCTTGCAAGGCAGGCAGCGGAACCACTGAGCTAAATCCCTGGCCCCATGATGTTCTTTTTAAAGTGTCACAAGCATACCAAGTCTGACTTCTTCTAATAGGAACCTGGTAGGCTCCCCCAACTTTTAATGAGAGAGGATATGCTTCCTTCAGGGGATATACAAAGGTATATTCACATTCTCTGCTACCTATTGCCTTTGTGGACTGTTTAAAAAATAGACATTAATTTTCTTAAGAAAATTTTATTTTAAGCTTATTATTTGCCTTTGTGGACTGTTTAAAAAATAGACATTAATTTTCTTAAGAAAATTTTATTTTTGAAGCTTATTATTTCTTTAGAATACCAGACTTTTCTTGTACTGTAGAATGTTCACGTCCACCTAATAAATCACTTTCTGTATACTAATACAATGAAAAAGAATAAGATGTGGTGATTTACAAGAATTGACATATTTGATTATGGAAATTCTCTTTAATTCTGCTCATCAATCCTTATGTGACTCAAACATACATGCACAACTTTTTTCATACATATTTTCAGATGAGATTGGGCGTGTTCAGGGTGATATGGCTGTAGACTTTCATATTTACTTTCAAAGAACATTGACATGCTTTTGGACACTATGAAGTCTTAGATATACTCCCCTCAAAAATAACTATTTGAAACAAGAACACAGTGGCACACACCTGTAATCTCAGCACTCTGGGAGGCTGAGGCAGGAGTACAAGTTTTGCTTGGGCCAGTTGGCAAGATCCCATTTCAAAATAAAAATAGTAAAAAGGGTTGAGGATGTAGCTCCGTACAAAGGTCCTGGGTTCAATCCTAGTACTAAAAAGCAAAACAAAAAGAAACAACAAAAACCTATTTGCTAAAAAGCAAACAGTGGATAAAATATATACTTTATTTACTTTTAAAATACAGATTTAATATTTAGCCTGTATATAGCCACATGATGGCCTATACCTTTTACAGAATCCACTGCTGTATCTTAGGTTTTTCACCTTGAACCTAACTTGGTTTAGTGAGGACCATCTTGAGGAGTTATTTGAAACCATAGTAACAGTGATTTTCAAATTTAAATTCCCTTGATAAAAAATATTGGAATTCTCATTCCTTCCTCCTGCATCTGTTATGAATATACAGAGTCTTATGAAAGTCTCTCTTCAATTACCAATATCACAAGGCTCTGTATAAATCAGTAAAACAATTCTTTCCTGTGAGAGTAGAAATAGACTAGTACAAAATTGATGCTGTAGAGTTTATAGTTGTATGATTGCTGTCATTGAAGTGGTTCTCACATACCTACAGTTTTGAAATATCTATGACATTTCTTCTATATAAAGAATCTTTGAAAAGAGTTTGAGGCTCTTTTCCAATGTGTCCTTGAACAGGTTTTCTGCACTCTTACATCTTAGGACTCACTCTCCATGACTCTCTGAGACACAGGTTACACAAAGAACCACGAATGTCAGAATTGTATGACAGAGAACTCAGTCACAGAGAGATGAAGGACTTTATAAGCAATTTTTGTCATGTGTTATATATAAAGTTAATACTAAAAGTACAGGTCTTCTGACCCCCAGGAAAGTTTCTCACTGCTGCTCATTCTGATCTTTCTGTGGTGGTACAGGATGGCTCTTAGTGTTTTTTAAGAATAATTCTCCTTTTGAAATTGTCATTAAATCTCTGTGGTCATTGTTCAGTGCTAGTGACTTAAAGTTTATGGAGATCAGGTTGAATTGTATTAACCCTTTGATATATCCTATCTGTTCCTTTACAGGTACACCTTTAATGCTACCACATATGCTTTTTGTTGGTATCTTTCTTCATAATTTCATCTTGAGAAGTAGGCATTTTTTCCAATTTTAAACTTTTCATTAAAAGTGAAGCAGTATTTAATAGATATTATGGCCTCTTCATTAAAATTCATACTGAATTTATATCTAACACTGAAGATATTCTCAGTTCCTTTCAAGTTCCTTGTTATTGGTGTCACTTCAGATACCATGCCCCCAGTCTACAAAGATGATCAAAAAATATGATGTGAATTTAAATTTTAAAAATTATTACAGCAAGGACTAGGGATTTAGCTCTGTGGTTCCGGTGCCTGCCTCACAAGCACAAGGGCCTGAGTTCTATCCCTGGTACAAAAAAAAAAAAAAAAAAAAAAAAAAAAA
>NW_022900932.1:10201127-10217669 GCF_012274545.1 Fukomys damarensis | reverse complement strand
GAACTCACACTATGTAGCCCAGGCTGGTCTCAAACTCACAGCAATCCTCCTGCCTCAGCCTCCTGAGTACTGGGATTACAGGCATGAGCCACCATGGCTGCAAAACCCTGTTTTTAAAAAAAGAAAAGACTATGGTATCACAGCATCACAATTACAAAAATACAAGCACTTGCTAAAAACAATTCTAAAAACTAGAAATTGTTAATTGAAAGACAAACAGGATACATGAACAATTTTTAAAGTTAAACAATTTATTAAGCAGAGGATTCTAGTATGAAGACCTATACTACTCAAGGCATGAATGAATAAAACAATCAAAACAAATTACAGGGCTGAGGATGTAGTTCAATGAGAAAGCATTTTCAACTTCAAAGGAACTGGGAGGCTTAGAGGGTGGGGAAGTGCTACCAAGTAGTGTAGAACACTCATTCATAGAAATGAAAGGGGAAACTAGCAAGGTTTGGTAGAGGTCACACCTGAAAGAACATACAGGGGCAGGTTAAGGATTTAGCTCAGTGGTTCTGCCACCTGCCTCACAAGAGCAAAATCCAATCCCCGTAAAAAAAAAAAAAAAAAAAAAAAAAAAAAAAACAGCAAAAGACATATATCATTAATTCCTTTCAGAATACTCCCTCTCACTTCAAATACACCATTCCTGCCACTTTCTGAAGCAGTTCCAGAAGTCCACATTCATGTTTTTACAAGATATAATAAAAAATGTCATGAATGCTACTGTTGAGTGCCATGTAATGAAAGTTGGGCTCATAAAAAATATCTTAATTTGTCCTCATTCGTATTGTTTACCAGATCTGGCCCTATGTGACTTCTGGCTCTTCTCCCAAATCAAAATGGCCACGACAGGTAAATGTTTTGAATCCATTCGGTACATCTGAGCAGCCAGGACAGCATAGCTGAAGACACTGAGGAAAGAGGACTTCTAGAACTGCTCCAGAAAGTATCAGGAATGATTGGATAAGTGTGTTTTAAGCAAGAGGGAGTATTTAAGGGAGATTAAAGGCAATGTCTTTTACTGTAAGAAATTTTTAAAATGTAAACATTTGTGGTATTTTAAATTTTTACCTTGTACTTCAGTAATCTTTTCTCTCTGTGCAGATTGAGAGTGATGACTTTTCATTAGCTCTAGGTTTCTAGGAAAAGAGTCAGAATTGGACAGTTCAAGAGAAATGAACCATCCTGCCAGGTGGCATTTATATTAAAATATAGAAATGAAAGATCACAAAATATTTAAAAACCTATTGGAATTGCTGTTCATCAAATCCTTTTTATATCACTCACCTTTCATGAGCCATTACACTAAATCTAAGATAGATTAAGTGTGACCAGTGCTTTCTAATCTTTTTGGAGTTAAGACGGTACTAGTGTTATTTGTTTGATTTAACATTGTCTTTTATCCTCTGAAGGGACTTTATAAAGTTTAAAGTTACATAAAATACATTTTTTAAATGTCAGTAAATGACATGATGAAAGACAGTCCTAATTTTAAAACTCAGGCTCCTCTGAGTGCTAAAATTCAGTTCTGAAAATAAATATCGTGATATACATGCAGTGAACTTTACACATTAATCATATACTACAATGACAGAGACAGCTACTTGCTACCTTTAATCCATACTCTGCCTTGCTCATCCAGAAAAAATGCAGCTTAATTCAGTCACATGATTGAGTTGTAGCCAATGAAATACAAGTGTAATTATTCTAGACTTTCTAGAAGTTTTCTTCAAAAAGCAGGAGTATACCCCTTTACTTTCATTCATACATTTATGCATTTTCATTTGTTTGTATGTGATGAGAAGCTGATATAAATCACAAAGACAAGGCCAAGACCACAGCATCAAAGCAGATACCTGAAGAGACTGAGGCTTTGGTGGCTTCAGGTATGGGATGTCACACTTGAATAGTTATTTCCAGAATTCATTTATGTGAGGAAAAGTAAAATTCTGTCTTACCTCAGGAATTATAATTTTGGCTTAGGTTAAATATAGTAAAAAAAGAATCATAACTGGTGAAGCCTGTGAATGAGCCTCCTAGTTTAGTTCTTTATATAAGTAGACTTTGTCTGACCAAAAGATTATGCTAGTAATGGTCTGATAAATGACAAGATTTGATACTTCTAATGTGTTTGGTGGTGATTGGATTCTGTCTTGTCTGATACTAGTAGAAAGCTAGGGTCTTGCATACAATTTAATTTGTGTCTGTAAAATGAATCATACGTTTATGATGTGTGACAGGCTTTTATGATGTACCACGTCCTGAGGATATGCATACTAACAAAATACACTCATTTAACTGTCCTTGTGTGACACTTGATGTGGTGAATAATATTCCTTTAAAGTTGTGTATAAATCACATTGTAGTTCATAGTGACTTAATATTTCTGAATCACAGATTTCTTGTCTCAATCTGCACCTTAAGGTGTCATGGAGGATTTGTGATAAACATACCTGGCTCCTTCCAGCACAAGAGTGATTAAGAAATAGTAACTTCCATTGACAAACTTCTTTATAAAAATATACGGTATAATCCCTGTGAGTATGTATAACAGTGGAATTTAGTTAAATGATTTTCCTTTTGTAGTGATTATGATGAAAAATAAGAAGTTTACCATATATGAGATCAGTAAATATTGAATTATCTAACATTACTGCCATCCACCAGTAAAATGACTGAAAGTGGTGCATACATTTTTTTGTAGCTGCTATATGAGAGAATTCCATAGCATTTGTCCACATATTAAATTACATTCATTTTAGAACACATTTCTACATCTTATCAAAACTACCCATTACTCAAATTTGAGGGTAAAATGAAATTAGTGTCTTATCAGGTCATTAAACAGCATTTCAGATAGAAATTTGAGATCATTGTAAATCTTATAAATATCTAGAACTGTGACATGTATTTGTAATGCCCTGTGAACGTTTAGATCGGAGTAAGGAGTTTTGTTATAGGAGTTGGAAATCAAGTAGAAAGAGCACTGATTTTGGAGTAGGAATCTTAACTCTCTAGCAGTCTTTCTTCCTTGATGAAAAGTCACAGAAACTCTCGTGAAAACATACGTTACCCCCTGTACCTTGTGAGATATGTATGACATGTTTGGGTGGCAAGGCTGGGTGAGGAGGACAGACCCTCTCTGCACTGTATCCCCTTTCATTGTTTCAAAATAAAAAAATTTTAAAAGCCAGAGAGTCAGTGAACTCCAGTTTCTTCCTCTGTTAAATGGAAATGACACTAGCTGATTTTCTAGCAGACCTGTTGTTGAGAGGACAGACACATAAAGCAGTAAGCAAAATCCAAGCTTGCTGCTGATCTTTCTTTCATCACCCATTTCACCACTTCTGCTTGCCCCTTCCTTGTGCTACCAGAGTTGTCCTTTGCTTCTTTAAAGCTTTAGCAGTTTTGTTAAGGTGAAATACCATCTCACATCCCTGGATCACTAACACAATGCTCTTTTCCCATCTGTCTTTGTCATCCATCCCACAATCTCCAGCATGCCTCCTAAGCCTTCTGACCTAAGCACTTGGCCCAATGGCCAGTGATGTTTAATAATGTAACACTCAGAATAATGCAGTTACCCATAAGTAAAGGCCTAATAAAACCTGGGCATCGACATCTAAGAGGAAGGGAATTTCATCAAGTATCCTAACAGAAACCATTTTGTTAGCAACTATAATTACAGGATTTGAATTTGTGATCCCTGGGGATTTTGCTGTTCTGAATTCTTGGAAGTCCAAGAGGCAGTCATTGTGCTCAGGCTTCTTGAGATACCTTTGCTGACTTCAAAAACAGCAAGGGTGGCTTCAGATCAGTCCCTGCAGTACTCTTCCAAGGCTTCACACTCACAGTGGTCATAAAGGTGATTTCTGCTTTTTACAAATGCTGGGTGTGATAGTGCACATTTATAATCCCAGCCCTCAAATTGCTGATGCAGAAAGATAACCAGTTCGAGGCTAGGCTGGACTACAAAGCAAGACCCCATCTCCGACAACATATAGAAATTGAGGAGAGGGGGATGCGCTTTGAAATTAGCTAAGCAGACTTTTAAGATATAAATTGAAAATTGTAATATTCTGAACATATAGACATTTTTCTTGTTTAGTATATGGAAATTTCTATTACATTTGAAACAAAGGCAGTTTTAACTATTAATATCACATTCTCATCATAGTCATATTTGGTAAACACTTTCACTTTCCCTTATTTTTCAGTGACTAAATCTTGGAATATTGGGAAATTGTTGTCCTCTTTGTTTCAAGTTAGCTTGTCGTAGCTGGCTCAGCCTCGGCTAATCTCTATTGATAACTCATGAAAACAGCTCAGTTAATTGTGAGAAAAGAAACTTTAGCTATGAAATGACTGACAGCATAGAGGAATAAACAATTTAATTTGTTTTGCTTTGTTTCTAATGTGAATGCAAATACTGTGAAGTTGTAAAAGCCTGCTTTTTCTCCATAATATATTCCCTTGAGAATTTACCCTAGACTGGTGACCTCGTCTCTTTACTGGAGCAAAATGTAATAGACTTCATTATTCATCTTTTTATAGTTTCATCTCTCTTCCTTTGTGTGATTCAGATTTGCTGTTTACCATATTTATAGTATTCCTATTTTTCAAAGTTTATTTATAGTTGTATTTTCCTTCTGTTGAAAATTCCTAATTGTGTAATTTAACCATCATATTAGGATACTTTCTTAGAATTCTGAAGGCTTACTGTATAGTCAGATTTTCAAATATAAACATAGTGAAACTATCAACAGAATTTATAGGTGGTAAAGCTGAAACTGGTCCTTTAATGCATCATTAAGACAGTTATCTCTGCCACTCCTTAATATTTCTGGCAGCAGTAATACAGCTTTCGCAAAGGGTGTGAGATGAGGTGATGGAACTCCTAGTTGATTGGCTCAGAAGAGCTCCAGTGCAGGGCCTGAGTCTGGTCTGGTCTGTGTCATAGGAGCTCTTTTCTAAGTGTTCTACAGAGGAGGCTGTTATTTTTACAACACACCACTGTGCCAGAACCAAGGAGAGATTTGATAGAGATGGCATAACATGATTCATAGTTTTCAAAGATCACTCTGCCTGATGTGTGGAGATTAATTGTGCCATCAGTATCACGGTCATCCTCAGTCTCATGGGTGACATGGCCTCTTTTGAAATCAGAAGCCCTGTGCTCACTCCTTGAAGGCCAGGAAGCATAGGACAATACAGTGGCTTTCACATTGTTTCCTGTGGCTTGTTTTGTTTTATTGAGAAATATCTTTCAGAGAAGGAGGGAAATTGGAGGGTTCTAAGTCTTTTCCTTGCCTCTATCAAAGCATCTCTTTTAGCAGTTTCATTTGTGAAGTTTCCATAAAATCTGTCTTGTATATAATTGTTTCCTTTTTAATTCTCACAACCATTCCCAACATAAGTGCGCTTAGCAAAATCCCTTGTGTGTGTAGTGAAAAGAATATAATAGAAAGAATATAGAATATACATTTTACTTGGAAAATAGATGGAAGAAAAATAAATGAATATTATGTCAAAGCAGTGATAAGAACTACACAGAAAACTGAAATAGGTTAATTGACAGTGCCATGGAAGGAGCTGCTATTTGATACTAAAGAGGTCACAGACAGCCTCTCATAAGGTGACCTCTGAAAACAGACCCAAAGGATGTGAAGGAGCCAACCAGACAGTAGTGTGGGAAGGACGTTTTGGACAGAAGCATGCCAAAAACACAAACCCTGGGCTGGCCTTTGCTTGGCTTTTTCAAGAATGTGGCTGTGGGGAGCCATAGGAGGTCAGGTCGGAGCAGTCACAGCAAAACTTGGAAATGCATGGGCTGGTTGGAGGGCTTCAGCTTTTACTCTGTATGTGATGTGACACTATTGGTGGGTTTTGAACATAAACAGCACAATTAATTTTCATTTCATTTTTTAAGAGATCAGTCTTGCTGCTATTTGGTCAATAGCCCAGGGATAGTCAGAAGAGTAGGAAGAGTGGAAGCAGGAAAACGCACTCACTAGATATTTACATCTTCTGAGAGAGAGGAGACTGTTGGTCTGGACCAGCATGGTAGCAGTTAAAGAAGACGATGATAAAAGTAGTTTATTTCAGATATATTTTGAAGGTAGTATTTATGGAATTTGCTTAGAAAGAATTAATTGCTGGATTAATCTTTGATAAAAATTTTATTTTCACATGTGAAAAACAAATCTGTGCTGAAAAAACTCAGATATGGGAGATTTGCAGTAGGCTGTCCCCTTATACCTGAGGAAGGTGCCAAGCTTGCTGTGTAAGTGCAGCCAGCCTCCTCTGAGTGTTCCAGTCTGACTGCTTGGGATTTACAATTCTAATTCAAGGATAAAGAGGAGGCATGAACTGCATTTCCCACAGTAATACTTTATATATGCATGTTTTTCAGGCAACATTCTGAACCAACCAAAATATTTAATCGCATCTTTACACGTTTGCCTAACTACAAAGCCATGACAGCTCTGGATATTAACTTCTTCAGAAATTTTCAGGAATGTTGTTCAGAATCTCTGAAGATCTAATACACGTTAGCCCCTGTACCCACTTTTTGATTTACAACCAAATAAAAACCACAAAAAAGGTTATAGTGTCTGCAATCAGGAAAAGGGGAGAGGGTGTCTTCTGTTACTTTAAAGAACCTAGTTTGGGCAGAAACTTGCATAGCTTCTTATGTTATTTGTCAGTGTAGATATTCCAGAGCATATTTGCAACTTCAGGTAAATAGTAGCTTATAATTTTTGCTTCTTTCTGAAGCTCTAGAAGGGCCCTTTTGTGTCTTTAAGAGATGAATGAAGGCCGCTCTCAATTACCATTTATTGCAAATTAACATTCATTGCAAAAGCAAGCTCATAAAAACATTACAATCTGTTTTATCAATCTTGTTGACCAAATATGGCACTGTGTGATTTCTGATTCTTCCCAAAAGTCAAAATGACCATGTACACTTTAAATTGATTCAAGACATGGAGGCAGCCATGACAACTTATGTAAAGACACGCATAAAAAGACTTCCAGAACTGCTTCAGAAAATATAAATAGGGATGGGATTTGTATATTTGAAGTGGGGGTTTTTTCAAGTATTTTGAGGAGAATTAATAGCAATGTGTCTTTTACTGTCATTTTTTCAAACATTCACTACAGTTTTGATTGCACCTCATTTTTCAGTAATCAATTATGCTTAAAATACATAGAAAAGGTAAAACTTCTGTATTCACATTAATGTTTTTAGGACTATAGGTTTCAGGCCAAAAAAGTCCAATATTTTGAAACAACTAATATCACAAATATCCTTCTGTGTACTTTTCAATAATACTTTGTACTTGCTGAAAATTACTCACTTTTGACATAAAATTCTGTTTAAATTTCTTGAATGTTTTAGAGTCTATAGCTCTTTCTCCAGGAAACTTCTCATGACTGCTTTAATACATTCTTAATACTTTTGACACATAAAATTGATAGGTTATGCATACTGCTCTGGGGAAACAAATTAGTACCGGTGGAAACCATCTTTTTAAAGCTGTGAAATAGAAAATATACTGTACTTTTTATTTGGTTCTATAGTTCAGTGAAAATTTGGGTCAAACCAAAGTGAACTTTTGATTTCAGGATATGTCATTAAAGAATCTGAGTTTGTAGCCTAAATGTTGCAGTAACATTCTGCTTTGTATGAGTGTGAGAGTGTTTATGTGTGTAGATGTATGTTTTTGTTGGTTTGTGAGAACATATATTTAAATGTTACATTGCTGATTCTCTGCCTTTTAAGAAATTTCCTATATAATCCCACTTCCAAAATTAAATATCATTAAATGTATGTGTGTTCTATAATTTCTCCATTTATAGGCCTGCATGCACACACATGCATGCACATGTGTGTGACATGTTTATAAATGTAAATAGAATTGAGATACATTAAACCTGATTATTTCATTTAATAATGCATCCTTGCAGCTATAACTTTTTTCCTTTTGAGACAAATCCTCACTATGCTTCCCAGACTGGTCTCAAACTCTTAGGCCCCAGCCATGTTACTGCATCAGCTTCCCAAGTAGCTGGAACTACAGCTGCGTACCACACCACACCCAGCTATATAATCTTTGAGGAGAGGCAAAAAGTAGTATAGATAAAAATGTAGAAAAGGACATAATGTTGTCTAGAAGAATAGATATTGTTCCAGAAGGGAAAAGTCAGTATAAACTGGGATGTTCAGGAAAAACTTCTTGGAGCAGGTGGGTCCTGTGATGGGCCTGGAAGAAAAGGAATGATGTACATTATCATGGGAATGAAGAGAGGAATGGCCAGTGCAATATTAGGGGAGGGCAGGAGATCATAAAACAGCAAGTGTGGAATCAATCAGGTTTAGTGAAAAAAAATGTGTGCCTAGGTAGAATGGCCAGGTTAGGTGGTAGTTGTATTTTTATTTATAGTAGTTATACCCATGATAGGTTAGGGGAGGCAATTTATGTAGCAGGAACTAGCCAAGAATCTGTTATAGTATTCCAGGTCCATAATGAAAAGTTTTACAGCAAAATAAAAAAGAAGGGAAACTATGTGTTTTGTTTTGTATTTTGTGATACTGGGAACTGAACCTAGGACCTTCTCAATGAGAAACAGCTCAAGCCATTTTCGAATCTTTTATCTTTAGACATGGTATTACTAAATTGCCCAGGTTGGACTTGAATTTGTAATCCTCCTGCTTCAGCCTCCCCAGTAGCTGTTGTTATAGGTATATACCACTGCTCCTAGTTTGCCATGCATTTTGAGAGAGGGATAGTTGACTTTTGGGTAAGGGAAATCTAAATTACAAACTGACCCACCAAGCAGAGTAAGCTAGGGTACCAAAATGCCTCTGCCAGCATCTCTTTCTCGGCCTCATCTTCCTTACCTATGGCGAGCTAGGGGATGATTCTTCAGTAGTCTGGTATTAGTGAGTTTTCAGTATTCTGCAAACATAGCACATCATCCATTCATAAACAGGCACAAACATTCTGTAAGTCATGCAGCTGAATGCTTTTGCTACCCGCACCATTTGACATTTTCTGGTTTATCAGTTCCTGTCCATGAGGTAGTTGGTAGATTATGATTGGCATTTTTCCTTTCCATATAGAAGAAACTTTATGTTTCAATGGTAAAATTTCTGAGAGTAATCCAAGTAAAATTTTTGGATAAAAGAGTTTGAGGTAGGAGTGAGAGTAGATAAACTTTCATTTGGTTTGAAAGTTATGTTCTGGTTCTGTTACTGAAGAAAGATAAATGTCATGTATCTTGAGAAGCTGCCAAGAGATATACCAGCATGTAGTTTCTGTACTGTAAAAGCACGTGGTAAGTTTCAGTGGAGTGCCAGCTGTATACACAGTCCAGCCTTCAGTCTCAGATGTATCTGTGAGACAAGGGGTAATTGTCTTTGCTGGAAGTAGTTTTCAAAGACACCACCAACTTCCCCTAACTGAAGTCAAATTAACAAATCTATACCAAGAGTATGTTATGTTTGTGATATTGAAAATCAAATTATATACCAGGTACTGCATATGCAGGGAGAGTTGCTTTCCTGTTTTCATTTGGATAGGACCCAGAACATGAGTGTATCTGGTGTGGAAGTCTAACTTCCAAGTTTGTTTTACAATTACCAGAAAAAATGCTGTAACTTCTCAGTAGTGAGATGAGTGACTGATAACATACCCATGCTCTTGACCTCTTTAAAAATCTGCTTCAGTTAAATGTCAAAACATTGTTGAATGGTAAATTTTAGGAATAATTCTTTCAAAGATCATTTTCTATGTGTGCTCCTATCTTGTAATACTCTGCTATATTGTAACACTATTAAGATTTAATTTCAGAAAAAGATGAATATGTTATGTATTTTTCTGAGTGCTCAAGTACATTGTTTGTTGATCTCTAAAGAAACCGGGGTAGGCAGGCTGAGCTGATTAAGCAGAAGAGGAACTGGACTTGCAGATACAAGAGCATGACTCATCTGAAGATGACCTTGCACTCACGTGTCAGGCTGAGATCAGGAGAACATTGTATCATTTGTGTGTTTTGTGTGAAGAAAGGCTGTGATGAACCAGCTAGGATTATTCAATAATTTTCTTATTTAAGAGATTTGTGTTTTCAGAATTCTAGCGATATGTTGTTATTTTGATTCTGGTTTCATGAACATATGGAATAGTCAAATGAACTTCACAATGCCCTTTCAGAGTGACACTTTCAAACTGACGCTTGCTTCCTAAGCTTGCTTCAGAAACCAGAACCTAAAAGGAGTAGAGCCTTCATTACAGAGAATAGGAGACACACGTCTTCTCCTAGAAGCCATGTGGACTCCAGCTTTGCCTCTTTCTAGCTTTGCCTCTTCATTAAGTGTATGTTCTCAAAGTTTCCATTAACCTCTCTAAACCACAGTGTTTTCAGCTATAAATGGAGCTATTAAAGCTGTTTCTCCTAGAGGTTGTGCTACTTTACACAGAGTGTCCATCAGTATTTTCATCAGGTTACTGTAGTAGCTTTAAGATTTTTTTTTCCCTTTGTACTTTTTTCTGGAGAGATTTCTTACAGTACCGGAATTAGAAAAGAACTAACACTGTACAAGTAGGATGTGTTGGATTATGACTGAGTGCTCTGAATAAAGGCAGATGGGAAATTGGAATCAGGATACCACCAGAAATAAAAGCCAAAACCATTAATATTTGGCCAATGTCTTGATTTTTAATGGCTTACAAACAGCTTACCCTCTCTGAAATGTATGATTTTGTTATGGCTGTACAGTTCCTGGTTAAATCAACTAACAGGACATTGGAATTTTGGCCAATGTCTTGATTTTTAATGGCTTACAAACAGCTTACCCTCTCTGAAATGTATGATTTTATTATGGCTGTACAGTTCCTGGTTAAATCAACTAACAGGACATTGGAATTTAAAAAAAAAAAAAAGTTAGAGATAGTTTTTTATAATGCACATAGGCTAGTTCAGAAACTGGGCTTCCTGGGCTTTAGTCTGGACTTGGTCACCTTTGGCAAACCCCTTCTCTCTGAACCTCAATATCTTTATCTTTTTAATGAAGAGGCTGGAACAAGATAAACTTTAAGCCACTCTGTAGCTCTCTTTTACCATGCCCATAATCTTACTGATAAGTAACCACCTTGCATGTTTCCTGTGTGCCAGGCTCTAAGTAAATGGCTGCCAGGACGTGCCCTCCGGCCAGCTGTCTGGTGCTGCTAAGATCTAAGCTTCCTGCTTAGATGCTAGAGGAACTGAAAAAGAACAAAGATGCATAGTGGACAAAGGAGAATGGGCACTAAAGAGGGTTCTGAAAGGAATGAAGTTAGCTGTAATAATGTAGGGTTCTTCAGATGCTTCTGAGAATCATTGAAGTGTAGTCAGACTACAGGCTTTGCTGTCCAGAACCTTCACTTAGCGAAAGCCAGCTACTCAGGTGACCTTAATCCTATAGGATGTTTTCCTACATTCAATGTCTATTATTATTCATTGCAGATAAATATCAACTATATAAGCATACATACAGGGAGGAAATGTTGAATCTCTTTAGGAGCATTTGGTTTTTTCCATAGTTAGATGATCTAAATCCTTTCTTTACACTACACATTGGGTGGATAAGACTGCCACTTTAGCAAGAGTGGCAGAGAAGATATATAGGAATACAAGGAAATTGAGGGACCAGTTACATTACGGTGATGATCATTATTTGCCCTGTAGAAAAATGGTGGCATTTGTTTAAAATGTTCATTATTTATTTGCCATGTGTCAGATTTATTTGTAGGAGCTAAAGCTTGAAGCCTGAAAGGGCCCCGCTATAGTCAGACATACACATACAAATGTTTTGTACAAAAAGCAAACATACATTCATAGATACATATAAATGAGATAGTGTTATCAGTCTTAGAGGATTTTTTAGGTAAATACATTAATAATGCATTTATTATGTGCAAAACACATAAATAAGTTTTTCCTGGCTTTCTGTTTTCTATCAGCAAACATTTGAGTCATTTGTCAATACACAAGAAAGAAAAGGCTAAGAGTAAACCATGCATTTATATATTCAAAGAGCCTTCCAAGTACATAAAAATTTACCCAGAAACACACCCTTTTAAGGGTATATGGTATTTCTGATACATGCAGAAGACAATGCACATGACTGTGTACATAAATATATACATGTGTGTGAGCATTTTATATGTTAAGTATTTATTTGCTCATAAATGCTTGAAAAGGGTATTTGAACCTCCATAGTAAATAAGGGAAGTCTGGATTTATGTCTCCAAATAAGTATGTTTGTAAATTTTTATTTTGGGGGAGGAGGCAAGGAAAGAAAGAAAAGATAGAAAAAGATAAGGAAGGAAAAAATAGCAGTCTTAGGAGGAACCACAGCAGTTAGCTGTTTTTAACCTGAGCTTCTGCCCACCCCGCTTATGTTTTCTGTATTCAACTGTAGCTGACACACCATTATTTGTTCCACCAGCTGACATATTGTTAATGTTGACCACTCACTCAGATCAAAAAAAAAAAAAGAATAACTTCAGTTTTAAAACAGAAAAATATCCATAGACATTAGAAGAAGCAGTACTTATGTAGTCCAACAACTGTGATAAAGATAAGTTTCTGAAAGTCCTTCCAAAGCAGAAAACAATTTTAAATCTCAGGCAAGTTTTTTCCATTGCTGGCCAGAAACTCATTCCAAGAAGCACCAGCCTGTCCCATTTCAAAATGCTTCCTTTACCAGGAAAGTGGAAGTGGTCATATTCTTTCCCACCAGACCATGGGTGAATTATAATTATCCTATCTCTTGTGAGACAGAGAAGCTGCAAACATCTGCTCTACTGAATCAGAAACCCACGGATAAAACTATACCAAACTGAATCATACCTGGACTTAGATTAAAGGATTTGTGTTGTGTTTACTTTGTTCTTTATTTTTCTTTGCAATTTAAGATATGAATTTATTACCTCTGCTACCATATTCTGATGGGAAATATATGAATTTCATTTGCTGATTCCTGTTTTGGCACAGAAAAATTACTACTTTAAAGTAGATGGGCAGTAATAGTTAATAATGGTTTTTCTGTTTGGTTAACATACCCTCACAGTCCTCTTTAGAACAATGTTAGAATGAAGAAACTTTAAAAATACACAATCTAAGAAATTCGGTCTTTCAGCTTTAGTTTCAGTAACAAAGAAGCAGAAGATAATACGTTAAATTCTTTCTGAAGGAACAAGGTTCACAATTGTTATTACCGTGATTTTATATATCATGATATGTGTGTGTGAATGTGTATTATAACTGTTCACTTAAGACTATAGAGTAAGAAAAGAAAAATGGTACATTACTTCAAACATAAGTTTTAGCTGTCAGTCTATCTCTTTTACAGTATTTCTTTTTCTTTTTAACAGAGAGCAGAAAGACAGACTCGAATTATGGATTCAGCTCAATATTCAGAATTCTGTGAAAGTCGACAATTAAGTTTCTGTAAGTAAGCATTTAACTGCTTAATTGTTTGTATAAGAGATTGTGTTATCCTCTGTGTTCCTTAGGAATTGGTATATTTAATGTGTGCATAGTTACAGCTGTCACAGAAACAACTTCTGCATTGTGGGGAAGTGAAAAGATTTTTCCAGATTCTATTGTTCTGTGATAGTTTTAAGGGATTTTAAAGAGTATTAGTAATACATGGAAAGCCATTTTAATTATCCAGATTACCTTGAGTCAAAAAATTCCCTTTTTATTAATATTCTTTTCCACTTTCTTAGTCATATTTTTACTAGTACTGCTGGCTGTACTTAACCTGCAGTAGTCTGTACTAGTACATTCATGGCATTGGAAAGCCCCAGTATTAATTATAAATACAAAATGTCCTTTTCTGAATATTCAAATCAATAGTCTTTTCCATTTCTGTCTTTAACTGCCTGCTATGGCAAGCCTTCAGTATTAGCCTTCACTAGACCAAGATCTCATGACACTAATAACCTAACAATAAAATTAGTTCTTTCCCATCACTGAACACAAAGTACATAAAGACTCGTGGTAGTGGACTAAATTATAAAGCAAAACACCCTTACAGCAACAGTTCAGCAATGACTAAGGCTCTTAGGGTAAAGGTCAAAGAGAAAGTGGATGAAAAGTCCAGTTAAAAGTATGATCAAGTAGCACATGACCCTGGTCTGAGGGAATATAGAAACAATGATATCTTTAAACGAAAAGCTATTTTGTGATCATAGTCACAGCATAATTGATTTAGAAAAAGAAAAGGAGAGCTTAATTTATGGATCATAAAGTACAAATAAATGACACATTTCAAATAGTGCCCCATGTAAATGTCAGTGAAGCATAGGAAAACATGTTTTGGAAGACTTTTCTGAACTAAATATACTTTCCAATTGGACCAACAATTTGGCATCAGACATCTGTGAAGCATTAAGTAAAGGACACTTCAGATCATGGCAATTTCAGCAAATGAGAGGTTTTGTGTTGTAATTTTTAGATTTAAAAGTGGCATTTGGGTCTGATAAATATAAATCTCTAGTTTATAAAGTAACATTTAGTGCAGATGAACTATTTTTTAATCGTACTTACTTTAATTCATTTAAAGGACCAAAAATTTTATTTCACACTAATAGTCTTAAATTTCCTAATATGCTTTTTATTTGAAAATTAGATTTTTTTTGTTCATTTTTTGTTTTTAACACAATAAACTAAAATGGATTAAGAATTTTCCTTTCTGTATAAAAAAATAATAATCATAGTATAAACAGTATATTACACTTAACTTTCTTTTCTGGAGAGTGAAGAGATTGTTTCTGTTAGGTACATAGGGACCTCCCTAGAAAATCCTGATGAAAGAGTCCATTTTATCCATTACCAAGGTCAAGAGTGCTTAGTCAGGTGGGTTGGCAAACCTAAAAACCATTCCTACACTTGTCAGTCTCCTGGGCTTTCTTCATTTTCTCCTTTCCACAAATTACCAAGATACAGGGACTGTGGTCCTGCCATCCCTGTCTTCGTGTTTGACCAGAGCAGTCACTGGGATTCCTGGTACACTTGTAATTATGTTTATTATCACTTTATGGGCAGAGTATAAGTGGACCCATCAGGACATGGGTCAAATTCAATAACCATTCTTGTGTGTACAGAGGTCAGTCTTTTCAATCTGATGCTAATATTGATACACAAACCTTGCTTTCACTATGGTATGTCTGGTAAATCATTTTCCGATCTTTTTCTTTCAATTTTTGTATTTCATTTTTATAACAACTAATATCTAGATTTAAAAAAAATCAATCAGAATCTCAGTATTTTAACTGATGAGTTCAATCTCTGTCTAATAACTAATACATTTAGCTTTGCATATGCTGTCTTAATTTGTGTTTTAAATCTATTGTGCTCTTTTATTTGCTTATTCTCTCCTTTTCTCTATTTGTTGGATTGAATTTTATTCCTTTCATTTTTCCTGTACTAGTTTGTATATCCTAAATTCTGTTTTTACTATTTCAGTTTTTATCTTTAATTTTTTAATGTATACCCCAGAGTTAATGTGGGTATGTATTTAAACTTTCCATCTTGGCCTGGTGTCATTTTCCTGAGGCACTATGCGTACTTAAAGCACTCACTTTTGTCTTAAAAATGACTTTATTTTGCCTCCATATTTGAATGATTGTTCCTGGGTACAAAACTGTAGGCTGATAGTTATTTGTTAAAATATGATTCCATTGTCCTTCAACTGGTAGAAACCTGCTCTCTGTTTACTTAGATTTTTTCCTGTAGAAGAAACAAAGAGAATGCAGTCTTTGCCTCTCGGTCCTTTGCTGTTGGGAAACTCATGGGTAGACAACCAGTCACTGTCCAATAAATAGGGAAGGGAGTAGGGAACACTACCAGGGATGCACCAGAGAGGTCTACTGTCCGAGAAAATCTCTTGTCAGTGCAAAGAACAGATTTATTTGAAAAGGTTAGAGTTGCAGAAGAGTTTCTTCAAAACATTGCAGAGCTCCCTTAGGAAACAATCAGAATGGGAAAAACTGGTGAGATGGTAAAAATCAGGAAAGAGGAGACAGGAGAGAGAAAGTAGAATATATAATCGCTTCTTGGCCTTTTGACTAAGATCAAGTGAGAAAATAGAATATTGCAAGAAAGTTAAATTTTACTAATGATAAGAAAGACAAACTGCTTATGAGAGTAACTTTAAATTTTCCTATGAAATCATTATGTAGAGTTGTTATTCAGGTCAGGCTGAAAACTCAGGTAGTTTCAGAATCCTGTGGAACTCTTGTCCTTTGTGTAGGATTCTATTTATTGTTAGTCAATTTCCAGATGACCCATTCTCCTGATACTTTGGCAAGAGGAATGAGGAGGAAGGATCTCATTCCCTCACCTCTTCTTTAGACTAACTGTACCATCCTGGAAGGGCCCATCGCTGAGGCAAGGAGTTAACTCATAGAGTCTTCACCTGTCAACAGAGAAGCATCAATTCAAGTGTTTAAAGGCCCCCATCCATCTTTTTTTTTTTTT
>NW_022900932.1:10174385-10201007 GCF_012274545.1 Fukomys damarensis | reverse complement strand
ATATATAGAAAAGTGTGAGCTGTACCCTCTGTTAATGAAATTTTTTTTGTCCAATCACTCATCTCTTGTAGAAATCCTTCTTATGAGTCTGCTAATGCCAGTCACTATTTTGTGGCGATGCAGCAATGACTGTGTGGTCCTTGTGGCTACATTCTCAGTGTTTGTAGTCTAGCAGGGAAGCTGTTAATGCTGTTATGTATGTGATCCTTTTTTTTTTCCCACTGTTAAATTGTTAAGAACATGGTCGCTAAATATCAGTTTGTGTGTTCCTGGTGATCTGTCAGAGAGAGAAGTGTGTAAGGGACATTTTATTGATCTTGCCAAATTGCTGCCTGTTAACTTTGACTTCAGAAGTATTCCACAGATATTACACAAGTGTTTGTGAGATATTCCAGCTTACTAGTTAGATGGAATGTTGCGAGTCAGAATATTGGGAAGATCAGTTACTTTAGGGAGATAGCTTTAAGGGGGATTACCATAATTCTGCCACATTTGACAACTTTGGATATGTGCTTCAATAGCAAGACTTCATGTCTTTTGTGATTTATTTGAAAGAAAACTCTGTGGTACATGGGATCCATGAAGAGTCTATCTATATATAAGGATCAAAACATCATGCTTTGAGTTACTGTTGCGTGTTTTATAGACCTGTGGGAGCAGATGAATCAAAAGAATAATCAGTGGATTTTTACAAAAAGATTACTTTGTAGATTTGATAAAATCTTTATTGTCAATCTTTTCTTTCTAGGTAATTAGTTAAATATTACTGATGTCTAAGAAAGGAGCTATATCCCATTGACTAGCCTTGTGGCTGTTTAGAGATATTTAAGCATGGTACTGTTGTTATGCAGAAAGACAGAAGGTGTGGGCTTTGCCCACAAAGAATTTAGGATTTGTCTTGAGATACTGTATAAGCATATGGTATAGATATGTGATGATTTCCATAAAGGGCTAAAATAGGCAAGTATATCTTTGGTCATTATGGTCAGGATTATGGGAATGAAGGAGAGTGGAGGGAGAGCATCACATGGAAGGAAAGGAGCAAGCCTAAACAGCTTGTGCTCAAGCCAGGTGGTAAGGAGAAATGTCAAGGCAGTCTGGAATCAATCGGATAGTTTTGAATTAGGCTTAAGAATTCTGACATCTTCATAATCAGGAAAATAATTTTAAATCAAGCCAAATATCAGTTTGTTTTATTTAATTCTAAATTGATAATTTTGAGCTTATTCTAGTAATATATACATTTTGAAAAGTATTGAAAATGCAGTCTCTATATGTTCCTATCTTCATCAGAATCTTCCTTCAGATTTTTCTTTCCACAAGAGTGTAATAAATTTAAATCAATCAAGTAACTCTCTAACCTTTACTGTAATTTAAGCCTGGCCAATGGTGATATACTCTAAAGCAACATAAGATGTGCTAAACATTAAGTGCTTTTAATTCACTATGTCTTATACCAGAGATAGAAAATAAAGGGCCCGTATGCATAAGGAAATTCTGGCAACAACCATTATGTTCCTTTGTAACCAACAGTAAAATCTTGGATTTCTAGGGACAAGAAAATCTAGGTAGTAGTAAAAGTTCAAAAACATTGTTTTTGTGTGCCTTATTTTATGGTGCAATTCTCGAGATGTTTTCATTTTGTGATAGCAATGTACAGTATTAAAACATTTTAAAAGGTAAATTTCTCTTCTTTTTAATGATTAGCCAAAAAAGCTTCCAAATTTCGAGACTGGTTGGACTGCAGCAGCATGGAGATAAAACCCAATGTTGCAGCTATGGAAATTTTAGCATATTTAGCATATGAAACAGTGGCTCAGGTAAGAATTCTAAAGTGTCCATCAAGCTGCCCATGGCAGGTCCTCCTCATTTTTGTGCATTATCAGTTTTTCTTCCACCTCCTGCTCTAGCAGCAATAACCGCAACCGTGAGTTCTCTTCTGTGACATTCAGGTCATTTTCCAGAATTTAGTTCAGTTATATTTCTTTGCATCCTCAGCTCTGGTGGGTGTTAG
This sequence comes from Fukomys damarensis, assembly GCF_012274545.1. Lineage (NCBI taxonomy): Eukaryota > Metazoa > Chordata > Mammalia > Rodentia > Bathyergidae > Fukomys > Fukomys damarensis. Next base: position 10,198,993 of record NW_022900932.1, on the reverse strand, counting down.
AGGGGGGGGGAAGACTTTTTTGGATCTTTATCCTAACCAGAAATGGGTTGCATATATTTTCATGATGTTGAACTCTTTAAATCTTCATCTGCCATATCAAGAGATTATTTTTGAGCTTTGAAAAATGCCTTTCGGAGTTTCCTAAATGCTCACCCAAATTTGGACCCTGAAAGAATTATTCTAGGCCTGGTCTGAAGGCCACAGCATCAGCGTCTCCTTGGCGCATGTTACAGCAAGAACTCCTGACTAACATTGGAGCAGACCTGAACTGAAATCTCTGGAACTGGGGCCAGAGATCTGTGTTATAAAATGCTTCCCTGGTGATTATGAAAGGACTTTTGAGAATCATTCCCCTAGAAAGTAAAAATGTCTCCCTGGTATTCATAGATAGGCCCATTAAATAGTCGGTAGAAATCTCTGTTCATGCCTATCATACAGGTTGTTAGGCAGACAGCATTATCAACAACTCATGCTGTTTCACTTTTAAGTTTGCCGCTTCAGCCATGTGACTTTATTTCCATTGCTCTGATCTTCCAGTTAGTGGATCTGGCTCTTCTTGTGAGGCAGGACATGGTAACCAAAGCTGGAGACCCTTTCAGTCATGCCATTTCTGCAACCTTCATCCAATATCACAGCTCTCCTGAGGTATGTATCAGAAAATCTGACTTTAATACTTCTTGAATTTTTTCACATACCTGGGATTGGCCTTAGTGGGTCTTTGGAATAGATTACGTAGGCATGTATAGACTTCAGTCAAAGAATCTTAAATATTCACTATTTAAACAGGTATTTATGGGGTGCTTACACCATGACAGTTTACTTTGTAGCATTTTTCACCTTTTCTCTGCTCAACTTGGCTTTCCTAGCATTTCAGAGCAAGAGAGCTAGTTGCAGCTCATTTTCTTATGAAAGAACCATTGGTTTAGGTGATTTAATAATGTTGGGAAAAAATATTTCTTTGTACCTCAAATGATGGAGTTGGGTTGGAGATGTGCAATGGTAAAGCACCTGCCTAGCATGTGCAAGGCTGTGGTTCAGGTCCCCAGCACTGTCAGAAAGAAAAAAGTTACTATTACTCATGTAATAGTTCCTGGTGTTTTAAAAGTAACTTTCCGTTTATTAATTTTTGTATAAACAAGATTTAGAGAGGCTTGCCTCCATTCATTTTTAGCTTTTAGATTGGCCATCTGATGTAAAACTCAGGTCGTTTTCTGATCTGGTTTCTGCTCCTAGGACCACTGCCTGAAGAGTCTCTCAAATCTTTTTGTCATTTTTGTTTTCTCATAACTGTGCACCACTGTTAGTATATACAGTACTCTCTGAACCAGCATATACCTAAAAACAAGAAATGAAATAAACATGTTGAAAACATTTGCCAATATTTTACATTTTTTAAGTACAAATAACAATTTCATATTATTCTATTTAATAATGATAGAGGAGACGGCAAAAACAGCATCCATGTGTGTAATTATTAGGTGAGTTTTAGATCAAATTGAGTAAAATACGTAACCTAACAAAATTGCAAAATGCTATTTTATATCTATACTGTATCTTAATTATAAATATTTCTTCCCTCTTCATAGTAGGTGAGGATGGTGGCAGAAATAGTTTTTAATAAGTAGTTATAGACTGTTTTAGGCTATAGACTGAGAATTTGATGAAAACTGTAAACCCCTTCTCTATACACACACTCACCAATTTTACATACAGTTTCAGGTTGTAAAGACCTTATAAAGCCATCCTGTGGCCCTAAGGGATCTGTGAAATCTGAATCCCAAGTTCAGTCTCTCTGTTGTAGGGTGCTTAGACAGTCTACTAAGATACACACCTATATAGCATCTCATTACCAACAGGAGGTCATCTTGGCATCCTCTTATGTGCTAGAGGATCAGACTGGCTTCAAGTTCAAGTGGGATGAAAATGTTTTTGCTTATTAAAGATCCACTTTTTTCTTGGAAAGGTCATATATCATTATCAGTCAACATTATTTTAAAGTCCCTAAAGCTTACTTAGTTGATTAAACACTATTTGTTTTCTTTATGTTTCAAACCAAAATTATGATGTCAAAGAACACCCTTTAAAATGTCTTTGATGCATGTTCACTGTATGAATATGTGTGAGTATGCTTTCCATTAACATCAGACAAATTTGTTGTAACATTTCTAATTGAGGAAATTTACTGAAAATATAACAAGCCTAGTTTTCCCTTAACATTCAAGTGATTGCTTGTATGGCTAGGAAAACTCTTTAGTCCTCCCCTTCCTTGGTTCTCCAGGGTGGCCAAACCGCCCTGGGCAACTGCTCAGCAACCATACGGGCTGTTCCCAGCTATACAGCAGTTGAATAAAGTGTCCTGTGTGTGTCCTGGATGTCCTGGGCTTCCTTGGAGGTGAGGGAACAAGTGTCAGTGTCCCGAACGAATGTTAGTGTAAGCCTCAGCTTTTTCCTGGCCTGGTGGGCACCTTGCCTCCTCTGTGACAGGTTAGTCAGAGTGGACATTCATAAAGACTGCCTTCCTCCCTGCCCTTTATTATCTGACAAAGAGAATACCATTCTGAAGCAATAATCTTCCTCATCAGCACCGTAGTTGGCAACCAATTTCAAGGGCCTGTACATCCAGAATTACACCAAACTGAGTCCAAAGAGGACTCTGCAGACTGGTAGAAGCTATGTTCAGGAATACAGAACAAACAATAAATGAACCAGCAATTCAAGATAGCATATATAATTTCCAAATGAAACAGAAAGTACAGGGTTTAAAATCAAACACACACATAAACGCTAGTTACAAAGACTCAGAGAGAAAGCTGAGTATTAAGGAAAAAAAAGTACTTGCAGTCCCAGCACCCTAGGAGGCTGAGGCAGAAAGATGGAAGTTAAAACCCAGCCTGGGTAACTTAGTGACTCAGTGAAACGTTATCTCAAAAACAACAAAAATGACTGGCTGTCACTCAGTGTACAAATCACGATTACCAAGACAGACAAACTCAAGCTAAAGGTTTATTGAGAAGGTTTAGTAGGAAGTTTGATTAGGAAATTAGCCACTTACCAGTCCAGTTATTTAAATACAGGATGATCAAAATTGCGTATTTTATTACTTTTTATAAGAATATAACAGGAAATATTAAAATGATAGTTTTATCAAACTTACTCAATACCAGAAGTGGCTGGTTGAAATGGCATCTGCCCAAACAGTGCTCAGGTTAGTCAGTATGTAACAAATGCGCTGCCCAAGTGACACTCGGGTAAACTGTTAGGTGGTTAAGACCCACACTGTATAGAGTCTTAGACTGCTAGAGTTACTAAGGAACAGTTGAAGGATTTGGGGCTAAAGGATGATGGGTTCAGAAGGGTGTTTGAAGTAGATTCAATAGTGGCACTAGGTTAACTAGATTGGATTTGTACTTAAATCTTCAGTCTCATGGGATTAATACCTTTGCAAGTACTTAAAGGAGTATCTTTTTTGTTGTTGTTTTTTGTTTGTTTGAGACAGGGTCTTACTACTTAAATCAGGCCGACCTCAAACTTGCTGTGTAGCCCAGGTGGCCTCAAATTTAAAATTCTCCTATCTTAGCCTCCCAAGTGCTGCGATTACAGCCATTCACTACCATGCCTTGAACACTAGCCGTATAAAGCACTGGTCTAATTAAGTTCGGGTTCTTCATCCCAGCAAACTTCCAAGTTGTGTTTTTAGCATACAGTTTACACATAGTTATCTGTGATCTAAATGTTAAAAGTGATGCAGATATTCACAAGTCAAACAGCTTCTCATTCGAAGCATTATGGATAATGAATACTCAGCCTTTATTCCAGGAACAAGTTGTATCAGATTATCCATATTCCTTTCACTTGATACTGTTTATCTGCAAACAGATTAAGAAATAGTCTTGAAACCAGAATTTCAATTTCAGCAAGATATTTTATAAACTGTAGTATAATTTTTAAAATATTGTAGAGAAGTATAGGCCAGTATATATTATAATTACTGTGGTTGATAAGAATAAGGAAAATGCCAGGCATGGTGGCACATGCCTGTAATCCCAGCACTCGGGAGGTTAAGGCAGAAGGATCACTGTAAACTAGCCTGGACTGCCCGGTGAGTTCAAGGCCAGCCTAGACTAATAGTGAGACCTTTTCTCAAAAAAAAAGGAATGAGGAAAATGTAGATTAATAATACTATTATAGATAGATGAGCTAGGTAAAAATATTATAGGCAGTCAGATAGGGCTAAGTCCTCGAGTGGGTCAAGACAAAGGTGACACACCACAGCTACACATCAGCTGAAAACCAGGCCTCAAGATGGAGACAAGATGACCAGACCCACATACTTCTTCAAAGAACTGGACTTAGTGAAGTATAGATAGGCATGGACCACTCTGGGAGGGACCAGAGACCTCTGGACCCACCACCTTCTAGGAGAACCCTTGTTCTTTCCATCCACACTTACTACGTGACTTGCTTCCCAATTGGACCACCATTACCTAAGTGACTATACTTGTGATCTTATTGGGTGTTCATGGCTGTGACCTACATTGTACCCATATAGGTTTCACCCTATAAAACTTCTCTGTTACATGGGGTCTTGGGGCTCCTACTTGAAACCCCTCCTGCCCCACAGGAATTTTCCTATCAATAAATATCTTCCTACTTTCAACCTCCATCATCCTAGGACTCATTCTTCCATTTCTAGAGAACAAGAACTCAGCATATCATATAGTTGAAAGGTTGGGAGATATATTTCATATTTCTTGTGACATTATCATATTGGCAAAAAGACTTAGAGATTTTCATTTTCCTATAAATTTCCTAGAAGCCAATACTGTGGTATAACAAGGAATTTTTAAATATTAGTTTCTGAGTGCTGTCGTATAGGATGGGCATTGACCCAGTGATGCCTATAGAGGAGACTAAAGAAGGAGAAACCTAAAAATATGCCTAAGAATAACCTGTTGAAAGAATTTGGGATGTTTGACCATACCAAAGAAGAAACTGAAAATACAGTCTTCACAATATTCCACAAAAAAGAAAGAACAAATTTGCAGTCTGGCCCAAGAAACTAGAGTCAAGAGGGATGCCAGGGGAAAAGGAAGGCATGAGAAATAGGAAGGGCTGGAGGACATTCAGGCATGAAATCTTCGTGCTGGGGACCCTGACATGAGGGATGTCTGAAAGGCATCCAGCTTGACCAGAAAATCTAGGGCTGATTTTGAAATGGCTGCCAAAAACTCCATTCAGAAATATGGTAAGTGAGAAGCCCAGCAGAGCTTTAGAAGCTAGAGGTGAAGAATTCTGGTTTTTGTCTAAATAAGTAGAATAAAAATTAACGTGTTTAGAACCTTTAGGGGCAGGATAGAGCTCATTTCTATGGACAAATAAGAATAGTGTTTTTATATTTTTAAGCTGCAAGTAGCATTGTGTAATGAGCTATTAAAGCAAGGCTAATATTAGCAGAAGACCTGGTCTTGTGACTTCAAAGCCATATCTCTTAGCAGGGGTCTTGTACGAAGTCCTGCCCAGACTCCCCTGAGAACACACCACCCCCAACACCAACAGCTCCACCATCTGGATCACAGCACCCAGGGAAGACCACGCCAGGGGCCCTCGCCCTCGGTAATGGGAGTACAGGGCCAGACAGCGCTAAAACCAAGCAAAGGAAAAGAAAAAAGGTCAGTGACCATTTTTTCCCTCAGGAAGTATGAGGAGTCTCATTAAATTCTTATTAGAGATAGGAAAACTGTGCTTTCTCTCACAGCTTGAATTTTTAAAACCAACCATTTTGCATCCATTCATATTTAATAACTTCTACTAAATAACATTCTTCTGGATAAAGAAAAATGTTGATATTTTTCTGATATTTAATTATAAAAATATTCAAGCATTCAGAATTCTCTAAAGAATTGTGTAAAGAACACTTTACATTACCATCTAGAGTCTACAAGTAACATTTTACTGTGTTTATTATTATACTGTCACTGTCTACTCATCCATTCATCCATCCTGTTGTTCACCTTTTTTTATTTTTGTTACATTGCAAAGGAAATACATTTTATACGTAAACACTTCATTATGTATATGTATGATTCATAGTTTTTTTTTAAGGTAAATTTTATGCACAGTGAACCAACTGACCCATAATTCTACTATTTAATGAGTTCTGACAAATTTGTTAACCTATGTTTTTCCAAAACTCTGTCCAAATACAGGACATACTCATCGGCTCTTAAAGTGCCTTCATGTTTCCTCATGGTGAATTACTGCCACAATCCCCTGAAAGACAACCATTGTTCTGATTTTTTATCATAGATTCATTTTTCCATTCTACAACTTCATATAAAAAGAATGTAGTATGTATTTTTATGTGAAATTTCTTTTACTCTGGAGATTTTGAAAGTTTTGTTTTTCAGTGTGCATACAGTTCTTTATTGCTGACTAACATTCCATTGTAGGAATGTAACAGTTTATTCATTCTCCTTTTGGTGGATGCGTAAGCTGTTACCAGTGTTTTAGTATTGTAAATAAATTGGAATATTTTTGTACAAGTCTTTAAGGACAAATGCCTTCATTTCTTGTAGGTAGATAGCTAGAAATGAAATTGCTGAGTCACAGAATTTTGTACATGTTTTTTAATGAAATTGTAAGACTTTTTTTTTTCCAAAAAGGTTGTATCATTTCTTTATACATCCACCAGCAATATTTAGGCATTCTAGTTGCTCCATATCCTCATTAACATTTGATGTTATTACTGTTTTTACTTTTAGTAATTCTAATGATTACTGGGAACCAATTATAGTTTGTGCATCTGACTAATGTTGAATGCTTTTATGTGAATTGACTGGGCTTCTCATCATTTATCTTCCTCTGGGAAGTTTCTCTTCAAATCTTTACTCCATTAGGGGGACATTTGCTTTTATAATCAATATACAGAAGCTCTGTGTATATCCAGAGTTATATTTCATATGTGAAAATAAGCTTCTCACATATTTTCTTTGAGCTTATGTGTGACCTAATCATTATCTTAATGGTGTCTTTGATAAGCATCAGTTCTGAATGTAATGACATCTCATTTATCCAATTTGTTTCTTTTATGTTTATTGCCTTTCCATGTTTTATCTAAGAAGTCTTTGCCTATTTCCTAGTCATGGTGATGTTCTCCTGGGTTTCCTTCTGGAAACTTTATATCTTTAGTTTTAACATTTAGTTCTATTAGTCTAGGTAAATTAACTTTGGTTATTGTATGAGTTGAGGCCAAATTTTATTTATTTATTTATATATTTTTTTTATTATTTATATATGTATATATATTGAAGAACTGTTTGTTCTCTTTCCTCCCATTGGATTGTTTTGAATTTGTTGAAAATTAAATGACCATATACCTGTATGGATTTATGTCTAAGGTTTCATCTGTTTCACTCATTTATCTTTCAGTTCTTTGACAAATATTACATGGACTTGACTGATATGGCTGTAGAGTACATCTCAAAGTCAGATAATATGTGGCCTCAAAATGTTATTTTTCAATCTTCATGTGAATATGCTATGTCCTTTCCATTCCTATGTAAATTTTGTAATCAATTTATCAATTTTCACTAAAGAGAAAAACTTTTAAAAAAAGCCTCATGGGTTGTGAAAAGGATTGGATTGCATGCATACTTCAATTTTGCACAATTGACGCAATAGAGATATGAGTTGCTCTGGGTGAATGAAAGGGGAAACCAGAAATGAAGCTGAAATTTACATGTGCTTACTGTCAATTATAAAATTACATCTTGACATGGTTCTATAGCTTTTAATGGCAAATAGTTCCTACTATACTAAGTTATAGGAAAAGGTGTAAAAATAGGACAAGTAATAAGGAAGTCCTTGAGAGCACTTGAGACTGGCATGAGCAGGTCTAAGTTTAGGTGATGGGAACAGGATGGGGGTTGAGCATCCTAATGTTTCTACTGTGGCTCCAGTGGGTGTTGAAGTGGCTAAGACACAACATCGGAGGCTTCATGAACAAGGGGCCAGAGTTCAGGGAAACTATGGAAGGTATAAAGTAAGGAAAAAAAATCCCAAGAAAGACACAAAGTATAGAATCTCCAGATTTTGTATTTAAATTTTACCTTCTTTGACCTCTAAACTACTCTAGTGTGGTCTCACTGCTACCTTTCAGGAGAACCCTGAAATTTAAAGGTATATCTAGAAGAGCAGATTCTCTGCTAAACACAAGCAGAAACATACCATTCACTAACAACTCTCTTCATAGAAATATAACAGAATCCCATAATGTCAACATTGTTTTGCTCACAATGTCTTAAATTATAAATGAAAATTAGAAGACATGCAAAAAAAAGCAAATGTGACCTATACTTGTTGAAGTCCAAGAGAATTCAGATAATTATTTAATTCAGGAAACAAGGATTTTAAAGCAACCATTGTAACTTGCCCAAGAACATAAAAGAAAATATACCTATAAAAAGTGGACAAATAAAAATTATAGCAGATAAGCCACAAAAAATAAATAAAAATTTTAGAAGTGTAAAATAAAATGTTAGAAATAAAACATTACTGGGTGGGTATAAAAGATTGGAGCTCGCAGAAGAAAAAGTCTGGAATATAAAGAAAGATCAATAAGATTTAATCCTTAAGCCAATCACTGCAAAAGATGATACAAAAAGACATCACAAAGAAACCAATATTTAAAATTAATTTCTAGAGAAAGCATACAATTAACCCAAAAGAGAAAAGAGCAACAAAAAATAGAAGAAAACAAATAGCAAAGTACTTGACCCATCTCCATCCATGTCAATAAATGCATTAAATGTCACAGAATTAAAGACTACAATCCAAGCCTACTGCGGCATGTATGCCATGGCTTCACCACCACTGCCCTAGGGTAATTCCTATCAGCTTATTTCAGATCTTGTTAAAATAATGAAAATAATCAATACATGTTTTATATATGTTTAAATTTTATTTGGGGCTCAGGTTAGATGCTCTTATTCTGTGGGAATTTTAGTTATGTTTTGAGTTTGTAATAGGAAAAGCATGCACATGGTATAAGAGTACATTTGAAAGTACAGAAGAGCATACAGTGAAAAGTAGGTTTCTCCTTCTTCCCCTTAATATGTCAGCACTGTTGCTGATTTCTGGTGTGCCCTTGAAGAGACCAACTGTGCTAAAATAATTATATCAGATTCAGTCTTTTGTCTTTCCTAACAGTTGGTGGCCTAGGGCGACCCACCTGACTTTCATCTTTTTCACATAATATATCTTGGAAATAGCTCTATGGGAGGGGTTATGGTTGCTGTGTTTCCTGTTTGTTTGAATGGACATAAGGTAATTTATTTAACCAGACCTTCACTGTGAGCATTTAGTTCATCAATCCAAATAGTGCTGTAGTAAATGTGCTTGGCTCCTTATTTTGCATCTGTTTAATATGTCTGTAGGATAAATTTTTTGAGGTAAAATTGCTGGGACACAGTTTATGTACTTTTCTTTATTTTGGTAAGATTTTGCTAATTTGCTGTCTATCCATGAGAGCTGATATCCACAGAATTATATTCCCTACAAAAAATTATGAGACTGAAAATTGTGGTAATTACCAGAAAAATTACAGTATTTGTAGTAAATATCAGAATAATAAGTGATGTTAACTAGATGACTACAAATGAGTTCTAGGCCAAAGTTATAATAATATATAGACTGAATATTTCTTTCTCTTGACTCTTTAAAGTTGATGACCTGGCATCTGGTACCTACTGCCCTTGAAAGTAGACAGTTTTCATTTGTAATTCTTAGTTTAAATAATCGCCCAATCCTGTGAACAGCTGACAGGTAGCAGGTCCTGTTCTAAGTGATTTATGTCCTTCAATTCATTTAATGTTCACAACAATCCCATAGAGCAATTATAATTGTTGTCCCAAAGTACAGATGAAGAAACTGAGACCCAGGAATATTATGCAACTTGACAAACCTTGTAAGTCGTAGGGCTGGGCTCTGTAACCAAGGCAACTAAGAAGCCAGTTCAACCAATCCACATAATTATAATATTCCTACTGAGCATTTTAATGTTTTTTGAAAAGTCATGTTACATAAACAGACATCCGTCATTTCTTGAGTTACAAATAAGTTCACTGCAAATAATATTTTTCTTATGTCCTATTGTGTTTGCAAAAATTGCTTATCGATGAGATAAAAATATATAAATTTTTGTGTTTGTTTTCTCAAGGACACCAAAAAGTTAGAAAACAAGTTGGAATGCTCTTTTATGACAGTCCCCTCTATGTTAAACAAATAGCAATTTTACATTATTCTTTTTAAATTGATTACTCTCCAGTTATTTCAGAAGTATGCCCAGGAATCTCCCAAGAAACATTTATAATAATAAATATTAAAATATTTTTTTAAAAAATAGCTTCCTGTGGTTCTTTCAGTGAGCTCCCGTGACACTTTTCATCGGCACACAAGTAGTGGTATCCTTCTTTACCTTGACATGCAGACTTAGGTGAAATAGTGTAGGCATAAAAATTACATTTGGTAGGGGTCTGCTCAGAAGGGGTCACATAACAGTCATCTTTGATTTGTTAATAAATGGAACTTTTTTTAGTTGAAGTATATGTCGGCAACCTTGTTCATCCTAAAGGGGGGAAATGACCTGTTTTATAAAAGTTTATTTTCACATTTCATACACTGTAGTTCTGTTGCGTGTCTTTGATTTAGTAACAGTTTGTGTGTTTTTCTGTCACAGAGCACCGCGGCCTGTGGTGCGGAGCCTCACAGCGATGCCATCCAGCCCTGCCACATCAGAGAGGCTATCCGACGCCATGGCCACAAGATTGGCCCCCTTTCCCCGTTCACAGTATGTAATAACAGAGTTATAAAAAGTTATATTTATAATCTGAAAGAATTTTGATTTTCAAGTGGTTAAATGAAGAAGCAATGGAATTGTTGAAAGCAATTTGTGGTGACCATAATTTTGTTGTATAAAAGTGGCATAATTCTCTTGGGAAATAAGTTAGTCTTTTTGTCTCTTTTTGAGAGGACAAATTTTTTTCTACAAAATATTATTTTCTTTCAATTACATATTAAGCTTTGTGTTGGGGCTTATATCTTCTATTTTTCAAAGCTTAGGTTTATAAAACTTTCATCAAATTATATGTATCCAAATATTGTTAGAGGCACTTTATATTTTAAAATCGGTTAGACTGGCATTACCACTTCTATCAGATGTCCCTCTTCTAAACACACTTTGAGTTGGAAGAAGAAGAAATGATTGCTTTCCTGGCTTTGAACTGGGCTGAACTGCAGACAGGCTTTCACGTCTTCGAATAATTTGAAAGCTTATAATCATGGTTTTATTTTTTTAATGGAGAATTAAAGACTTGAGATTTCAGCATAAAGAAAGTGTGTATGCAGGGATGTGTTTTAATTAAGTGCTCATCTTTTATAGCTTTAAAAACACTATATTTATATAACAAGTTGTTCCAAGTGCTCTGCTTCTAAGAAATTGGTTTAACTTTCCAGAAATAAGATTTGATTTGCATAACTAAAGAACATTAAAATTTACTGGGTTAGGTTTTTTTTCCTAGTGCTGGGGATTGAATTCAAGGATTCTGCACCAAGCTACATCTCCAGCCTCCAGCCCACTCCACTCCCCCTTTTTGAGACAGAATCTTGCTGTCAGTAAGTTGCCTGGGCTGGCCTCAAACTTGCAATCCTCCTGCCTCAGTCTCACAGAGTGCTAGGATTACAGGTGTACACCGCCACACGTGGATAAAATTTCCTTGATTTGATATTAACTTCTGTTTTAATATAATACTCTAGAGTATATATTTTAATAAAACATAAAAACAATAAGTACAACTTAATGTGTTACCTAAGAATAGAATTTACTATTACTTGTTCACAAGAGTCATGATTTTTTTGTTTGTTTCTTTCCTTTTATTCTGGTGTTTAAGATAATGTTTCTTTTACCATCCTTTATTTTCTTTAGTTATTGTGAATTTTACGTCTTGTCAGTGTCAAGGCCAAGAATATGTTTTATAAATGTCTCTAGAAGCTTTTTATAATGGTGTTGATAATTTTCACTTTCATATGGTACTTAAAATTTGGCTGGTATCTCATAAGAACATGATTTTATTTTCTATCTTATTTTAGTGTTTTTTTTTTTTCTGAGGATTGAACCTAGGGCCTCATACATGTTAGGCATGTGCTCTACCACTGAGCTGCGTCCTAAGCAAAACATGATTTTAATACTGTTCATTAAAGCTATATATCCTTTTATATGAATACTTGAGGTCTTACAATTGTAAAGAAAGAATGAAATCGAAATCAAGTACCTTTTTTTTTTCTACATGATAGCTGAGATTATTCTAAGTGACTAGCCAAAAGAAAGATAAGCTTTATAGAAATGTGCTATTTGGAAGTAAGAATTTTAAACCCAACTGAAATAGAACCACTTGACAGTGAGCAATGTAAAGTATGAAACTATTAGATCCATACCTTAGAGCCAAATAATGACCAGTGAGGTGATAGTTTGGAGAGAGAAGAACATGGAGGCAGTGCTGGTGATAATTTAGAAGTGCTTGATGACAGCAAAGGGAAAAGGGATTTTTAGGAACTAACTTAAATGTTATCTAAAAGTAATAAATAGAATTTCATAAAGGGAAATATCTAGTGTAGGGGAAGAACCTCATAATCATGATGTCTTCTTTAAAATCAGGATGGTAGCTATTTCAGCCATTAAGGGATTGTTTTTGAGTAGACCAAGCAAATCACTCAAGAGCATCTCAGTTGATGACTCTGTGTGTGTGTGTGTGTGTGTGTGTGTGTGTGTGCGTGTGTGTGTGTGTACTTGTATATGTACATACACCCCCACCCCATGTCCAGCCTGGTACTCATGTGTTATTTCTTTTGCAGTATAAGACTGTACTGTATGTAAAACATGTGCTCTAATCCAGGTTTAGATACAGCTTACGTTAATGCTTATCAAATACATATAACCATTAAATTTTTTTAAACTAAGGATACAATTTTTAAATGCTTCAGTTAAGTAGATCTGGAAAATAGAAGAACTAATCCAGGACCTGAAGTGTTCACGTAGCCAGTGTCCCGGCAGACAAACAAATTAGCAGTGAATGGTGAAGAAACCCTACCAAGTGGGACACCAAGGTTTGATCCCTCCTCAGACCTCTCCTGAAAGGATCTGCTCCATTACCTCGCAATCTGAGATTTGTGCTCTTCGTAGCTGCACAGGATCAGGAAGACAGATTCATGGTATATATTGTAATAGGTTACATATGCCCCCAAGAATACTTGCCAGAGATGCTTGCCGCTGCATTTACCCCACCATAACTTGCAGACTACAATCCTAACATTACGCCCTAAATTTGCCACAAAATATCTAGCTCTTAGTATTATTTTTGTATTACTCTGGTATTGATAGTCTTTAGAAACAAAAGACATCATTCTACTTAGTGGTATTTCCATTTACAGATTTAATAATTTTTGTTCACTGAAGATTAAATGAACACTGGAAGTGAGTGTGCCTCTTTTTTCTAAATAGGAAATAGGTTAAAAATACTCTTAAAAGTGGGATGTATTTTCAGGCTTTGTATGCCAATTCTCAACATTACATAGAGAGGTTCTTTTCTCCTCATATCTGTTTGGGACTCTAAATGCCTCGTGTACATGGATGTACTGATCTTTCCCAAAATTTGAGAATCTCCCTATTATTTCACTGAATAGATGCTCTGTGTCTTTAACCTGTATTTACACACTCTTTGTGTAAACCAGTTATGCATAGATTTGGTCTCTAAATCATGTCCCTTAAGTCTCATGTTGCTCTGTTAATAATTCCTTTTTTTCTTTTAATACTGCCTGAATGTGATAATTCATTGGCCTTATTTTCAAGTTCTGATATTCTTAAAGCTTCCCACTGAGTTTTTGTCTGACTTCTGAACTTTTCATTCCAAGATGTCTGTCTGCTTCTTTATTAGGATCTCTGTCTCATTGTTGAATTGCTCTTTCATATCCTGGAATTGTCTTCCTTCATTCATTCAGCTATTTATTTGTATCCTCTCTAAAGTCATCGATCACTTATGAGATCAGTTGAATTGTTTGATGACTTTGGATTCAATTACTGAAAAGTAGTAAGCCTTTGGAGGAGTCATACACCTTGATTTCTCATATTTCTGTTTCTCTGTTGACAGTGCTAACCTGCTGGTGTGGGTATCTCTTCCACTTTTCTGTAAAAGTGTTCTTATGAGCCTCGGTACTGTGTTTGTGGAGTCATCCCTTTCTGCTTCTCTGTGCTTTCCTGTCATTCATTCATTCATTGTAGTGCTGGACATTGAACCAAGGACCTTTCTCACATTAGGCAAGGACTGTATCACTGAGCTATTTCCCCAGCCTATTTATTTTGAGACAAACTTAACTAAGTTGCCCAGGCTGTCCTTGAAGCTGATTCATCCTGCCTCATCCTTCCGAGCAGGTGGGATTGTAGGCCTGTGCCACTTCATCTGGCCCATCTGCTCTGTCTTTTTTCTGCTCTTCCTCTCCTTCCCTCCTATTTGATAGCCTCTTCTTTTGCCCAAGTTACTTGCAGAGTCACAAGAAGTATACTCCTATCTCTTATACAGAAGAGTCACTGTTAAAATCTTATTCTGTAGGAGTAATGAAAGTATTCTGAAATCAGTGGTGGGAAATACTTGCAGTGTGTCTATCAGTGTCTTTTCCATGTCTTATTTTAGTTACACAGCGCAATGAAGATTTCAATTTACAAATAAAACAGTTTTTAAGAATGCTCTAAAAAAGACTGGCTCAAGAGAAATGAACATCTTACTTAAAAGTTTTCTCACTAACAATACCTAACAAGTGCTTACATTTCTAATTATGTGGATTTCTAATCCAGTTTAACTCTTCCTGGTTTTCTGGGAAATATTTCTGAATAAATCTGAAAACACTATAAGCTGCTCAAAGATATTACAAAAAAATCTCAGTCACCTGTGATCCTTTTCTGGCAGACATTACATAAGTTTCAGGGTCAGATTCAATCTGCTTTGTTGAATCCACACTTAGGAACTTCATCACTATGACATTTTCCTGCTTTGGGCGGGGGGGCGTTGAGTCAGGGTCTCTCTGTGTAGTTGAGTCTGGCCTAAAACTCACCGTGTAGCCCAGGCTGGTCTCAAACTCACAGCCATCCTCCTGCCTCAGCCTCCCAAGTGCTAGGATTACAGGCGTGCGCCACCACATCCGGCTTCCTGCTATTTTAAAAATAACCTTAGGACTCCATATTGCCAGATGGAGTTGGTACAATTGTATTACACTGTCAAACTGTCTAGTTAACTTTTTGTTTTTTAATCAGCACAGAATGGATGAGAAGGGAAGAGAATCTTGTCTCACTTTATCTCTGCAGCAGTATCTTATTTTGAGATAGCCAGTGAGTTTGTTTATAAGTAATTATACAGGTCCATTTAGAAGAATCCTGGTGTTATTAAAAAGTTGTATTTTTCTCTTTTGTGCACAGTCATTATTCAAGAGCATTTTGCTTTTTCCTGCCTTTACTTTTTAAATTAGTGATAAAGTCTTCACCTTTAGGTTGAGCACAGGTCATACATCCTATGGTGATGTGATTACTTGCACAATTTAATTTCCATATTTGTGTTGCTTTAAATATATATATTTAAAAATCCAAATTCCAAGATATAACTGCCTAATCAAAACATTTTTAAGTAGTTCAGATATATAACTAGATGGCAGAACCTTTGAGTAGCAGAAAAATAATTCAAAAGAAACATGTATGATGATGTGTCTAGAATTATCCCCAAGGAATTCTAGAGTTTTTCAGGAACATAATTTGAAAGCAAGAAAATCAATCATCCTCAGGAAGAATATGGTTAAAGTAGCAACAAAAGATCATAGCCCAAATCTGCTATCATCTTTGCTCCAAGTGTGTATTTCTTCTAAAACTTGAAACAGTTCAAGAAATTAATGATTATCTTATTTGTCATAAAAGGCATGCAACATTTTGAGGAACAGGAGAATTCAAACGTGATTAAAATGAGAAAGGGGTAATAGACACCAAAGAGAAACCTATTGAGCAAAATATTCTGTAAGGACTGAGTCTTGAGGTGAAGTGTGTTATTATCATTCCTGGGGCCTATGTGGACTTCTAGGGGAATGGAAATAGTATGGAAAATCTCTTGTGTGACTCCTCAAAAGAAAATAACTTTCTTCAAAAGAAAACACTCACAAGATTCTTTTAATCATAACTTCATGAAAGCAGAAAAAGAATTAGTTGGAGGGAGCTAAACAGCAGATCTAAAAATTATGCTCTAAAAATAGCAAGCACCTTCCTTTAAGTCTGGAAATAAACAGGAAGACTAAATACTCAGTTGGATGTACAAATCATGCAGTATATTAAATTGTTCATGTTGACCTAATGAAAATACTATTTAAATTTCTCAATATTTTTAATCTTGGTTAAGTTAATATTAGAAAATTACAGATTACTTTTATTGAAATATATTTCTTTTTTTTCTCATTGAGTTTATTGGTACATTTTAGGTATACAGTAACAGTTACATTCATCATTGGGATCTTGTACCTTTACATGACAGATCTTGGTTCTCATTTTTTCCCCTTGTTCCTGCCCTCCCTTCACCCCCTCCTCCCTTCCCTATTTACAAATACTTTATTTCCATTTTTTGTTTTCTCATATTTTTTTTTTCTTTTCCCTTATTACCTTTCCCCTACCCTTCCCACTTCCCCTACACCTTTAGGCCTTTTCTTCCTATTTCACATTGTCAGTTTGTTCATTAGGATCTTATGTACCATTATAGTTTTTCACACCAGAGAAACTGTTCGGTATTTATACATGTGTGACTTACTAATTTCGCTCAATGTGCATCCACTTATCTATAAATCTCTCTAGTTTCTCATTCTTTATTGCTAAGTAGTATTCCATTTTATAGAAAAACCACATCTTCTTCATCCAGTCTCCAACTGATGGGTAAATGGCCTGTTTCCAAGTTTTATCTATTACAAACTGTGCCGCTATAAACATGGGTGTGCATATATCACTGTGATATGATTCTTTTAATACTTTCGGAATGATACCCAGCAGAGGGATGGCTGGGTCAAATGGAACCTCTAATCCTAGTTCTTTGAGGTATCTCCGTATTGATTTCCATAGTGGTTGCACCAGTCTGCACTCCCACCAACAATGGAAAAGGGTTCCTTTCTCCCCACAACCCCACCAGCATTTGTTATTGGAATATATTTCTTACTTAGTATCACCAGATACAACTAACATTCATAAGCAAGTTTTGTTTAGGTGAAACATTTGTATATCGTTTTACTGACAGTGAGGCAGAAATTCCCTCCAAATGCCCATGAAGTGAACCTGCTAAAATGGAGATGGTTTACTTTTTAGTGATTTTTAAAAATAGTGTTACATACTTCAGTCAACAAATATAAATGAACTATCATTGAATTTACTGATGTAGTTCTAAAGTTAATCCCATCACATAAAAAGTAGAGTGTTGTAAATGGGAATTTATACCTTCTACTCTTTTTGTAGTCAACATATATTTGAGATTATATACAAGGTTGAAAATAAATGTACAGAAAAAAAAATTATGCCTTATTTTTCTGGCTGATGTTTTAATTATGACTTGAGTTAAACCAAATTCCCTAGGCTAGTTGTGCACAGATCAAATACCCCCTACATGCCACCTCTGTGTGACCCTGAGCTGTGAGGGGAGAAAATTCATAGCCCATCTGTCGGTCAGATGTGTGGTGCTTCTGAGGCACCTGACAAGGCTTTCAGACCTGATTGCAATACGTGTGGAGTAGGTCTCCAGGTCTGGAAATGTTTTTGCCTGATTAGTTGGCAGAGGTCAGGCAAACAGCTCAGCACCAGGCTCTGGATCTGCCCAGGCATTCAAAGTGATAGCGGACAGCCGTTCCCTGGTGCAGTGCTGGGCAGTGAGGCTGGTAGACTCTGGTTCCAGAGGTTCCCAGCCAGGCTTACAGGTTCCTGTCATTTCCAATCTAAACACTTCTACATGTTTTATAGTTTCCAGTAGAGAAGCTAGTGCATTTCTGGCTCTGATTTTATTCTACATTCCTGATGTAACCCAGACAACCATTCCCATATTCAGGACTAACTAGGTAAGAGCCTAATTAGTAAGGAAAGAGCCTCATAAGTAAATAGCATGTAGTTGACAGCCCTCTTCCAAGCAGGCCTACAGGGGAAGCAAAGTTAGGGGAGAGGGGGAGAGAAAAGAAGGGGAGTAGAGATGGGGTGGTAGAGAAAAGAGGGCTAGCCTGGGCTCTGCACTAAATGGAGCTTTTCTCTGAAGCCACTGTGGAAGAGTTGCTTATGTGTATGGACTCACTTCAGATTAGTTTTTGATGGCCAGCAATATCTGTCATCCATATAAGCAGGTCACAAACACACCTCCTTCCCCAAAGAAGTAAGGAGGCAAGACAAGACTGTGTAATGCCACAAGTCAGTCTGTCATCGTTATCATCTGCTGCTGCTGCTGCTGCTGCTGGTGGAAAAACAATCTGGAGCATGTAACTTCCTAATGGAGTGAGAATATATTTCACATATAAGAACAGCAGTTGATTTCTGAGTATAAGACCATCCATTTGTCAGATCCACATTCATGCAGCTGAGCTACACATGCTCTAGAAGTGGGGCAGTGCCTTGCATGTCCTGAGATCCTTATCGCTCCTAGAGCTCCATTTATTAATTCAGTTAACATTTGCTAATCATTGTGAAGATGGGGCTTGGGACCTGGAGATGTGTAAACATCCATCCATGGCTGATACTTGGAGAAGGGTAGTCAGGACAGTCTGGAGGGGCATTAACATTCAAGCTGAATTTGTAAGACAAGTTGAGGGGAATGAATAACAATTTTGAAAAGGTAATGTAATCAGGAAGAAGAGCAGAAATGAGAGGGAATAGAAATCAAGAGAGATGTCTGGAAGCATTGTGGGAGCTCAGGCAGAGGGGAAGTGAAGTGTCTGACACAAGGTGAGGGACTTCAGTCCCACACCAGTTTACCTGGACTCCTGATGGAGGCCCGCAGTTACCAAAGTGTGTTCTACCTGGACTTCTACAAATGATATTTTCTTTATTTAAGAGATTTTTTTCCTCAATACTGAAGATTGAACCCAGAGCTTGCACACTGAGCCACATCTCTAGCACTTTTTAAAATTATTTTATATTTGGAGTCACAGTCTCACAAAATTGCTGAGGCTGAACTAGAATTTGCAATCACCCTGCATTACCATCCCAGAGTGCTGGCTTACTGATATGTTTTTATCTCTGAGGTATATATTGGAGGTCCCAGGTTTTATTTAGAAAATTTTTTAAACAATGGATGTAGATATCAAAGCTATTTAAGATTTTTTTGTGTATATGAGCAGGTAGTTAATATGAATAGCTTTATATTAAAGGAAATAAGTAAAAGAAGGCTATAGAAAAGAGCTTGTCCTGCATGATGTAGTAGACCGTGTACTGGGGCAAGAGGCCAGAGAGGCTCTTCTTAGGCACTGGCAAGGAGACTCAAGAAGAAAAATGTGTTCAAGCAACATTTAACTGTAGAGTAAGTAAAACAGGATTCTTCCTGAGAGAAGTGTACAAGATAACAAGTTTATAATGTGGGCCAGCCAGAGCATAGAACAGACAATGAAAATGCTCTTAAGACCAAACTTAAAGTGCAGATGCTTTCAAAGAACTCGCACAGTTTAGAGACTCAAGAAGGAAGCTTGTCTTTAGGGGATTTCTGGTGGGTGAGCTTCTGTGCATAGATAACCCAAGATTTAAAAATCAGAAGACATGCTAGTTTTCTGTGTGAACTTCTAGGAGTAGCCTAGAACAAATTCTAATTCTAATTCAAATTCAAATTTGTTCTGATGAACAAATTGACTTTCTAAGGCATTAATGAACTTGGTCATGGATTCCTGAAATATGACTGCAGTGTAACTAGATTTTGAAATTTTTTCATCATTAAATCTCTGCCTACAGTAGCATTGTGCCAATGTAAGTTCCAAAGCATTGTTTTCCTAAACTCTGATTAGCAGACTTTGCCTTTGTATCACCCCATTATCTCTGCTACTGTCCCTCTGTGCCCACTCCCAAAATGAACCTATAAGAAAGCAGTGGTGACTGCAACACTGACCCACACTACAGATTTCATAGGGCTGAGGGAATGACACGTTCAGAAACCCATCTCGTCAATCCTAGCGATTCTCCTAAATAGACTCACCCTGTAGTCTGTCATTACTTACAGTCAGTCCCCTCAACAAGCACTTTAATATTTAAGAAGCTTGCTCTCAGTTGTAGACGTCTTGCCCTTCTCTGCTGAGTCCCTCCTTCAGATTTATGAAAGAAAACATTTCTTTCTATGAAAGGTTTTTGTACACCCGCATCTGGAAGTGTTTATTTCAGTGGCATGTAAGCTATCTGTGGATTTAGTTAGCACCAGACCCCCTTTTGTGTACTTCTGCCTTAAAAATTTTATAAATGATCTTATTGAATTTGTGCCAGTGTGCACATGGTTTGGCTGATTGCTGCATATATCCTTTACCTGCCAGTCACCTTTGATTTATGTTCCTTCTGTTGAGCTTTTGCCTTCCAAACCTGGTGCCACTGAACTGTCCTCTAAATCATTTTATTGGTTAAATTACTCCAAGATGAGTTGGTATGTTTTTAGTTGCCTACAGACAGAAGAATTTATATTTTTCTGCCTTTACCCATTTCTAGTAAAGCCACTTACAGAGAAGGATTGGACAAGTTATGTCATCGATCTTTGTGTTCCAAATGAATACCATCTGAAACACTATGCCAAGTCAAGACTGAAGTGATAAAGAAGTATTCTTTGGCATGCACTTCTGTTGTGAGCCTTTCTCTTGCAAATAAGTGTGCTTTGGATTGAATCAGACGGGGAGATTTTTCAGTTCTCAGAAAAGGGGAAACAAAGTCAACTACAATAAGTAAACTCTGTCAAAAAGGTAGAGGTTTTGTAAGCTTTACTAGCTCGTGAGTTTTTTGATGTTTCCTGGAGAAAAGCAGGTGGCTTGGCAGTTATCTGAAGCTCTTTATGGTAGTGGTTTCAAGGTGTTTAATATTTCTAAAAAGATCCTGAAGAGCTGATTAATAAGAGTTGATGACAAAATGCTGCATCATTGGTCATGGAATGTGCCTTTTAACCTGAAGTAGCAAGTCAGTAACTTTAGCACCAAGTCATCTCCACTGAAATGTGAGTTGACCTTCATTGACTGTGCTAATGAATGAAGACACCAGGTTGTGTTGACAGAACATGGCAGTACTATGTAATCTTTAAGTAAGTCTTAGATATTCAGATATGTGACTTGCTCTCTCTTTGTACTATGTGATGGTAGAAGACCATTTTTAGATGTTCATACTTATATTTGAAATAGTGTCAAAGCCATTAAAATGCTTGGACTACACAGATCTTAGCATTGTAGTTCATGCACCATGGTTAGCAAAGGAGAGAAATTCTCAGCTGCTTGGCTTTGGTCCCACCAAGCCTGGTGGTATTTATTCCAAAAGACTCCAGAGACTTCATTTATAGTACTGGAAATTTATGTGGCGCTCCCTGTGCTCTGAGCAGCTGAAAGCTGTCTTTGGAGCCTGTCAGTCATAGCTGCATGGTTAGTCGTGGAGCTGACAAGCCTTCCAGAGAGGCAGCATATGGAGGACTGCTATAGGAAATCAGCCTTGGAGACTGAAGCACTGTGTTTCCATTAAGATGTCAGTTTTATTCTAACAACATAATCTTCAAAATAGATATAATTTACATATGTATAAATGCATGCTTATATTTATAGTCTTATTTAACAGGAGACTATAAATAAACCAAGATTTTCATTAATACAGTTTCATGTAGATCACTACTTACATTCTGCGCTATTTTATGGATTTTTGAAGGTCTTGCGTGAATTTGCCTGAGCCTCAGTTATATCATTTGTAAAAAAAAAAAATAGCAGTTTTTTAAAATTAGCAATTTTTAGCAAATGTTAGTAATAATGCTTTAAAACTTCCATCACAGTGTCTAACATGTAGAATATATTTTTTAAAAAATGCTGGCTGTGGTTTTAAAAAATCATTATCCTAGTAGAATTCAGAAGTATATGTTACACTGGCAGTTTGCCAGTAGTGCTGAGACTTAACAGAGGGAGACCAACCTATATTTGAGTATGAGTTAGAGAACCAGGATCACTGACTTGCTTTGTTTTGTTTTGTTCTTACCAAGGATTGAACTCAGGACCTTGTGCTTGCCAGGCAGGCACAGCACCACTGAGCTACGTACCTGGCCCTAACTGGCTTTCTTTACAGCCTTCAGAAAGTTCCCTAATGTTTCTGTGTGTGTTTCACATGTGGAGAATAAGTAGTAATGCCAGGAGCTTCCAAGGACCTGGAGATCATGCACACTGGAATCCTTTCCTGCCCTGTGTTCTTGCCCTGGCATAGGTTTGCCTATGCCGAGGACCAGTCTCCTTCCGGGCGCAGGGCATTACTGACCACATATGGGCAGGGAAGCTTAAGGACAGACTGGTTATGGTGCAAAGATGAAAAGCTTCAGAAATTGTGGGTTCCAAAGAGTGACTGCCAAAAGCTTTTCCAGGAATGAGCATTTAGAGAAGTTTGAAGTTTTAGATTGGAAGGAAAGAATGAAAGATGCTGTACATTTGGAACTGGCTTTAATTGTAAGTTTCCAACTTGAGAGTTAGGGAAGACTCCTTACCCGGAAATAGTTCCTACTCCTACACTCACTGATCCTAAATATCTGCTGGTACAGAATCATCCTCTCAAAATATATTTTGTATATCTGTGAAAATTTAATGTTTCAAACATCTAGATAAGTAAACCCAATCTGTAAATAAGTTGGTGATAGTACTTCAAGTTGATGACTAATATAACCTTCAGACCATTCTCTTAATCTGTTTCAGCAGGAACTTGCTTAAATTACTTAAGGCAAATGACAGTTTCCTGAAATCTTTGTTGCCAGGCTCTTGCAGCATCTGATAGTTACATACTTTTCTTCAATCCTAAACTGAAAGTTTTTCTCTGTTTCTTCTCAGTGGAAATAAAAATACTGTAATGTTCTATGAACAAACTCTAGAGCCATTCCGTGTGTGTGTGTGTGTGTGTGTGTGTGTGTGTTTCCTTCCTAATTTTGGTAGCAGTATTTCTCTAATATTGCTACATTTCCACCTCAATCTCTAGATAGCTCCCATGTGCCTATACTTATTTTACAAGTCAAGTTCTAGGCAGTTGTTTTAAGACTTGGGTACATCTGAACCCAATGAGTTCCAAATGATGCTAGGCCAGAGAAGGAAGAGATGCCATGTCCTTCCTTTATCCTCATCTGTCTCTGAACCCATCTCCTTTCAGTCTAGTCCAAGTCTCTGACTGACTTCCTCCTCCAAGATACATGGTCTTTCCTAGTCTAATCCAAACCTCAATCAGATAAAGGAGCTCTATCTTAGACATGTTGGTATTTTCTTCAGCAAAGAGCAGTAATTTTTGTTGTTGTTATAGTTACTGTTATTCTTACTGTTTTTTAATGTGGAACTCAACATAAATAGTGGCTAAATGGATGGACTGATGTGCTAGAGAATATTCTGGAGAGAAAAGTATGCCTCTATAAAATAAGCAGAGTCCAGTTTTAATCTCCATGATCAGTTTCAGGCCCCCAAACTTGTTATAACCTATGTGCCTAGATACTCTACTACCTGTGATTCATGAGATGGTTGTATAGAATCAGTTTATAGCTAAATGTATGACAGCAAAAAGAACAATATGCTTGCTTGATTATTGCTATCCACCATTGGCTCCTGGGGATCCTAAGGCTACATCATGTTAAGCTGAGTCATGAGCAGTGTATATGTCAAGGCAAGTGCTCACTGGATGATTATGTACCAAACATAATGACAAGTCCTAAGCATGCTGGGAAAGCTATGAAGCTTTTCTGGGCCCCTCACTGGTGCTGATGATTGACCTGTGTAGTCAGCACCAAGTTCCGTACACTCATGCCAATAAGAAGGAAGTCTGCCATCAGCAGTAAGCTCTAAGGATTGTTATTTAATTTCATTGAGGAGGCTCTTGTATCATTTTGCCGAATGGTGTTTAGGAAATCAAAGTCTTCGCAGGTGTTATTTTATCACAGAACTGATCTTATTTATCTAATAGCCCTTGGTAGCAATTTTTTTTTCATTGAGTTTATTGGTACTTTTTAGGTATACAGTACATTTACATTCATCATTGGGATCCTGTACCTTTACATAATGTATCTTGGTTCTTATTTTTTCCCCATACCCCTTCCCTGCCTTCATCCTCTCCACCCTTCCCCTATTACAAAGACTTCATTTCCATTTTTCCCCTTTCTCATGTATTTTTTCTTTTCCCTTTTTTCCTTCCTCCTGCCTTTCCCACTTTCCCTACTTCTTTAACCCTTTTTTTCCTATTTCACATTATCAATTATACAATTTTTTTTCCTTAGTCAGAGAAACATTTATTTTGGCACTGCATAGTTCTGTTCTATGAGTATGTCGACATAGTGTAGCATTTTTTTTTT
>NW_022900932.1:10059767-10173696 GCF_012274545.1 Fukomys damarensis | reverse complement strand
GTGTGATTTCTTGATAGCAGCCATTCTTTGTGGGGTGAGGTGGAATCTCAGTGTTGTTTTCATCTGCATCTCTCGAATGATCAGTGATGTGGAACATTTTCTCATATATTTACTTGTTGCTTTTATTTCTTTGTCTGAGAAATGTCTGTTCATTTCAGATGCCCATTTTTGAATCGGGTCTTTATATTTGGGGGGACTGATTGTTTTGAGTTCTTTATATATCCTTGATAATAATCCTTTATCTGAGGAACAGCTGGTAAAAATTTTTTCCCACATTATAGATTGTCTCTTAGTTCTGCTGATGGTTTCTTTTGAAATACAGAAGCTTTTTAGTAAGATGAGATCCCAGTTGTTGATTCTATCTGCTAGTTACCGCTGAGGATTTGTTCATAAAGTCTTTTCCTATACCAATGTCTTCCAGAGTTCTGCCTAACTTACCTTCCAGCAAGTTTAATGTTTCTGTTTTAATATTTGTACCTTATTTACCCTTTTAGTTTTTCACACCAGAGAAACTATTCAGTATTTACACATGTGTGTCCTATTTATTTCACTTGAGTATGGCCTTAATATGCATCCATTTTCCTATAAATGCCTCTAGTTTCTCTCTTTTTTTTTTTTTCTTTTTTTTGGGCGGGGAATAACTGGGGATTGAACTCGGGTCCTTGCACTTGCAAGGCAGGCTACCAAACCGCTGAGCTAAATCCCCAGCCCTAGTCTCATTCTTTATGGCTGAGTAATACTCCATTTTTTAAAAAACCACATCTTCTTTATCCAGTCTCCAGTTGATGGGCATTTGGGCTGTTTCCAAGCTTTTATAAAGTGTGCCACTATAAACATGGGTGAGCATATATCACTGTTGTAGCAACTTTTTATAAATACTCAGGTGAGCAGTGTCCCAACTTTGGGGCTGTAGCAGCACTGTCTTGTCATAGAATATTATTCTTTGTAATGTACTTAATACTACTTATTTGACTATTTTATAAGCTATTAAACTGAAAACATTCAGTGAGGACTAAAGTTGATTTTAATAAGTGTTGTTGAAAACACAATAACAGACATGAAACTACTATGGTACAGTGAGGGCAGCACTTAAATTGTCACTGTCCGCTCAAAAAACTTTTGTCTGAAAAATTTTCAACATCAGAAATAACCACTGGGAAAACAAGATTTGAAAAACTCCCAAGAGCAGGAGGATTTGTTGCATGATTATGAGTTCTCATAGACACAGCCTAATTTTTCTGATAACAATCCCTTTGTTAGTGGTATGCTCCTGTGCAGTTTCATGCACATTTTTATGATGCATTTTTATGCTCAGTCATCAATTAGGAAAAAAGTCTAGACATCTTTTCTTCAGATTTGGAAGACATACTCTCTTCTTGGCTAACAGCCTCAGGCTGCAGTGAAACATGTCAGTTTCCCACACAGACGCCTTGAGGCACCTTTTCACCCCACAAAAACAAATGCCCACCTTACACTGTGTTCTGCTGCATGGCTGAGTAAAGGCTGGAGAGCTGCAAGCAGATGAAGGGCTCCATGTGCTCCTCACAGGAGAGGATGTCATCCAGGAACGTAGACAGCAGGGATTCTGCATTTCCTTCCTTGGGAAAAATAGAAAAATTCTCAAGATTATAATGAAAGAGAAACTAGTGGGAAGGAACGTGCCCAGCTGTATTCTCTGAGAAGAAAGAAGGTGATTCTGCTCCCTGGCTGATAGAAACAAGACACAAAGAACAGGGAAAGAAATAACTGCTCCTGTGTGTCATCAGGAAGGCCAACTCTTGGAGGCCTCTCATGTTCCTGACACATAGTGGTTCACCAGTTCTCACTGCCCAAGGAAATCAGGAAGAAGGAGGGTCATGGCATAATTCACTTTTTTGTTGTTGTTTTGTTTTAGGAATATGGTATTTTCCAATAAGTCAGCAATAATTCTAAATTCTTGGCATATGTTTGTGTGTGTTAGACAATGGAGAGAACAGGAATAAAACTAAGAAACTGAACATCCAGTAATGGCATAGTACCATTCTCTGTCAAATGCAGTAGCTAGTAACAAAAGATCTTGCAGTTTGATTGTGGGGACAGCTTCAGCAACTCATTGCATAGGTCAGTATGAAACTTTGCTTATTCCAGAGTGCAGCAAGAATCTAGACGTGAAGGGAAACATAACAGGTGGAGAGATCAGTTCTTGTGGGGCAGTAGTGCCTTGGACCTCGACAGGAAGGACCCCCATCCTCTGTCCCATCACTGCTCAGGACCCACTTCTCCACACCTTGGACACTACCCTGTCTCAAAGGTAGCTACTGAAGAATGGAAAGACAAAATGTTGCATATTCTGGTGGAAGAAAATTACTCAGACATGAAAAGGAGTGGCATAGCGATATATGCTGCAGCACAGATGAATCCTCATGACGTTGTGTGGAGTGGAAGAAGCTAGATACAGAAGGACACATACTGTATGGTTCCCCTTACAAGAAGTGTCTAGAATAGGCAAATTCAGAGGATAAGCAAGGAGATTAGAAGTTAGCTGGGATTGGAGAGATTATTGCTTAATGATTAGAGTTTCTTTTGGAGTATGATGAAAAATTTGGAAAACTAGGTAGTGGTAATGGCTGCACAATATTGTAAATCTAATTAATACCACTGAAATGTATACTTAAAATTGATAGCTTTTATGTTAAAAATATTTTACCACACCATGCCTCCCAGGTAACTGTTGGTGATGTGGCTGCACACTGTACCCTCCCTCCAGCACTTTAGAAAGAGAGCGAACGCAAAACATGAGTTTCAGATGCTTTTAAGTAAAGGAAAAGGCAGGTGAGGCCCTCAGAGCCTACCCTCCTCTGGGTGTGAGTGCAGTGAATTCTGCCTCCACAGCTACTATTTCCCTTGGTGCCCACGGCGCCACGACCCTGGGCCATTCAGGCAGCTCCTGAGCCCAGCCACAGACGGGTCGGATGCACAGTGAATGGAGCGCAGCAGTTATTCTTTCATACCAGCCTTGATAGGAGTTGCAAATGCATCTGTTCTGGTAAAAATGTGGAATAAGAGTCTGTTAAACTTTCTAACATATAAAAAGTTTCTTTATGAAATTGAAAACTCTCATAAAAGTATTCACATAGCTGACAAAAGAAAAGGTTTACATGCTCCGGTCTTGCCATCAAGTCCAGAAGTGTGCTTTATGCCTTGAGCAATGCATGGTCTTCTGAATTTGTTGGTGAGAATCATAGCTACTCTGCTGATAACAGTGATATTCTTTGGAACAACCTGAAAGTTATTTATAAAGTACATCTTCATACATATCAAATCTGACCTCACAGCCCTGTCAGACCCATGGTGGGAATGCCAACATAAATAGTTAGGATGGCTCAGTTTAATTTAGAGAAGACAGAAGATGTACAAACAGACTTGGAACAATAGGAGGTTCTTAGATTAGACAATAAAACAAATCTTTCACGAAAAACAAAGTCCACTTTGAATTATGCTATCAACAATTACTTGGTAAGAAATTGTTAGCAAAAGCTTACCAGTAATATTAACACTCATTTGTAAAACATAAAGCTTACTACAAACATCAGATATTTCTTAAGTTTGGCTATTCAGTTAGGTGTTTTGTTTATTTTTGTTTAAAAGCATAATAGGCTGGCTTACACAAGCTCCAAGGTTCTGTCACCAGTACTAGGGGAAACAAAAAGGCAAAACCTTGGTGAGATTATTTAGCCAATGTTGTAGCACCCCTCCCCTATAATACCTAGTACTTGAAGGGCTGAGGCAGAAGGATGGCAAAGTTCTAGACTTGCTTGGTCACCCTGCTTATGAATGAGAAAATTCACAAATAGTTTTAAAGCTAATTTCTGTACAGCATATTTTTCTCATCATTATAAATCAAGATATATTCAGAGAAAGCCATTTCAATAAATCTCTTATTTTCTGGTGTTTGGAGTTTGTTGTTACATCTGGAAAAGTTACATATGTTCTATAAAGTACATGAGGGAATATACATTGTAAAGTTTCAGTGAATCACTTAAATTTCATTGGAAAATGAGAGCAATGCTTATTAATTCTGAAATTCAAACTATCAGAAATCCATTGTCTCTACCAATCCCATACGCTTCAAAGAAGCTTTGGGAGGAGATAGGAAATTGGCTGGCGTCAGAATCAGAATCCAACCCAAGAAGGGGGCAGTAGAAGAGAAAGGGCTTTAGTATGGCCTGGCCCCTGGGTGGGGTCCAGGAGAAGAGGCAGGGAGGGAGGCTGTGCAGGTCAGCAGAGAGGAGTACTGCTTGCTGTTCCTGAAGTGGGGATGACTGGAGCACAGCAAGGCAGAGTTGCTCTGCTCAGAAAACCCAGCCCAGCAGCATCTCCCACATCAGAAACCTATGGAGACCTAGGGTCCAGCTGCCCTCTACTCTATAGGAGGACTGTGCCAGATCTCTCCCACCAGAAATTCATGCGAGTTCAGATTTCACTATATTCATTTGCAGATTACTAGATTTGAGACTTCATTCAAAGCTTGATAATTTGATAGCCTGCCAGCATTTCTAAAATGGCAGCATTGAAATAAAACTAAAGCCATCCCTATTTTCAAATGTTTCTTGAAGACTTGTGGTGGTCTGAGCCTCTGGTATGATCGGAAGAGCCTGGCTGGGGCTGAGCATCAGATCTCAGCTCCTAGCACAAGTCAGAGCCTCTCCATCTGCCATGCATAAGTTATAATCCATGACCACTTAGCTTCAGATGGTTAAAAGTTTAGAGCAGAGAGTAAAACTGGAAAGTCTTCATAAACAGGAACACTCTAGGTAAATGTATACTTTAAGGTAATTTTTCTATATCCCATTAAAGTGGCATGGGGATGACTTTAATCTGAGGACCATTTCTGATCCCATTTTTAAAACTCAAAACTAGAAGTAGGGAAAATAACTAAACTGGTTATTCACAAGTTCATAAGTTAAAATATACAAGAACAGCCAGAAACTTCTCAAAAAGCATATTTGTGGCAGTTATTAATCAGCCAGGCCAAGTAATAAAACATATGACAAAGCTATATTAATTCATAGTTGATGTAATTGATCAGCCTAGAAAGTTCAAAAGTAACTAATTACAGTGGGACATCAAGTTACGACTGGCCTGGCATTGGAACAATTTGGATTATGACTGGAATTTTAGTTTTAACTTAAGACCAAAATCTTGAGTTATGTCCTCAATGCTTGCCACTTGTGCTTCCAGATAGTCTCAGTTACAGGTTTAACACTTAGAGTTCTGGAAGAAACATTTACAACATCCTTTCCTGTGTGGGGCTGTCTTGGGCCAGTGTCTCTCTAAGAACACTGATGTCTGCTGGGAAGAAAGTGTGGCCTAAAATTATACAGGAGAGACTTTGAAGGCTGTGTAGAGGAGCCTGAGCCTTCTTGAATTACAAGCAGCCATGGTGAACAAATTGTTTGTATGTCTGGGTCCACTGTATGAATGGTAAACGTGGTGTATGATGCAAATGGAAAATTTTCCAATATATATCACTAAGCGAGGAAAACAAAGATAC
The DNA here is from genome assembly GCF_012274545.1 of Fukomys damarensis. Classification (NCBI taxonomy): domain Eukaryota; kingdom Metazoa; phylum Chordata; class Mammalia; order Rodentia; family Bathyergidae; genus Fukomys; species Fukomys damarensis. The sequence goes on along the minus strand of NW_022900932.1, from coordinate 10,168,163 downwards.
AGAATAGCAGAAAGGTATGTTGTTATTTATATTAAGAGGATTAGTTGAGGGTATCTACAGATGTAACCCCCTCAGATTTTAATAGTGAGATCCCAATTCCTAACTATAGGTCTTAAATACCACCAAGGTACAACTGCATCAGTGCACCTGTCCTGCCACACAGCACAACTCAGCAGCACAGCAGAGGGTCATTTGCTCCCTGGTGATTACAGGCCAAGCTTAGCATCTCAAGAGCACCTTACTGCCTTTCACTAGTTCAGTACTCAAGAGTTCAAAAGATGACTCGTACTGAAAGCATACCACTTCTGCATCATGATAAAATCAAAAGTTGTAAATCAAACCCTTGGAATCAGGGACTGTCTGTTGTCTGCATATATTTGTGCATGTGCTAGCTCATTCTTGGGGCTCACTGGGAGGACACATGAAGCTAGTTGCTGAGAAGGTGGACAAAGTCACTGATGAGAAGGAAGCTTATGGTTTCATACTACCATTTGCTATAGTCTGGAGTTTTTAAACTGATTTGTTTTTTAATTTTCAAAGAAAACATAGGCTCATAGTAAGGCTTAACCAATTATCTTGGTGGTGTTTCTAACTCTCACTTGTCTGTTTTGGTGTCCTGGTGTCTGGTTATCTGGAGTTACACAAAGCTGCCTTTCCAGTTCATGTATAGTTCTGAGCAAAGTTGGCTTGCAGTGTAGACTCAAGTGTGAAGGTAACTCTCCTATTCCACGGAATGGGTCTCATTTAGGAAGCAGGAGTGCATAGTTGGCAGTGCTCTTGCAATATGAAATAGCAAGCTTTTGGCAAGCAGACAAGTTCCATGAATTCATGTGTAGTATTTCTTTTCTGTTTGGAATGAGATACAGTGCCCAGTGCCTAGCTATTAAAAATGATCTTACTAAAAATCTTGCCACATTTTTGTACCGACTGAAATTAAGCCCTCTGGACACATGGGGAATTGTTCAGATTTCTTTCTGTTGGAAAGACCTTAAAGTGGCTTCGGCAGAGTGGTGTTTCTTGCTCCTCTTTCCAGTTCACCTGGCTTTGGCCTGCACTGTCCCTCATTTACCATATTCAGAGCCACAATATCAATTTCTTTTCACAAAAGAAGCAATTTCTTCTACTTTTTTTTTTAAACATAGCATTGGGGAAAATACAGATAAAAACACATTAATACTTTTAGCAAGAGTGTGAAGTTAGCATCTCACAAAATAAGAGCAGTCATGTTGTATATATGATCAGCTTGAAAAATATCACCTCCCCAAATGCCTGGAACAACCAAATATAAATCAGAGGATAATGCTTTAAGTTGGCCATCTGTGATTGTTAGGAGTGGTGCAATCTGCAACAGCTGATTACACGATGGTGGTTACTAATTTTGAGAGAATCATGGCAAACTGTTGGCACACTCAAGGTTGGCAGCTATAGTCGTCATCACTTGTACTTGTTTCATCTGTAATAAATAACTCCAGAACTTGGTATCTTAGCACAACAGTGGTCACTTATCTCATGGTTGCTGTAAGCCAGGAATTTGGGAGCAGCTTTCTGGGAAGCTCTGAGGTCAGACAGCAAGGTAAGTGTTCACAGAGGCTGGAAGATTGCCTTTGCAATGGCTCACGTGGGTAGCAAATGAGTTATGACTTTGTCTGGGACTGAACACTTCTCTAACATTGGATTATAGAGTGATTCAGACATTGTTTTTAAGAACACGTTTTGGCAAATACCTGAGATTTTGCTCAAGGAGTTGAGGCTAAACTTAACTCTTTGTAAAACATGTGCTCACTACAGAGCCTCTAGAAGGCCCTGTACACTAATATGCTTGGCCTTTTCTTCATTCTCTAGCAGGACCCTGGGATGAGTCAACACATTGTTTGCGACACTCACTCCACAGTCTGTGAACCTCAGGCTCAACCATTCTCTTATTTAAAAATTAGTAACATTTCAAGCCATATACTCAGAGGTAGATTAGACATTAGGTAATAAAGTAGTGGTATAGGATGCTTTGGCCTCAGGCCCTGGAGAGAATGAATGCAAGCTCAATATTTGGAACTGTGGTGTTGGCCGTACTCATTGTGACACAGTTGATTCTAACCCTCTGGCCAGCTGTACTATGTGATGACCTTCAGGTATTCTGAGCTCTCTAGTCTGTTTCTTAAAATGTGAAAATTGTTACTCTCCTTCCCACTTTTCTATCCTAGAATTTTACACACACACACACACACACACACACACACACACACACATTTATATACGTTACTTAGAGAAAAGCAAAATAAGAAAAACAGTGCTTCTAAAAGGGTCCTAGGAATAAGAACCAGACCTGGTTCAGTGTCTGCAGGTCAACCACTCTTGTTTGTATTCATACAGCTCAGCCTGGAGGATCTCAAGGGTCCCTTCTGTTACAGGTTGGATCTGAAATGTCCCCCAGGCCTGTGTTAGAGGCATGGTCCTCAGCTCAGGGCTACTAGCTGGTGGCAGAAACCTCTAACACGCGAGGCCTTGAGCAGGCTTTAGGTCTCGGGACGAGCATGTGAGATGCTGGTCTCCTCTCTGTTTTGCTTCACTTTGTTGTGCTCCCCGCTCCCCGCCATAACAGACCATTTCCATACAGGTCTTAAGAACAGCAGGGTATCTGAACATGGACTGAATGCTCCAAAACCATGCAGCAGAGCAAACCTTTCTCTTGCTAAGTTGATTATCTCAGATACATTGTTACAGCAATGGAAAGCTGACTAAGGCACCTTCTATTCTCAGTTGGCTTGTTGATTTTATGTTTGGTCTTAAAACTACCTTATAAAGTTTTATTATATCTAAGCAGGTTACCTTCTCTGAGCTTCAGTGTCTTCATATAGTGTGACTAATAGCACCTTCACATAGAGTTGCAGGGGATTACATCAGCTACACTATAAAGCCCTTAGGAATGTCCTAAGTATCTCATGATGGTGGTGGTGATGATGATGATGATGGTGGTGGTGGTGGTTTTGCAAATGAGAAAGCTGAGATTCATGAAAGTTACTTCATTTTTCCAAGGACACAAACTGGTAGAGCTAGAAGTTGAATTCATGGTTTATAAATTCCGTTAAACCACATTATTACACATCTGTCTTTTCAAACTTTGTTAACTCTTTGGAAATAATCATCACAGCACCCAAACCTCTGGACTTCCAGTCTTTCCTAGTGTTTTGGTAGGTTTTACTATAAAATAAAATAAAAGTTGGGATTTTTTTTTATCTCAGGCCTCTGGATGCCCATAGGACTGAAGGTGCCTCCTTCAAACCTAGAGATTGCAGCAGGGTATCACCACATAGGAAGACAGGAGAAAAATACTGTGCTTATTCCTAGAGACTCTTTGTAGCTGTTTCCTGTATTTTACCATACCTTAAGAATGTCTTCTCAGTTCTTACATGAATGAACAGAATGAATTTCATTTTAAATTGTACAGCCTATTAAGTAGTTAAATAATGGTATGGTTTTGAAATAGATTTTTTTGTTTTCCTATCCTTTCCACTAATTGTGGTTCTACCTTGGATAAATGCGTAAAAAGTAAAATTGCATTCCTTCCCCTGTAGTCTCCCACTAGTCTGGGCCAGCACCAGACAGTGTACATAGTTGTAGCCATTTTAAAATAAAAGACAGGTGAACCCAGAAAGTAATTCAGTTAGTTTGGTTATTCTTGTTTGCTTTGTTTTCATATGTAAGCAGAACATTATTTCTTAGAGACACTGTCTCTCAAAACTGTATGCCCTTCAATATCTCTACAATTCCAAACAGTGCCACTTTAGCTAAAAATATTTTTTAAACCCATCTTTAATAGTGAACTTCACAGCTTCCAGCACATTCTTTTGAAAGGACTAAGTGATAACAAATCAATTACTTCATTATCACACCAGTAAAGTTGTAGATTCAAACTTCTTCTCATATGAATAAGATAAAGAGAAATTCTGAAACTTTCTTGGGACATAATTAAGTGAGTGTGTTCCATGAATCTAAACCAAAAAGATTAATAATAGGTTATTACCTTTGCTGGATATCATTGACAACTTTCCATTGTATCAACATCATTAAGAGTATTTATCTTCATGCACCCTAAGTTTACCTAGTGGAAAACTGAAATAAAAATTCTGTAAGATCTTTTTAAAAGAATAATGTTGAATTATTGTTCAATTTTTACATTTTATATTATTTTTAAATGGCATAAATATGTATTATTTTACTGCCCTATAAAAAACAGCACATGCTTATTAACCTGGTTTTTTTGGTCTACTTATAAGGATGTTTTATCAAAATGAATATTATTAATGTTATAAAGATGTCGTACTTTACTAAATTAGACTTTAAATGATTAATTTGGCAAGGAAATACATTTTTATTATTTTTTAAGAATGCTATTCTATGTTATAAATAAACAGTTATTAGGAATTAAGACACTGTGTGTGTGTAAGCATGCTATCTTTGAGCACATAGGCCTCTGCTAAATGAGTACAATACTTGAATCAACATTTGTCCAAGTTCATTGTGTGGGGGGGTATACTTCTCCAAGAACAGAACAAACTGACAGCAATAGGGAAGCTAGAAACTAATCAGAGAGAGGGAGAGGGAGGAAAAAATTTTACCTATATATTTGTGTGTTTGTGTGTGTGTTCCACTTTTTATAACATAATTCCAAACAAACTCTGGTAGCACCATTAGTCTTATTTAATCACTACTGAAGATCACATCTAAGTGTTTATACTGTGAAGTGTGTAGAATGGATCAGAGTGAACTTTTAGAGCAAAATACCTGGGAAAGAGCCTTCAGGAACCTCTGTACTCAGAGCTGAAAGGGCTTTTCTAGTTGGGGTCATGATTGCTTTATGCCTTGACAGGTAAAAGAAGCATAGTATCATCGTAAATTCTGTACTCAGCTCCTATTAGGCATGCTGTAAGGATTTACAAACAAAATCAGGTTCCAAGGTAGAACATATATCAGTTTTATTCAAAGAACCTTGGATATGAGGGAAAAAAGCACCAGAAGTTCAATGCAAAACTACTAAAGAAGGAAAGTGGACAAGTCACATAAGAATATGAATGGTAGACTTTACTGATAATAGAAACCTATAAAAATGATAAACTGATGTCTGCATCAAAAACTGTTTCCTACAAATTTAGCATAATTTTGATGCCACTGATGTGTACAAAAGAAATGCAGTCTCAGAGACTCTGTGTGTGTGTGTGTGTGTGTGTGTGTGTCTTGTTTTTTAATTTTTTGTACCAGGGATCGAACTTAGGACCTTGTGCTTATGAGGCAGGCAGTGGAACCACTGAACTAAATCCCTGGACCTGTGCGTGTGTGTGTATATATGTATTGTGCCCACTCTTGAGCCATCCAGCAGATATAAATGAGTGAACAATATCTATTTAAAGCTATATACTGCACTATACATACGTTAGTGAAAATTTGGAAACAATCTATTTATCCATAAAGAGGCACTAAGATAATTTCCATGCACTGTAATATTATATAGTCATTAAAATTATGTTTTAGGCTGGGGATTTAGCTCAGTGGTTCTGCCACCTGCCTTGCAAGTGCAAGGACCCGAGTTCAAGTCACAGTACAAAAAAAAAAAAACATGTTTTAAAAATGCTTGATGCCTGGAGAAATGGTCATCATATTACAATGAGTAAAGAAGGCTGAGTTATTTCAGATAGAACAAGATCTGATTTAAAAACAAACCTCTGGAAATATACTATAAAGAGCTATTAGGGCAGGGATTTAGCTCAGTGTCACCCACGCCTGCCTTACAAGTACAAGGTCATGAGTTTGATCCCCGGTACCAAAAAAATTTTTGATAAGTGAGTGGATGAATGTCAGTGACTATCCTTAGCAATCAGAAAATACTTCCTAAGGATTTCCAAACCAGTGGCTATAATGATGACTTGTCTTCCAGTGGATTGTGTCACTGTTCTCTCCAACAGTCTTTGATCAAGTCTTAGTTTCAGGGCAGTTTAGAAAAGGGCTTTTTTCCATTCTTGGGTATGCATGATTGACTTAGATTTCTTTGCATTTGATCAGTAGGTAGAAGTCACAGATACCTGCGTTATCTGAGCGTGTCAGGAGCATTCACCAACATGCCTCTTCTGCGGGTCCATAAGACACTTGCAGATTTCTCAGGACAGATATGATATGATATGATATGATTGGTATGGTCTGGTATAGTATAATGTCTCTCTGGTTCCACTGGGTTCCTAGTGGCCCTTAGTGTTTATCTCTCCGCTGTTTGTTCTCTGCTCTAAATTCACCCCTGCCTAAGTGGGTCACTCAGCATTTAGCAATATCCGTGGACATTTTCCTCTAGAATCCCTTAAAGTGAAGGACTTTCTACAGAAAGAAAGTTGGAAAGAGAGCTTTCTTGCTACTACCACAGCCCTTGTGGTGGGATCTGCTGTTTGTCTAAGGACACCCTCTTAAAAGGTTTAAAAAAAAAAAAAGGCAAGATCAACCTTTTGTGAATGTTGAGAGTTGCTTGTTTTTGATGTGTAGACAGAGCTCCTTAGAACTCTCTGCCTGCCATTCATATAGGCACTGCAGCTTCCTGGAATGCCCTTCCTATCACGAGACAAACAGGACACTGGGTAACTGATAATACAGACTTCATGAGATTTGTCCCTTTTTATACAGAGCGATCCAGAGGGATAGGGCAGAGCCAGGATCAGCAGTAGCTCTATTGTGGTACTGAGGGAATGGTCCACACAGAATCCCAGCTGTTAGGAGCAGCAGCAGGGGATCTCCAGTTGTGACTTCAGCCAGGAAACCTCATTGAGAATAAAGCATGAGGTGACCAGGAGGCTATCCCATCAGAAAGTAGGAGCAAACATCAGAAAACAAAGGAAGTGGTTGCTGGAATACAGTCCAAGCACTCAGGTAGAGCCAGGGTACACCAGAGAGTGGAAGCAGTCTGGAGTGAGGAGTACGGGAACACCCACGGCAGTAGAAAGGTCACCTTCAAAATCCCAGGATCAGTCATGGCAGGAATGGTGAGCAGGGCAGGTGGCCCAGCAGCTGAAGAGTCAGGGGCTTGACTGACGCACAGGGTAGGGCACTGCTAGACAGGAGCTAGAGCGATGCAGCCCCACTGGGAAGGTGGGTAGCGACATCATCCTTAAAAGGCTAAAGGATGGTTCCATCCTTAGAGATTTTTCTTCAAAAGCTATAATTACTGGGACAAGAAAAACTGTTTTGAACTTGGTTTTTAAGTCTTACTTTACATTTTCCTGGGGTTTAGTTCAGTTTGCTTCCAGCATGGTCCAAATACCTACTTCAAAGCAAACAGTCTAACAAGAACTTGTTAAAGGAAGGGAAACCAGGTCCTGTGGCTTCTTGTACACCAGTGATGGAGGCAGTCACAGAACCACGTTTGTGAGTTGAGTGTAAATGAATCCGAAACCTACAAATTAGATTTCCCTTGAAATACACATGGGTTTAAAATTTTAACGGGAAAAGAACTTGGCAAATCAAATCTGACCATATTCAGTAAAACCTCACTAATTTGCACTAATGACCAAGAGACCCATTGAGAATTAGCTGAATTTTTGCGAGTTGTATTAGCATGGGAAAAAAATACCAAAACGGGTGGGGAGGTTGGGGATATAGAAGGGAGGAGCAGGAAAATCAAAGTTCCAGCATCAAACAAACATACTTTATGGTACAATGAAGAATGTACTTCAACGGTTACTGGAATGAAACTCAATAGCTTAATGAGACCCTTGCTGCGCACTGCCTGCTGGGGAGGCAGCCATGTCACATGGAATGCTGGACCCACAGCTCCTGCAGTTGCCTTTGCTCCAGTGAAAGCTGAAAGCTTCTGGCTTCCAGGGGTATAAATCTGTGAGGTTTTCCTGTGTGTCATGCACATTTGGTAGGGACCTGCATGTGTGTGTTGTAATCATAAATTAGCATTGGGGGTGGGATCACTTATTACTGCTTTAAAGAACAGTGAAAATGTGCTAGAAAGAGATAGTGAAGGAGGCTGGAACTGACAAACTGAATTTCCCTAAGGCATAGTAACCAGGTGTAGTAAAGCATACCTATAGCCAAAAATTCATAACTTAAAAATATCCTGAATTAAAGAATGGTTGGTAGTAGCTGTTACATGCATTTGTTAAAAGTAGCATCTTGTTTTTTTTTTTTTTTTCAGTCTATTGGTACATTTTAGGTATACAGTACAATTACAATCATTATTGGGATCTTGTACCTTTACATGACAGGTCTTGGTTCTCATTTTTCCCCCTTGTCCCTGCCCTCCCTTCACCCTCTCCTCCCCTCCCCATTTACAAACACTTTATTTCCATATTTTCATTTTCTCCTATTTTTTTCTTTTCCCTTATTACCTTTCCCCTACCCTTCTCACTTTCCCTACACCTTTAGCCCTTTTCTTCCTATTTCACATGGTCATTTATCTCATTAGGATCTTATGTACTGTGATAGTTTTTCACACCAGAGAAACTATTCGGTATTTACACATGTGACTTATGTATTTCACTTAGGACTATATCCTTAGTATGTATCCATTTCCCTATGAATGAATCTAATTTCTCGTTCTTTATGGCTGAATAACATTCCATTAGTAGCATCTTCTTTTATAAGCAGCTGTGTAAAGAGTTCTTTGAAGATTTGTTTGTGGCCCATATCTCAGTCATCATAATTGTTTTTCATTTGAAAGTTAGAATACTGTTTAACACATGAAGACAGAAATGTCTCTCTCACTCCCTTCCCAGCACCTGAGAGTCTCTGGAGTTTGGGATGCTGTGTCTGTGCCACTCCTGAGGAGCAGCCCTCGGATTATTCATGACCATCCTTACTTAGAGCTCTCCTTTTACTTGCCTTGCCTTGAGCTAACATTTTACCATCTGAAGAGTCAGAACTCCCATGCCAGCAGCATGGGAGCCTGTGGGGAATAATAAATATGTGTAGCCAGTGCCTTCTCCAGGACAGAAGTTGGTGAAGATGGTTTCAGGTCTTATGGTGCTGCCCCGGACCAGAAAAGCAATTGTCAGGCCAGCTGGTGCAGAGAAGACCAAACTTTGTGCAACACGTGCTAGAACCTTTTACTCTTAACATTTTTAATCTTTGTTTTCTTCAATCAAATAATAACATGATTCAGACCTTTTGTACCATGTTCTCTTTAAGTCAAGGCATGGGCAAATAAGGACATTTGAGAGCCCCAATTATTAGCTTCCCCCTGAAAACCCCACAGAAGTTGTTCATTCCCCAAAGGCCCCTGTTTTGCCCTGTGACACTCAGGCCAGTCATCTGCTTTTCAGGGAATGTAGAGTGGGGAGATACAGAGAAAGACTGACTCTATAGAACACTGTACAGAAGGAACATTTCTCCAAGAAAGATGAATTCAAGGCTAACATAAGCTAAGTTATTTTCTTACCCCACTTGCTATGGTTTGCTTTTTTCCTTGCAAAGGCCTCACTCAGAGTAAGGACTCCTGCTCCCTGACAGTTTCTCTGCCTTGTTTCCTACCTCTTGCTCCTCCTCCTCAGCCATGTGGGCTCCCCACTTCTCCAATACTGCCCTTTGGCCTGGCCTCCAGGGTGCTTTTCTCTTGAACCACCCTTTCCTTGGGTATGGGGTGACTCCTCATTCACTGAAGTTTCTGATCAAACATCACCTTCTCACACAGGCCTTGCTGACCTCTTCCATGAGTCATTTGCTCTGCTTCTCTGCAAAACTCCCATGGCCTCTTCCTCATCTGTCTGCCCTGGCCCTGGAAACAGCACAGGCATCCCAGCCCAAGCTGGTGTCTCTCTGTATACTGTGTGCATCATGGAATTGCCAGGTTTGCTCACATGTAGGTTTCCGGGACCTGTCAGTGTGAAAATCCAGTGCATGGAGAAGGAAAGAAAGCCTGCTGATGTATATAAATGTTCTGCAACTACACACTGACCCTTCTTCTTCCTAACTTTATTTCCCAGTAATTCTTCAATTCCTTCTTTGAGGGGAATTTTTACAGCTTTTGAATGGCATGTTGCTCTCTCTGGTGTCATCCTCCTCCTGCCTCAGGACAGACAACGTACCACCCAGCCAGCCTTGTTGAGAACCATTTTTAAACACAACTTGGAACTAAGATGTTCACAGGAGAGCAGAAGCCCTATAAGATACACTCTCCACACAAAGGCTTTTTCAGAATTTTTAGAGCTAAATATTTCAGCCAGTTTTTCAAGATTTCCTTTTCAGTGTCCTTTAATAAGTCTTTACTGAACTGTTAGGTATATTACAAAATACTGCTATATTACAAAATATAAAAGGTAACTGCAGCCCAGAAGAAAGACATATAAAATTGTATATTTTCCATAATGTGCAGTTTACTGTGATAACCCTTCACAGGCTTAGCTGGGAGCAAGGAGAGGGTACTATCATTGGAGAGGAAGTGTACTAGTTCACACATAAATCTTTTACTACACAGATGCAAGAGATGAGGTTAAAAAACGAACACTCTCCAAATTAGAGAAGAATGTGTAGGAGGACTGCACCTCTCCTGGATTCTGGAGGATGCAAAGAGCTTAGCCAAACTAAGGGGTGGGTTGTGGAGGAAAGGGGAGCAAGAGCAGAGCTACACATAGAAGGGCCCACTGGGTCAGGAAGATGCAGTGCAGTGGGGGTGGCTGCAGAGAAGGCAGGGAGGCGTGGACACCTGCTTTCTCCAGCTTGCACTTAGCCTGGGATAAAGTGACCACACAGTTTTTTATCCTGGGAAATGAGCATCACAAAAGGAGCATTTTCAGCTTTCCAGTGGTTTTGAAGCTTTGACCATATAACTTGTTCTTCAAAAAGGAACTTGCATTCTCACCTGATAGCAAAATCCAGTCAGAGCTCCATCACAGCTGGAGTGGGCAGCATAGAGCCTCCGAGCTGCGTCAGCTCCTCAAGCACCATCATCTGCATCCACCTTCCGTGGCTCTTCTCACCGTGCTTTCTAAAAACAGTCACTTCAGTTTATAGACACCTATGACTCAGAAAGTTAGGGGATTTCCATGAAGTAACAGCAGAACCCAGAATAGAACCAGATCTCTGTATTTCAAATATAACATGCTATCATTGCAGGAAAAGTTACTGTTTTTTATACAGGAATCTTTCACTCCTAGTTCAAGAGATGTAGAAAAAATACTGACCAAGTTAAATCATCTACATTGTACATAGGCTTATTAATCTTCTATATGCAGGCTTTTTAAAAATTAGAATCTTTTAGAATTAGATCCAAGTTTACATAGTTCCCTTTGCCTTTTTCATGCCAGTGGTGCATATACCAACTTATGTTCCCTCACCTTGAATTTTCAGAAATTAGATACAGAGAATTTTGTTTTAATGTCTCTTGCTAATGGAATCTGTTCCCATTGAGTTCTGATAGTGCCTGGGCTGCTAAGCATGTCTGAATAGGTGTCATGCTGAACCCTGTTCTGGTGACAAAAGCAGTGGGTTTGCTCCCAGGCCAGTCATTACCTGGAGGAATAACATTTGGAAAAGCCACTCAGGCTCAGCTGTACAGCGAGAGGGGTGAGCTAAATTACTTCTAGAGCCAGTTCCAGCTCCTATGGCCTGTGATTCTAATTATAGCATATGTATGTTTTTATCTGTCAAAGTTGTAGCATTTTATAGACTCCTATAAGCTTTCGGTTTTGGTGGACCTGAAGTCTCAGGATTGATACATACATTATTACATAAAGCGATTAATTATGATTGTCTCCAAAGAGATGTAGAAGTGGGAACTGATTCACCAGGGCAGAGGAAACATGCTAATAAAATGTGTTTGTGTCTCTGTGTTCCTAGTCTGGGGATTGGAATGGCTTTGCTTTCATATGTTCCCAATTGTAACAATGGACAGCTCAACCTTGAACCCACTCAGCAGATAGCAGGATGCTTATGGAGAGCTTTGTTTGCATCATGGTGTCATGGAAGAACTCTGAGAGGCCTTCTCAGTCCTCTTCTAGTTCCTGGTCTAGCCTTTGACCCCCCAGCCTCCACCTCCTCCTGCTGCAAACAACCCTCCTCCCTGTGCTGTGTAGGATCCTTCAAATCAAGCCTTACTACTTTAAAAGTGAGTGTGATATAACAGACAATGACATTATTATATTGTAAGGACAAGAAATAGGAGCTAAGTTATAAAGCAGAACATTTTTATTTACACAGCAGTGTTTTAATAACCAGCAGAATTTTGGAAGAGAACTAGAAAAATAGTTAAAAGATAAATGGACTTATGTTTCAATGTTATGATTTTTCACATACACTAAGGTTCATTTTTACTGTTGTAAGCGCTTGAATTTCGGACAGGACCCTGGGAGAGTTGTTGGCATCCTTTGGTCAACACGTTTGTCAGGGCATTTTCCTGTTTCAATGTCCTTCTGTGCTTCTGTTGAGCAGTAACCTCATTAGCACCACACTCTGCGCAGCACGATGTGATAGCTGTACTACAAAGGGGTTCTGTGTTCCATTTGCCAGGATATAACACTCTTAGGACAGGGGAGGAAAAAAAACTTGCTGTGAAGGAGCAGCTTAGACATTATTTACTCTAAATATTGGAGCTTTCCATTTGAAAGTTTACAGAGGCTGTGGAATTGTTGAATTTGGAGATTTTGAAATAAAAATCTCTAGCAAACTAAAAATGTTCCCACCTTAAAAACAAGTTCTGTTCCTTTCTGTGAGCCTTTGCCTTACATAGCTTTGGATTAGTCTATAAGTTATTTTCATCACAAGTATCTTACACTGAGAGACACAGTGGCACCCTCTTGTAGAGGGAAGCAGACAAAATCACCTGGAGCCCTGGCGCACAGACGGTCAGTTGTGCTGAGTTGTGCTTTCTTTGTACTGTACCTCTTCCTATCAAGCTGTTTCTTAGGCTGATTCAGGTTAGAGGTACAGAATCAGAGGCCCAATCTAAACTAGCCATGACAGGATCACACAAATGCTAGGAACTGCCACATTTAAATCATTTTCATTGCCAAATGCTTTTTCCTTTTACCTTTGGCTTTAGGTCATCCTATATGACCTAAGCTATGGAAGAACACAATATTCCCAATTTCACCTCTTTTGAAGCCCTTGCCTGGTCTGCACAAGCAAAATGTAGTACAACCAGTGTCACCACCCAAGAGAACAGTTGTATGCAGGAAAGACTGTTGTCTTAGCCATAGAATAGAGGCTCTGCTGACATAAAGAGAATTCTGTGGTGAAACTTCAGATCACTGTCAGTCATGACCATAGGGAGGAGTATGCTGTTTTTTCTGGTCGTAGATAGACAGGGAACAAGGACCAAAGATGAGCTGCACTCTCAACAGAAAACAGCCATGTATGTAAGTCAAGACCAAGTAACTACCAAGTTGTGTATAGGTCAGTCTAATGATTATTGTGGGCTGTTATCCATCAGCAGTTACTCTTCAGTTTACCTACATTCTACAAGCCACTACCAGAACAAAGCAACTACATCTATAAAATGGAGTAGTGATGGCACCCGCTTTTAGGCTATGGTGGCGGAGACTATTCAGGAAGGGTATGGGCACAGGGTAGTTTTCCACTCCCTCCAAGGGCTCCTGGAAATGAGCTGACAACGACAGGCTGGAAAGCACACAAATGTGTTCACATTTATGAGCGTGCATGGAGCCAGGTGAGGTGTGAGACAGATACTTGAAGCTTGAATACCATTTTCCTAGATGAGAGGGCACAGGGTAGCTGTAGCGATTTTACATGGGTTCTGTGTAATTTTTTAGGAGAAATGAATGAGCCCAAAGAAGAGAAAAAGAAGCATGTATTCTGAGACTAGGCAGTTAAATGTGGCAGGAGCAAGAGACAAAGCAAAGCCCCTCTACACACCCACAGGTGTCGTCTGCTGCCACTGAGGTATGATAGTGTCCACCATCATGACCAGGAGCAGAGTGCTGAGTGCTGGCCATGTGAGAAGGCTGCAAACTGCTGCCCTAGGTTCTGACTGCAGGCTCTGCGATCCATTCAGAAGACCTGTTCTCTAAGGTATTTGATGTAGTCTTTCATGGGAAAATAGGCCATCTATATCACTGGATTCTGGCCTCATGAATAGAAAAGAGCTTATAAAAGAAATCTGTTAATAATGCCACACAATAATCGCAATGCAGTCTCCAACTTATGAACATTCAAGTTGCAAACTTTCACAGATACAAATGAACCTCACATTACAAACATTAGTAGATGTGCACAAATTGCAGAAGTAGCTTACATGTGTCTGCCAGACACTGTCAACAGTTGTGCTGCTGTGTGCTGTGTCTAAAAGTAAAAACAGTTTACAACTTGTGTGTGTGTGTGTGTGTGTGTGTGTGTGTGTGTGTTTGGTTTATGCTTTCCATTATATATCTGTGTCAAAGGTGTGTGAGACCCACTTTGTTGGACTTACAAGTGATTCCATCGTAACATTTTCCCAGAATGAAACTCATTAGTAAGTCAAGGACTTACTGTAGTAAAATGACTACAAGTTGGATTACCTACTTTCCTGAGTAATCAAAGAGTGTGTTTTTTTTTAACAGTAATTAACTTCATTAATATAAGAAAATGATTTCACTTGAGAACTGGAAAGTTGTCAGGATGTAGATAGCAGTAATTATTTAACTGTCTCAAAATAATAGCTAGAGGGTACCAGAATGTAGTAAATTAGTAGTCTGGAGTGTCGCCTACAAGTAACCACATTGAAGAGATACACAGATGTAGACACACTCTTCAGTTAACAAAGCCAGTTAACATTGAGCTAAACAAAGATAGAACTAATATGTCCATTATGGTATAAGTGTTGCCTTACATTTGTTTAGTATTTTCAAAACACTCTATTAAAAAATTTTAAAAGGTAAACCATGGAAGAAATAAAACAGACAATAAAAAGGAAAACAAAAAATTACCAATTACTATCCAGTTGAGAATCTGGATTTTTTTTTTTTTATTGAGTTTATTGGTACATTTAGGGATACAGTACAGTTACATTCATTGTTGGGATCATGTACCTTTACATGGCAAGTCTTGATTCTCATTTTTTTCCCCTTACCTCTGCCCTCCCTTCACCCCCTCCTCCCCTCCCCATCTACAAACACTTTATTTTCATCTTTTCATTCTCTCACATTTTTTTCTTTTCCCTTTTTGTTCTTCCCCTACGTATCACACCTTCCCTACACCTTTAGCTCCTTTCCTCCCATTTCTAAATGTCAGTAATCTTATTAGAATCTTATGCATTGTTGCAGAATATTCACACCAGGGAAACTATTTGGTATTTACACATGTGGGACTTATTTATTTCACTTAGGAGTATATCTTCAATATGTATCCATTTTCCTATGAATGAATCTATTCTCTCGCTCTTTATGGCTGAGTAATATTCCATTTTATAGAAAAACCACAACTTCTTTATCCAGTTTCCAACGGATGGGCAAATAGGTTGTTTCCAAGATTTAGCTATTACAAACTGTGCCGCTATAAACATGGGTGCACATACTTCTCTGTGATATGATTCTTTTAGTTCTCTTGGAAAGATACCCAACAGAGGGATGGCTGGGTCAAATGGAACCTCCAGTCCAAGCTCTTTGAGGTATCTCCATATTGATTTCCATAGTGGTTGCACTAGTCTGCACTCCCACCAACAATGGAGGAGGGTTCCTTTCTCCCCACAACCCCGCCAACATTTGTTATTGTGTGATTTCTTGATAGCAGCCATTCTTTGTGGGGTGAGGTGGAATCTCAGTGTTGTTTTCATCTGCATCTCTCGAATGACCAGTGATGTGGAACATTTTTTCATATATTTTCTTGCTGCTTTCACTTCTTTGTATGAGAAATGTCTGTTCATTTCGGATGCCCATTTTTGGATCGGGTCTTTATATTTGGGGGGACTGATTGTTTTGAGTTCTTTATATATCCTTGATAATAGTCCTTTGTCTGAGGTACAGCTGGTAAAAATTTTTTCCCACATTGTAGATTGTCTCTTAGTTCTGCTAATGGTTTCTTTTGAAGTACAGAAGCTTTTTAGTAAGATGAGATCCCAGTTGTTGATTCTTTCTGCTAGTTCCCGTGCTACTGAGGATTTGTTCATAAAGTCTTTTCCTATACCAATGTCTTCCAGAGTTCTGCCTAACTTACTTTCCAGCAAGTTTAATGTTTCTGTTTTAATATTTAGATCTTTAATCCATTTGGATTTTAATTTAGTGCATGGCGAAAGATAAGGGTCTAATTTTAATCTGTGACAGGTTGATATCCAGTTTTTCCAACACCATTTATTAAAGAGGCTATCTTTCCTCCACTGAGGATGGTGAGCTCCTTTGTCGAAGATGAGGTAGCTGAGTACATCTGCATTTGTTTTTGTGTCTTCCAGTCTGTTCCATTGATCCTCAGGCCTATTTCTTTGCCAGTACCATGCTGATTTTATCACAGTGGCTTTGTAGTATAGTTTCAAATTGGGAATTGTTACACCTGGTGCCATGTGACTGTTGCCTATAATGGCTTTTGCTATTCTAGGTCTCTTGTGGTTCCAAATGAATTTTTGGATTCTTTTTTCTAGTTCTGTGAAATATAGTGTTGGAATTTCAATTGGCATTGCATTGAATGTATATAGCAGTTTCGGTAGTATGGCCATTTTCACTATGTTGATTCTTCCTACCCAGGAGCAGGGGATATCTTTCCATTTTTTTATATCCTCTTCGATTTCTTTTTTCAGAGTGCTGTAGTTTTCAGTGTAGAGATCTTTTGTTTCTTTTGTTAGATTGATTCCTAGATACTTCATTTTTTTGGATGCTATTGTAAAAGGAATTTTTTCCCTTATTTCTCTTTCTGTCTGTCTGTTATTTGTGTATAGAAAGGCTATTGATTTTTGGGTATTCACCTTGTATCCAGATACTTTACTGAATCTGTCAATTAAGTCTAGAAGTTTTTTGGTGGAGTTTTTTGGATCTTCAATGTAGAGTATCATATCATCAGCAAATAATGATAGTTTAACTTCTTCCTTTCCTATCTTTATTGCTTTAATTTCTTTCTCTTGTCTAATTGCTGTGGCTAATGTTTCCAGAACTATATTGAAGAGAAGTGGCGATAGTGGGCATCCTTGTCTTGTTCCTGATTTTAACATGAAGGTTTTCAGTTTTTGGCCATTCAATATGATGTTGGCTGATGGTTTTTCATAAATAGCCTTTATTAAATTGAGGTATAGACCATCTATTCCAATTTTTTGCAGGGTTTTTATCATGAATGGGTGTTGAATTTTATCAAATGCTTTTTCTGCATCTATTGAGAGGATCATATGGTTTTTGTCCTTGACTTTGTTAATATAATGTATTACATTCACTGACTTTCGTATGTTGAACCACCCTTGCATCTCTGGAATAAATCCGACTTGGTCATGATGGATGATCTTCTTAATAATCCTCTGTATTCTGTTTGCTAGTATCTTATTAAGGATTTTTGCATCTATATTCATTAAGGAGATTGGTCTGTAGTTCTCCTTTTTGGTTGTATCTTTCTCTGGTTTGGGAATCAGAGTGATACTTGCTTCCAGGAATGAATTTGGAAGTATAGCTTCTCTTTCAATTTCATTGAAAAGTTTGAAGAGTAATGGTAGTAGTTCTTCTCTAAATGTCTTGTAAAATTCAGCAGTGAATCCATCAGGGCCTGGGCTTTTCTTTGTTGGTAAGTTTTTAATTACATTTTCAATTTCACTGATTGTGATTGGGGTGTTTAAAATGTTTTTATCTTCTTCGTTCAACTTTGGTAATTCATAAGTATCTAGAAATCTGTCCATTTCTTCTGTGTTTTCCATTTTATTAGAGTACAGGTTCTCAAAGTAGGTGTTCATGATCCTCTGGATTTCTTTCGGATCTGTTGTGACTTCGCCTTTTTCATTCCTAATTGCATGGATCTGAGCCTTTTCTTTCCTTTTTTTGATAAGATTAGCTAAGGGTTTGTCAATTTTATTTATTCTTTCAAAAAACCAGCTCTTTGTTTCATTTATTTTTTGTATCGTTTTCTTAATTTCAATTGCATTGATTTCTGCTCGGATCTTTATAATTTCCTCTCTTGTTCGAGCTTTGGGTTTTTCTTGCTCTTGTTTTTCTAGGAGTCTAAGTTTCATCGTTAAGTTGTTTATTTGAGCCCGCTCTGTTTTCCTAGTGTGGGCATTCAATGTTATGAATTTTCCACGTAGAACTGCTTTCATTGTGTCCCGAGAATCTGGATTTTTAATAAAGGGATATGTTTCTCTGATTCTGAAAGGACTGTTACTGTTTGGGGTTAATTTATGATATAAAATATCATAAATTGAATTGAAATATGTATCTTTTTCCCCATATAATAACATACCTAATTCTGTATTCCTGAATGTTAACATCCCTGTGATTTATTTATTACACATTTTACTCTCATTTACGAGTTCCATGTTAAACTGTTAAATCAACAGAATCATCACCTTAGCCTTAAATTAGCATAGCACATCATTAGGGAAAGCAGTGCTATATATTTAATTGCTGTGTTTTAGGGTTATGTCATGTTGTCTTGCCCTACATTTGTGTTTGCTATTCCCATGTCTAATTTATAAGGAGTTTATTTAATTTACAGCAAGCTTCTGGGCCACTTCCTGTTGTTAGTTCCCTCAAAGCCCAACTGTGTGGGCTATTCCATCAATAGCTGTGGCTATCACTGTGTGAATATTTCAAATATAGTGGAACTGAAATGATATAGGATAAGAAGGCAAAATGTTAGAGAATTAGAAAAAAAGTACAGTATAAAATGTCAAGCCACATTTTAGAGCACTTTTACTGTATTTTCATAAATGTATGAGGGAATTATGTTGCAAATACTCAAAGCTATTTATTTTCATTTTTGGCCTTATTTTCTAGCATTGAAGAAACCATGTCTAATGATCTTGAGTATTCTTAAAGAAAAGAAATTATATTTTATATAATGGCTTACATGTGTGAGTCCCTCCAGCAGAAGCACTGTAGTAATTAGGGTGTCTCTCTCAGAGAAGAGACTCTCTGTCCTGTAGCTGCATTGGCTTTAGTCAGATGCCAGAACTGAAAGCAGAATGTCATGATTCTGTCAGAAGATAAACTCCAGCCCCTTCCCTTACCCATTCTCTCCCCTGCTTCTTTGGCTCAAGCAGGAGAAGCAAAGGATAACTGAGTACAAACAGTTTTCTTCCTTCCTCATTCAGCTAAACCATGGAGAAAGATCTTGGCTTCTTGACATTAATAACTTTGCTTCAACCTTACTTAGACTATTTGGGCAGCTTTTCAAAATTGGAAAAGGTACAATAAAAGAGGATTGAACTTCCTGTTTTACTCATAAAGTAGCAGATTCAGCAAAGACTCACTGTCTTCTGGGAGTAGTTATATTCTTCCCTGGAGACAGAAGATTGTGGAATATTACTTCCTTGTATAACTTTCATTGAAACTATTAAAAGACAGTCAGCTGGAAGAAGCAGAGTGGCAGACACATTGTTATTAAATAAGAATGGTAGTAGTATAAATGCTTAGTGGTCTTTTTAAACACCAAAAATGCCCCAGCTAGGGTAGGGATAGGGGGTTAGCAGGCTAAATTTTATTGCTGAACCAAAACAAACAATGTGAGCACAGCTATAGCAGATATATGTGAGATGTGTGGATGTATCTGCTCTCTGTCTGCAGGACACACATCTGCTCACAAAATCATGCATATACCACCCTTCACAGAAGCCTTTGCTGTGTAGGAACTCTGGGTTCCCTGTAATATCCGAGAAACCAGAATGGACTAGGGTCAAGTAAAGCACATTTGAGGTCAATATCTGTGGCTGCACAGTAGGAGTAGATAGGAAGAAACCATTCACCAAATGTTTAAGACAACAAAAGGAAAAAGTGTGCCTTCTGACAGTTTTGCTTTCATCTCTGGGTGTGCTAAGACAGGCTCCTCCTGCCCCGAATCTGTTAGCATGGGCCCTGCTGCCTTGGTGGGAGCATCTGTCAGCCTGGAACAGGGGCCTTATAGCCTTAAACCACTCATGAGAAGGGGGCAGTGTCAGTGCTAGGAACATGGACTGGCCAGAGTAAAGGCAACTGTGCAGGTCCCTGTTGTGGAAAACGCCTGTTGTTGAAGCATAGCACAGCTTGTCCAAGGAGAATGCAGAATTGGCATAGAAACAGAAGAATGAAATTAGTTGAAAGGGGACAAAATGGAAAAGGTACTAAGTGAGAAGTTTGTCTAGGGCCACCAACATAATTCCTTTTCCTTGGGTGCTCATTTGCCTGATTCTGGCTTAAATGCTTTTAGACAGTCAATTTTGAACCTCTTTATTCCTCACTAGAATACAGTGAAAATTAGAAGCAAAGGTCTTTTGAGTTTCTTTAGGGCTGAGAAATGGAAGATATGGTATCATTACCATGAATCAGTCTTCTGTGTCTGCAGATGATGGATTTTCCATTTCATTTGACACCCAAATCAGTAGGAAATCCACTGGGGCCCTTCTTAAACAAGGCCCTTCTTCTTAAACATCTTTGTCCCTCTGACAGGTTAATTTCCTGGAAAACGCCCGAGACCTCAAAATGATGTTAAGTCAATTTGGAATTTTCTTGTAGAAACAGTGGTCAGTAGGAATTTATAATCTTTTAGAGAAGTTACTCCAGATACATTTCACCAATTAAAGAAGGTCCTCTATTAATGTATGCTTACTATAAGGTCATACTAAATCATAGATTCCTTTTTTTAAAGTTGTTTTACCAATTTTCATTTTAAGCAACTACAAGGAAAAATATGTCTGCACTCTGATGGCTCTGTGGGGAACATCCTGACAAGGTTGTTCAAGGAGACCTAGGCCCACTCAGTGGATGGGTCTTTCATACAGAAATCACACTTTTTCTCACTGCATGTCTAGCATATTCAATACAAGTTGTAGAGGAGGAACATTTTGCTCATCAGTCTGAGCCTAGGTCCCCTCTCAGGATTGCCTGCGAGACTCCCTGCTGCCTTTCCAGACAGCACTGAACACAACACAAGACTACTGTCTGCTCTCCGCTGAGGGGGACTCTCCTGCACCCCAGTTCCTACTCATCCTAGCCAGCTTAGAAAATTTTCTTTCCTTAGATATAGGTGTGGCTTTATTCTGCTCCTGTATTTAGGTAACTTTTATATACAGATACTTCCAGACAATCTAAAAATCATCATGTCATGAAAAGATTCATACTCATTGAAATGATTCCCATGAGTAAGGCTCATGGCTGTTCTCTTCCTTTTATCCCCACCCGGGGAAAAAGCCCAAGTTCGAGGCTTCATTACTACCACTGTGTGAGCTGAGCTCACTGTCCATGCACAGTGTATGTTAGTACTCACAGTCATGTCATTGGATCCTGAGCTCCCAAAAGAGAGGGGATTTGGATCATGGATGTACTTTCTGTGCAGCTTGTCTCGACCTGAATCTGAATCTCTGAATCAGTAGCTTGTCATGAATATAAGTGTGACTGCTTATAGTTGAGGGAATTTAATGTTGAAGGTGGCAGCTTCCGAGCATCTCTGTATGTACCATCCACACAAACGTACATACATAGATGTGTAAGCAAAATGATCTCAACTTCTCCAAATTCTGACAAAGAGCACAGTAATAAAAAAAAAGAAAGAAAGCTCAGAATTTTAGTCATAAACCTCGAGAACTCATTTCTATTTGAAAGTGTTTTTGTCCTACTAACCACAGAGAACAGTTAGAGTGGATCATTTTATTTTGATTGCTTCACCAGCACTGGCCCTGGGGGACAAACTTGATGATCTAATAGGTCTTTTCCATCACTAATATCTATAATTTTGGCTATTCTGTGGCAGCTTCTTATTGCTTTAAATAAGCCACCTTAATTCAAAAAACATACATCTGGATTTGACCTACCTAATATATGTCAAGAAGTTGTGTCCCTTTCAAGTCTCTCCAGGGACTCTCAGAGATCGTAGAAACTGGAAGGAAACAGAAAAGAAAAAGGGGAGCGGGTGGGTAATGAGTCAAGCAATTTTGTTTTTATTTCTTAGACTTCATAATGAAGTTGTCCCTCAGGCCTCCTAACATGATACGTTGGGTAAAATTTAATCTGAGTATTAGTACATTTTTTTCTTTAGTAATTGTTTCAAATTGTTAATTCTGTTTCTTGGAAGCTGTCCTACCATTAACTAGCGTTTTGTTTCACAGATTTTAGTCATCATCTCTGACCAATTCTTGGCCTCATATCCACCCTGCAGCTTCTCAGACTTGCCTGTCTGAAGAGGAAATGGTATCTGCATTGCTCCAGATGTTGGCCAGTGGTGGCCCTCAGGCAGTGTGTTGGAGCATTGTTACAGCTACACACATCACCAACATGACGCACAGCTTTTAGAAATGTGTAGCTATGTGGCCTCTGCAGAGTACTGCAGCTGGTTGGTCTGCTGGAATAGCTGGCTTTAGTTGTGTTTGCAGGTCTTGTGAGCGGGGTTTAATCAGTGCTTTCCCCTGCACGTATCGAGTGACTGCCTGAGATTCTTTTTTTAGACAGGAAGAATAGAGGACCATGCCTTTGTCTTCCTGTCCACCTTGAAGATAATGCAGGATAAATGTTGGTACATTTTCTGATCCTTAAAAATAGAGACAGATCAAACCAGGATAAAAACTAAAATTCGTTAGGAGTACTCATTACTACAGCTGTGATCTATAGAAGTCTATACAGCAAACAAGACCGTAAATTTATTCATTCAGCAGTAGTAGCTCACCACATACTATGTATATTCCAGATACCTTATTAACTTACCAAACTGTTCCCACGGGTGGTGCTTCGTGCTTCCGCTACAACTTGGCCTCTAATGTAACATTAATTCAGTTAGACTAAAATGCCTTTAAGAAGAAAGTTGTCCCTTATTGATCACTTTTCCCCTTCAGTGGATACTCAGCCTGAAAGAGCCAAAAGTGTACTAGGCTGGTGCTAGATGTCCTGGCTGTAAGTCCTGGCTCTGTCATAGGACCTGGAGATTTCAACAGGCCATAGAACCTTCCTGAGCCATGGGCATGTAATGTACCTGCCTTCCAGAGTTGCTCAGTGTTCACAGGGCAGCACTTGTAAAAGTGTCTTGAAAACCTTACGCCAGTATGCACATAAACTGAGTTGTTGATGCCAGCTGAAACTAAATGATGAAGATAAATCAAGGAAGATGTCTCAAGAGATCACACTCTAGACATTCTTCACATCTATCAGTCTTTAGAAAAATGCTAGCTCACAGGAAAACCCTGATTAGAAAAGGCTAGTTGCAGAGACCCATATAATTACCCACACAGATAATCATAATATTTTTCTTACCACAAGCGTTAAAGACAACAGGGAATTAAGACTGGAAATGAACCTAAAACACACAAGTTTCATTTTTTTTCTCATCTACATTAATGTTTCCCCACTCTGATGTTGGAATTGACACCGAGCCCCACCTCCAAAAATTGGTCTAGGATGCAGCTTGGGCCTTCACCTATTTTAAAGTTCCCCACGCAGTTCTAATGTATTGGTAGCCAGTGCTGAGAAGTCACTGTGCTAGAGAGATTTAAAAAAAGACCTCCAGAAGGCTAGTTAGAAAAACAAATTTTATAGACACAGGGATAGCTGTTGACACTAGAAGAATATATATATATATACACACATATATATGCATATTATATATGTATATATATATTTATATAAATAAAATGAATGAGAGTGAAAATTACTGGGACCCATAGGTACCCAGCAGTTGTCTGTATAGGCTAAATCGATATTTTACCATTGGAAAGTAGAGCAGGAGGAGAAAAGGCACCTAAAATTTTTTTTTAATTTCCATATTTATTAAAATTTCTATGTAAAAATTTTAACCAGTAATATGATAGCTATAGAGTGGGTCAAGGGGTAGTAGTTATTCATAAACGTGTGTTCTTTTCACAGTCCTTGTTCCCTGCAGTAAATATTTATGTAATGTCTAATCTGAGTTGTTATAGTCAATCATGGCTGATTCGCTTTAATGTACAGACAATTTGAGTGTGACCAAACCTGTAGTCTCAGGTCATATATGAAGATGCAAAAAAAAAAAAAAAAAACTTTCATCAAGTAAGACAATGGCATTTTATGCCTAGCAAAATAACCATAACAGCAACTGGAAAAGCATGAAGTTATTAGGATAGTCCAAAAATAAAATACAGAAAACAAAGTATTAGCTTCGCATTGTGGTGCTCAGAGTCTAGCTCCCAGAGCATTGCCTTGATTTATATCTAAGGGTTTAATCTAATCCTTAATGTCAGTTACCATGAAAAAGCTATATTCACATGTTTTCAAGTTCTGTTTTTAAACACGAAAAAAGTAAAGAAAGTGAAAGGAATAGTAAGGTTAAAAATCTTTTCTAATTGGCTATGTACTTTTGGTTTTTTGTTTTGTTTTGGGAGGTGTTTCTTTTTTTTTTTTTTTTTTTTTTTTTTTTTTTTTTTTTTTTGGTACTGGGGATCAAACTCAGGTCCTTGCCCTTGTAAGGCAGGTGGCAGAACCTCTGAGCCAAATCCCTGGCCCAAATCTTTTAGAATTGGGAAGAGAGAAAAATATTCAGAAAGTTCAGGCCTCCCATGCTCTCTCCAAAGACTCTTCTCCTTTCCCTGAAAATGCATGGTGGGCAGACCTGCCTTTCCCATCCTCTTCCCATCTGTTTCTTTTGCAATCAGCTCTCCATGCTGTGCTGAAGGGCTCTGATGCTCCTCCCCAAGATTTGCTGGGTCCATATTATTCTTAAGCCCCTCAGCCCTCTCTCAGCCATTTCTGAGGTTAGTGCACTGGGATAGTCACAAGTGTATTTACCCCTTGAAGAGACTGATGAGTCCATCTGTTTATATCTTTAACTAGCATTTTGCATTAAGTTGAGGAAAAGTTTGTAATTGTCCAGTCTAAAGTGGTAGTGGAGAGAGAGAGCAGCATTGGAAAGCAAAGTATGAAAAAGGACCAGAAGTCACAGATGCTGCCAGAAATTTTTCAAGGCATATTCTTATTTAGGCACAGTTCTCCAGAATGACATTTCAACCGACCATACAGAAAGACCCTTTCCGAGCTTTGGAGTGATGGCTGGTCACATCCATGTGGACATGGATGGTGGAGATCTACCTGAGCCCCAGCACCCCTTTATTATGCTTCAGCTAGGATTTCCTCCCACTGTACCCATCCCAGTGTCTGGTACCTAGTGGGCATTGAGCAAATGTTTGCCAAAAGTAATCCACTGACTTTGTAATTATATACACTGTTTGCCTTGTTCTTAAATAAGTAACTCCAGCCATGTAATTTTCCTATTCAACTGGACCTTTCTAATGAAAACACTGTATGCTGCCAGGTAGAAAGCCAACAACTTGGAAACTTACTAAATGTTTTTTTTTTTTAATCCAAATATTCTTTCAGCCTGTGACAACCATTCTGTCTGCCTGACAGTCTCCAAAACAAGCATCTTTTTTAAAAAACTGAGGAATAATTTACATACAATAAAATTCACTTTTTTTTTCTTTTTTCTTTTACTGTACCAGGGATCGAACTCAGGAACTTGTACCTGTGAGTCATACATGGCACCACTGAGCTAAATCCCTGGCCCCAAAATTCACTTTAAGTACAGCAGGTCCACAATTTACAAACATTGGAGTTGTGAACTTTCACTGTTACAAACTTCCCTCACATTAGAAATATTTGTAGATGGGAACAACTTGCAGAATGAGCTCATGTGCCTGCTGGACATTGTCACTGTGCTGCTGCATACTTACTGTACAGTGTGATAGTTTACAGCAATACGTCCAGAAACAAGAGGAAAAGCAGTAGTCACAAAGTTGCCTTTGTCAGACTTACAAATGAATCCAATTTAGGAACGTAATCCTAGAACAGAACTTGCAGGAATGGAACTCATTCTTAAGTCAGGGACTTACTGTATGTAATTTGATATCTTAACAAATGTATTACCATATAACCACGCTTGTGATTAGGATACAGGGCATTTCTACTGCTGCAAAAATGATAGTCTCCCCACCCCATGCACCCATCTTCTCTAGTCCTTGTCAACCACTGATCTGTTTTCTGACCCTCTATTTTTCCCATTTCTGGAATTTCATACCTATGGAATCATACGTACCCCTCTGAGTCTGACTTCTTTTACTTTGCATAATTTATCTGAAATTCACTCATATGCTCACGAGTATCATAATTCACTTCTTTTATTGTTAAAAGAGTATTCTGTTTTATGGTGTGCCACATTTTGGTTATTTCCAGTTGTTGACAGTTATGAGTAAAGTTTACATAAAGATATGTAAAATTCACACAGAAATCTTTATATGGACATATTTCCCATGGTTTTGAGTTTGTTGTTTTTCTTTTTGGTTTGGGTTTTTGTTTCAGGGTTTTTTTCTCTCTCTTTGGTAGTACTAGGGACAAACCCAAGACCTCGTGTATCTAGGCAAATACTCTACTGTTAAGTTACATTCCCAACCGTGAGCTTATAATTTTGAAGTAATCTAATGTATTAGGTTTTTTTCTTTATGTACAAGTGTATTTGCAGAGAAACTCTGAATATCATAAAGTCACAAAAAAATTTCCTTCTATGTCTCTGGACATTTTATATAGCTTATTATGTTTGAGCCTGTGATATATCTCTAATTCATATTTATATATGGTACAAGATAGGACCAAGATTGCTTTCATATGGATAGCCAGTTTTTCCAACATCATAGGTTGAAAAACACTATCCTTTTGCTGTTGAGTCATCCCTGCATCTTTACTGAAACTAAAAGTACTATATACAGTCATACCTCCTCACTGGTCGAACTCAGTTAATTCCAAATTTGTGTTTGAACACCAAAAAGTTCAAGAACTGACATATTTTTCCCATAAGAAAGATGGACAAATAATTGGTTCTGAGGTCCAAAAATTCCACTTATAAATTCATTTTTCCTGGACTTTAACAAATTTTATAATGATTTCTTTAACTCTATCGTGGTTTCTGACAGTTTTCCTCTTAGCTTTACTGCTGGTTCCACTACCTTTCTTTGTAGTCATGGTTATATTTTACACAAAGCACCAAAAAAAGGCACAATGATAAATGTTTGAACACATTAACACAGCACTGTATGTTGTCTGGGTGAGAGCAGTGCATAGAGTGAAGCATCACCCCTTTGTGTCTGGGGCAAGACACATCATGTGACTCACTCTCACCCGCCCATACATGTTTTTTCAAGTCAGATTTTCAGTTCGATTATTGAGCAAAGTTAGGAACGCTGAGCAAATTTTTTTTCAAACTTTTCTGTTTGAATAGTGGAAAGTTCAAGCTTGGAGTCACTGGACAACTGACGCATCACTGTGCTTGTAGGTTGGCTCTCATCAGTTCCACTGATCAGCATCTCTATCTGTATTCCAGAATAACACTGGCTGAATCACTTCAGCTTTCTATTACATTTTGAAATAAAATAGTGCAGATCCTCCCAATTTTTTTTTTTTTTTTTTTTTTTTTTTGCTGTTCAAAGTCTTTTGAGTTTTCATTTAGAATTAGTGTGCCACTTCCTACAGAAAAGCCTGGTAGGGTCTAGAAAAGAATTGAACTGAACATTGTAAAGGATATCCTAACCACATGGCCTTCTGATGCATTAATAAACTATATCTCCATTTATTTAGATCTTTTAAATTTTTTCTTAGCAATGCTTTGTCCTTTCATTGTACAGGTCTTGTAAATTTAAATTTTTCCGTAAGTCTTATTTTTCATGCTTTTGTAATTCATACTAATTTCAGTTTCTTTTTGTTCATTGCCAGTATGTAAAAAAAAATCGTTTAGGACCTTATATCCTGCAATCTTGCTAAATTAAGAACCTTGCTAGAACTATTACTATTAGTGGTATTTTTTTGGATTCTTCATTGTTTTCTTTCTAGATAACTATTGTCTGTGAATAGAGAGTTTTATTGCAACATTTCAATCTGTATGACTTTTGTTTCCTTACCTTATTTCACTGATATTGATAGTGAAATAGGAATGGTGAGAGTAGATATCTTTGCTTTATCCTTGATTTTATGGGGGAAATGTTCAACTTTTACCATTAAAATTGACATTAACTGTGGGTTTTCATGAGTATCTTTTATTAGAACAAAAACCCCCATTGTAATTTGTCTGTTTTGTGTATATAATCCTCACTTTGGACTATTTAATATTTCTCCATGTATATTACTTAAGAGCACTGATATAAATTAGTTCCCAATATCTTTGCTAAAACTAAGTTTATATTGATAGTTCCAGAATTTGCAGCAATGCCAGACACTTTTTTATCTAGTCCATCTTGTCATTTGGGTGGCCACAGTGTGCCTAGGTAATAATTCCCTTCCACATAGCAACGTTTCTTTTCAAAAGTCAGTGGACATGTGTCTTTAAATTGAACAGTGCCCCTCTGTCCAAACAAGGGACATCACGGCACTGAGTACAATGCATTCTGATGGAAGCATGTTCATCTTCACTGCTGTCCCTTGTGCTACTTACTATACAGTGATGTGGTGAACAGTGCCCTCCTGTCTTATAGGAGACGAGAGAAACAGGCCTGTCGCCACACAGTAATTATGTTCCTGTGTCAAAGCACAGACCATCAAATTTCTCTTACATCCCTGATATTTTACACATGTATTTCTAGTATCGTGTATTTTTTTAAGTAGGTGTATGACAACATGAAAGATGAACTGAATGATTTATGATAGGTCATGTTCTTCCCATTCATCTTACAACTGAAATAATTCCCAGGTGATTGGATCTCATGTCCTGACATTGATACTAGGTACTATTTTTGTAAAGGAAGCAGGCAGAACTTCCTCCTTTGTTTCTAAATCAGAGCTATTTTCCTTAGACTACCCAGAGCCTAGCATTCTTAATTACTGAAAACTCCAGTGCCATGGCTAAAGGAACTCCCTATAAGATTTCAGAATTATCTAAGACATAGCATAATTATAAATAAGTCAGAACTGAGATAAATTTTAAAATTATATATTTATACATACACACACACACACACACACACACACACAATTTCCCTTTCAGGTGATTTCACTGTAGTGAATAGATTGTTGTACTTTCTTCTTTGTGGCATATAAATGTTTATATTCTGTATAGCATAGATACAGCTTTGCCGATGTACTAGGAATGTAACGCACAGCCTTGTGCATTGTAAGTAAGCACTTTACATCTCCAGCCCTTATTATTTTTTTAAATAGGATCTAAGTTGCCCAGATTGGCCTTGAACTTGTGATCCTCCTGCCTCAGCCTCCTGAGTAACTGGTATTATAGGTATGCCCCACCATGCTCAGCCTCCCTGTAGATTTAAAGGACTCTGAAGGAAATGTAGTGCTGAAATCTAACCTGTAAGGCTAACCTAGGCTGACCCAAGTATTTAAAGACAGGCACAGTGGCCTGAATTTCCAGGCTCCAGGTTAAAGCTGGAGGGCTTCTCCCATGCCACACAGATCTGTTTCAGGAAACAGTATAAGAAGTGGTTACCAACAGGATTCATTTTATAGGACTATTACAACAAAATACCATTAATTGGTAGCTTAAGACAACTGTGCTTTCTTGTCTCACTCTTCTGGAAGCCAACAAGGTGTCAGCAGCATTGGTTCCATCTGAGGGCTCTGGGGAGAATCTTTTATACCCCTCCTCACTTGGGTGGTAACTGGAAATTACTGGTGTTCTTTGGCTTGTAGATGAGTTCACTCTAGTCTGTGCCTCAGTCTTTACTTGGCCTTTGCTCTTATCTCTTTAACATATTCCTCCCGGCTTGAAACACCACTAGTACATGCATTCAAGTCCCATCAGGCAGCTTCTCTAACCTGATGGGACTGCCCCAATGGGACAGGCATGCATGTACCACAGTGGCTGAGTCACCCAATGAGAAACAAGAATTATGGCCCCATCGTGAACATGGTAACAGACATCTGTCAGATTAGGGCACCCCTAGTTAGCTCATCTTAGTGTGACTGTATCACAAAGAGTGTTTTCAGTCGCTAGTACTGTGAATCTCTCGATCCCTCCCTCCCTCCCTCTCTCTCTCTCTCTCTCTCTTTCTTTCACCAGGGATCAAACTCAAGATCTTGCACTTGCCTGACAGGCGCGGGCACCACTGAGCTAAATCCCCAGCCCAGGTCTTTAATATATCTTTTTAAATCAAAACCTATAACACCATCTAATTACTACTATATAATATTTATGCATAATATAACATGTAAATAAATTCAGCTATGTATCGGACCAATAGAAATCTTTTATTAAGGAAAAAATGAATTATACAAAGAAATGTGACATGACAGGCAAACAAATTCGGTGTTATTACCGCTTTGTCATCAATAAGGATGTTCAGCATTAATTTTAGCCTAACTGTAGAAGAGTGAAGTAAGACCACACCTCCCTCTACCATCTCATTTATAATAAAGGTTGGTTTGTCTTCATAGGCAGGTTGTGGATCTTTGGTATCATGATCTGATACTCCAGACTGGAGATGTTAGCATGAAGCTCTCCCAGGTTATCCTCTGCAGTTGACTGTCAAGAACCCCCTGCATTTCCCTCTCTGGGTAGCCCACGCATATTCTGGGACAAGGCCAGTGATTCATAACTGACTTCAGTAGATTTCCTTGTATGTTATTGTAATTGAGTTAAAGATACATATTGAATACTAATACCTTACACTACACAGCCTTTACATTTTGCCAAGTACTTTCATTTACATTATTATACCCAAACTCCCAAATTTTCCCAAAGTTAGATTGTAACATCATGTTTCAAGGTATCACAGCCTTACTTGACATTGTTTAAAATTCTGACTCTTTAATATCACCATTTAATTATGTTTGTATGAAGAACTGGAAGAAAGACAGAGTCTCCATATGCTCATTTCAGCTTGGGTGGCTAAATGGTTTATTACAAATGGATGAAAATGGCCTAGATTGAATAAATTAGCAAAATCACAAAAGGAAAACCACTGTAGGAAATACTTTTTACACATGTAATTGCTGAAATCCTCTAGTGAATGTGTCAATCTGTACTAACTAAATAAATTTGTTTATAGACATGTTCTGTATTAGCTTCCACTCTTTCACAGCCCCTTGCCAAACAAAATCCCACTAGAAGTAGGATGTTCACACCCGAGTGGGAGTTTCTTGGATAAATATTTTTACTATATGGAGACGAAAACCACTTTTACAAATTTCAGATTTTGATTGAAACACTATATTTCTTTAGTTTTTTTCCTCCCATCTTTTCTCCTTGGCAGCTCCTTGTGCTTTAGCTTCCCTCTGTGAATGTGAGGCTGGCAGTGTGCAAAGGAGGCCAGTTGTTTCTGAGAATGCTGCCTCAAGGGCACCCACCTCTAGGCAAAGAGATGCACTGGCAAAGAAGAGACAGCCCTCCACGTCAGTACAGCTGACCCAGTCACTGCTGCTACCTTATGGGCAGCAGGCATAGAGAAAGGTCCACTTGCAAAACAGCTTCTTCCCATCTCCTAATATCTAGTTGATTCATTGAATAGTTTAAATGTAGAGATTTTACATCCTGAAGCTATATTTTATAGTATATCTGTTTGTGTTTCATTTGAGTGCTACATGAATAGGATAAAGGCAGAATTCATGCAGCCTGCCCTTAAGTAATCAAGGTGAGAGTAATTGAAATTCTTTCTTAAATAACTCTGATCTCACCTTTTGCCAACCAGTGTGGAACAAGGGTCTCAACTGACTTCTTCATTCTTTAGTCTACAATTAGTATTGAATTCTTCATAGGCCTTATAAAGATCTATTTTGTTACTTTGGCTGATAAGTAATAAAGCAATGGTTTTCAAGTATTTTAATTGCAGTAACTTCTTTTAAATCTAAAAACATTTATGTGCCCAAACAAAACTTTCTATTTTTGGAGGACAATATGACAGTTAAAACTTAGAAACAGTAAACTTAAACAGTAGTGGCATAGGGGAATCTGGGCCAGTGTACATTTTTTATTACTATGACCTCAAAAGATGAGGTAGCTGAGTATGTCTGGAGTTGTTTCTGCATCTTCTAATCTATTCCACTGGTATTCAAGTCTGTTTATTTCCCAGTACCATACTGTTTTTATCACAGTGGCTTTGTAGTATAGTTTCAAGTTGGGTATTAGATACCCCCTGCCATGTCACTGATGCCTGGAATTGCTTTTGCTATTCTAGGTCTCTTCTGATTCCAAATGAATGTTTGGATTAATTTTTCCAATTCAGTGAAAATACTATTGGGATTTCAATGGGGATTGCATTGAATCTGTATAGCAGTTTTGGAAGTATGGCCATTTTCACTATGTTGGGTCTTCCTACCCAGGAACAAGGGATGTCTTTCCATTTTCTTATACGCTCTTTGATCTGTTTTTAGAGTATTGCAGTTGTCAATGTAGAGGGCTTTTGCTTCCCCTGTTAGATCGATTCCTAGATATTTCATTTTTTGGGGATGCTGTTGTGGAGGGATTTTTTCCCTAATTTCACTCTTAGTGAATCTGTTATTTGTGTACAGGAAGGCTAATGAGTTTTGAGTGTTGACCTTGTATCCAGCTACTCTACTGAATCTGTCATTTAAGTCTAGAAGTCTTTTGGCAGAGTTTTTTGGGTCTTCTATGGAGAGTATCATAGCATCAGCAGGTAAAGACAGTTTAACTTCTCCCTTTCCTATGTTTATTGCTTTTCTTTCTTTCTCTTGTCTAATTGCTTTGGTTAAGGTTTCTAGAACTACATTGAACAGGAGTGGTGTTAGTGGACATCTTTGTCTTGTTCCTGATTTTAGCATGAAGGTTTTCAGTTTTTGACCATTTTGTACGTTGGCTGTTGGTTTTTATGAAAAACCATCTATTCCAATTTTCTGTAGGGTTTTTTTTATCATGAATGGGTATTGAATTTTGTCAAATGATTTTGCTGCATCTATTGAGACAATTGTATGGATTTTGTCCTTGACGCTATTAATATAGTGTATTACGTGTATTGATTCATGTATGTTGAACCATCCTTGCATCCTTGGGATAAATCCAACTTGGTCACGGTATATGATCTGCTTGATGGTCTTCTGTATTCTTTTTACCAGTATCTTACTGAGGATTTTTGCATCTGTGTTCATTAGCGAGATTGGCCTGTAGTTCTCTTTTTTTGGTTGGGTCTTTCCCTGGTTTTGAAATCAAAATAACACTTGCTTCCAGGAATGAATTTGGAAACACTGCTTCCCTTTCAATTTCATTGAAAAGTTTAAAGAGTAGTGGCAGTAATTCCTCTCTAAATGTCTTGTAGAATTCATCAGTGAAGCCATCAAGACCACAGCCTTTCTTTGTAAATTTTTAATTGCATTTTCAATTTCACTGATTGTAGTTGGGGTGTTTAGAATTTTTATATTTTATTTGTTCAACTTTGGTAATTCATATGTATCTAGAAATCTGTTTCTTCTGTATTTTCCATTTTATTAGAGTACAGATTCTTGAAGTAACTATTGATGATCCTCTGGATTTCTGCTGAATCTGTTGTGACTTCACCTTTTTCATTCCTAATTGCACGGATTTTCCTTTTTTTGTGTAAGGTTAGCTAAGGGTTTATTGATTTTATTTATTCTTTTGAAAAATCAACTCTTTGATTCATTGATTTTTTTTTTGTATTGTTCTCTTGGTCTCCATTGCATTGATTTCTGCTCTGATCTCTATAATTTCTTCCTTTGTACAAGCTTTGGGTTTGTCTTGCTCTTCTTTTTCTAGGAGTCTAAGATTCAGCATTAGGGCCAGATGTGTTGTCACACAACTGTAATCCCAGCACACAGGAGGCTGAGGCAGGAGGATTCCTGTGAATTGAAGACCAGCCTGGGCTTCATAGTGAGTTCCAGGTCAGTCTCAACTACACAGTGAGACCCTGTCTCAAAAAAACCAAAAAAACAAAACAAAAAAAGAGATTCAGCACTAGGGTATTTGAGTTCCCTCTGTTTCCCTAGCATGGGCATTCACTGTTATGAATTTCCTACATAGAACTGCTTTCTTTGCATCCCATAGATTCCTGTATGTTGTACTAGCATTACCATTAAATTATAAAAACTGTCTAATTTCTTCTTCAATTTCCTCTGTGACCTACTAGTTGTTCAGGAGAGTGTTATTCAATTTCCATGTGTTTGTGAAGTTCTTGTGATTTTGTATGCTATTGATCTCCAGTTTAATTGCACTATGATCTAATAATATACATGGGATAACATCAGTTCCTTTGCATTTACTAAAACATATTGTATGAGCTAGTATATGGTCAATTTTTGAGAATGACCCATGTGTAGCTGAAAACAATGTATATTCTGATTTTGTGGGGTGGAACACTGTAGATGTCTATTAAGTCCATTTGTTCAAAAGCTTGGTTCCGTTCTAGTATTTCATTGTTGATATTTTTGTCTAGATGAACTGTCTGTTTGTGACAGTGGGGTATTGAGGTCCTCCACTACAACTGAATTAGTGCTCATTTGGTTTTTCATGTCCCTTAATATTTGTTTTGTATAATTGGGGGCATTAGTATTTGGTGCATATATATTTATGATTGTCATCTCTTCCTCTTAGATTGTTCCCTTTACAAGGATATAATGACCTCTTTGTCTCTCTTAATTAGTTTTGGTTTGAAATTTACTTTGCAAATAAGTTAGCTTCCCGTGCTTTTTTCTGGGTTCCTGTTGCATGGAGAACTGTTTTCCATTCTTTTACTTTCAGTCTATGAGTTTCTTTTTGAACTAGGTGTGTTTCTTATATACAGAATATTGTTGTATTTTGCTTCTTAATCCATTATGCCAGTCTGTTTCTTTTGATTGGTGAATTGAGGCCATTAACATTGATGGTTATAACTGATATGTATTAACTTATCATTGTCATGTTATTTTCCTGTTGTTGGCTCTTTTTATTTTTCTCCCTCTTCCTTTAATGTCTTGCCTTTTGGATTTGCTCTTATGGAGTTGTGACCTTCATTATCTTATTCTAGGATATTTTTTAAAATTGTTTGGAGTGCTGGTTTGATATTCATGAACTTTCTCAGGTGTTCTTTGTCATGAAAGTATCTTCTTTCCCAATCAATTTTGAAAGATGGGGAGGTTGTTGTTTTGTTTTGTTTTGTTTTTTTTTTTTTTTTTTTTTTTTTTTTGGTACTGGGGATTGAACTCAGGTCCTTGTGCTTGCAAGGCAGACTCCAGAACCACTAAGCTAAATTCCCATCCCCTGAAAGATAGTTTTGCAGGATACATCAGTCTAGGTTGGAGGTTTTCTTTTAAGGCTTGAAATGTCCAGGCTCTCCTTGACTTGAAGGTTTGTTTTGAAAAGTCTGCTGTGATTCTGATGGGCTTTCCTTTGCATGTGATTTGTTTCTTTTCTCTAACTGCTTGCAGTATTTTGTTCTGTTAAGTTTCGAGGATCTTGACTATTATATGTCTAGGTGTAATTTTTTTTTTAGATCATCACTATTTGGAATCCTATATGCCTCACTTACCTGTGTGTCAAGTTCTTTTGCTCTTTTGGGGAAATTTTCTATCATTAATTCTGTGAACAGATTTTTATGTTATTTGTACTTTCTCCTTTTTTGTAGAATCCTTTCAATCTAATATTATTCTTCGTGTCAACTAGGAGCTTTTCTTTTGACCTCTCATGGTCCTTACTGTTCTTAAGAGATCTCTCTTTTCATGGTCACTGACCACCATCCTGTCTTCTATACCTGATATTCTGTCTTCAGATTGACTCAGTCTGCTATGTATATTTTCAATAGAGTTTTTAATATCCTGGATATCAGTTTGAATTTTTTCATGGATTCTATTTCTTTTCTATGCTGAGCGTTCATGGCTTCCATCATGGTCCTGAATTCATCTTTTTTTTTTTTTTTTTTTAATCTGCTTCTATTTTAGAGACTCTAATCATGTCTTTTATTCTGCTCATCCTTTCTGTAGTTATCTGGGAAATTATTTCTGTTTTGAATTTTTCTAGAGCCTCATTCATTACTTCCTGTGCTATCAGTTCAGGGTGTCCAGGTGGTTGATTATCAGACTTTTCCACCTCATTTCCCCTAGAATTTGCCTTTGGTAAGCTGGGACTGTGTCTTGCTTATATGAATTTTCATTTCTATTTCTGTTTAATTCCTGGATTGATACTTTGATATTTGTTATTGTAAGTATCTTTGTTGCTTGTATTTAGAACCCTTATGGAATGATTACTTCTCAGCGGTGTCTTCAGGTTTCTGAATCTTTAATGACTCTGGGGCAATCTCATTTTCATTATACCAGGAAGGATTACTGATTAGGCCAATCACAACACTAGCCCAAGTGACACAATCAGCAATAAGAATAGTATCAAACACAGCTTAGAAAATGACAATTTGTGGTAGTTATTAATCTATCACCTTTAATTGTGTGAAATAAATCAAAATGAAGGACTAGCCCAAAATATGTAAATAAATTGTTCAATATAGTAACTTTACCCTTCAGGATGGGGACTTAGTGTAAGGGCCTTTTACTGTTCTTCATTTCTGCTCTATCTTCTGGAGCTCAGGACAGTGGTGTTTAAGACCTCTGTGCCTCTGCAGTGTGGATCCAGGCACAGGCCCAGCCAGGAGATAGGGGTGGCTCTGGTCCCCACTGGTGCTGGAGGCTGGGGGGCCGGGAAATGGTAATTTTTAACAACTAAGTTTAGATATTTTTGTATTCAAAATGCCAAAACAACTTAGTAACAACCCAAGAATTTATGAAAGTGCAATACTGGTATTTTAAAAATCTGACACAAAAACATGCATAACATGGCAAATTCCTCAAGATTTATAGACTCTGAATTACTTGGAATAGAGTGAAAGTTAATGCTATATATTTTTCCCATTCTGCCAGCCAGAGAAGACCTCTTATTTAGAGGGCAGGGCTCCATACCTGTTCTTAAATTAAGGCTCTGCTGTATGATCAACTGCCTTCCATGATTTGAAAGGATATTTATAACAATGGAGGAAATATACAAGAAGAAAAATATTTAGTAAAGAGTTTTGCATGTTTACCATGCTGTACATCATATGTCTCAATTTAGAGTCTCTGAAATATCAGAATGAAATTATCAAAAGAAGTCACAGGGCAATGTTATTTGTATTTATGTTTGCTAATTAAATTCAGCCATGATTCTCACTTTAAAAGTCTTGGACCACCATTCAGCTTTATTCATTGTAATTAAATCTCTTACCCACATGCAGACACAGGGCAGCAAAGAAAAAGCTTAGTTTATCTTTTAGAAGTTACTGTGTATCTTTGATATGATGCTTCATATCTTCAAAGATGTACAGTATTAAAGCAAAACAGTACATCTGTTAGGGCAAAGTCATGTCCTCAGACAGAGAGACCAAGAGCCGGGTTTGGATGCTAAATCCACGGAACTCATAAAAGGTAGGTCTGAGTTCAGGTGAATGGGAGCGGTGGAATTTTAGATAAGCTAACCCAACTTTGAGACAGTTTGGTAGAGGCTCCAGTTTTGATGCCAGCAGAGAGGTAGGAAAATACCATTTTAAATTACTGATCTTTATATAAAGCCCTGGGCATTGCAGGGCTAACTTATTTGACTCATGAAATAATGTTTATACATAAAATTTAGAAAAGCCCCAGCATAATCAACTGGTCGTCCAGTCAGCCAAACACTTAAGTAAGGGCTAGTGCAAACATTTTGCTACTAACCTTCTCCCCTACCTGCTTCCCTCTTCTCCCAGCAAAACAAAGCCAAGGCTTTGAAACCCTCTACACTGCTCCCTTCATCCACCTTGGGGAAATCTCCAGGTCCTTGGTAACCAGGGTGACTCTTGTGACCCAAAGTGTATCCAATCTGCCGTTTGCCCTATACTTGTTTAGGAGCTAACTGTGATCTGAGAATGAGTGTATGTATGCTCCAAATCTTTTTATTGTCCCTTTTACTGCTGGATTTAACCCAAATTGGCCAACACCAAACAGACTCAAGCAGGCCCCAGTATTTTCTTAGCCCTACATCAGACACTAAGTACAGCCTAAATAAGATTAAGTGCACACACACACACAGTACATTTGTCACTCCCTTGAAGGTCCTAAAGATGTATACATTTGCTTTCAGCCAGGTTTTATTTTAGACACAAACAAAGAAATCTTCCAAGGATTGCAAATAATATGCAGAACAGCCAGAAGTAAAATGAGGAGCCTCTAACTAGTCAGCTGTACTGTATGGGACTTCATTAAGTCCCCACTGTGTGCTCACAGTGCAGTCACTTTACTTCTGCTCCCAAGGCTTAATCTTAATCTAGAAAAACTGATTTATTTGCCTGAATCTTTTTTCCCCATTAAGGCCAGAGAACTTAAACACATAACTCTGGGCAGAATCAGAACCATTCACAAATTGCCCTGCTTTGAGTTAAGTCCCTTGGGCTCTCCCTGCTTCTCTTACTGTCTCTGGAGTTACTGTTTTCTTAATAACTGGGGTAGATGGCCATACTTCCAAAACTGCTATACAGATTCAATGCAATCCCAATTGAAATTCCAACAGTATATTTCACAGAACTAGAGAAAACAACCCAAAAATTTATCTAGAACCATAAGAGATCTAGAATAGCAAAAGCAATTCTCGGCAACAATTAAAGCTATACTACAAAGGCATTGTGATAAAAACAGCATGATACTGCCAAAGAAACAGAGGATCAGTGGAGTAGAAGATGCAAAAAAAACTCCAGACATACTCATCTTTGACAAAGGAGCCAACCATCCTCACTGGAAGAAAGATAGCCTCTTTAATAAATAGTATTGGAAAAACTAGATTTAAACTAGACCCCATCTTTCACCATGTACCAAACTAAAATTGAAATGGATTAAAAATCTAAATATTAAAACAGAAACACTAAACTTTCTGGAAGGTAAGTTAGGTATAACATTCGAAGGCATTGGCATAGGAAGACTTTATGAACATATCCTCAGTATCCCGGAAACTAGCACAAAGTATCAACAACTGGGATCTCATTGTATTAAAAAGCTTCTGCAGTGCAAAAGAAACCACCAACAGAGCTAAGGGACAACCTACAATATGAGAAATTTTTTTACCAGTTGTTCCTCAGACAAAGGTCTACTATCTAGAATATATAAAGAACTCAAAAAAAACAATCAGTCCCCCCCCAAATACAAAGACCAAATCAAAAAAATATGCATCTGAAATGAACAGACATTTCTCGGATAGGTGAAAGCAGCAAATAAACATATGAAAAAATGTTCAGCATCACTGGTCATTTGAGATGCAGATGAAAACAACACTCACTCTACCTCACCCCAGAAAGAATGGCTGCTATTAAGAAATCAATCAACAACAAATTCTGGTGGGGTTGTGGGAGAAAGGAACCTTTCTCCATTGTTGCTGGGAGTGCAGACTGTACAACCACTGTGGAAATCAATATGTAGAAAGCTCAAAGAGGTCCCATTTGACCCAGCTATTCCTCTGCTGGGTATCTTACCAAAAGAAGTAAAAGATCATACCACAGCAGTATATGCTCACCCATGTTTATAGTGGCACAGTTTGTAATTGCTAAAACTTGGAAACAGACCAATTGTCCATCAACTGGAGACTGGGTAAAGATGTGGGGTTTTTTACAAAATGGAGCACTACTCAGCCATAAAGGAGAAAAACTAGAGACATTTATAGCTAAGTGGACTGAGGCCATACACAAGTGAAATAAATAGGACACATGTGTAGCATACTCATCCTTCCTACCACTTTCTCACACTGCATCTGAATCACCTGAGGTGCTGCTAAAATACTCAAAAGTAGAAATACTCAAACTAGTTGGTTTTGAGGATCTGGATTTGGACACATCAATCTCTACACTGTTCTTAAAATCAGTATGAAAAAGCCCTACTTGTGAATGCCTCCAAAATGAAAACTTTCATTCCTCTCTACATTGAGTTGTTGTGCCAGGCTGATCAATTTTAAATTTCAAGTACAGTTTACCTTTTATATGATGTATAGCAAGCACTAAGCTTAGTAGGACTAAGAGAATATGTATGTTTATAGAATCTGGGTGAAATGAATTATGCCAGATCTGGTGGTGAGTTTGTTATAATGTAGGACAGTATACCATAGAGAAAAAAATAGAGGCCCTGGGTTTTCCATTCTAAATCTGCCACCCACTAGTCATGTCACTTTAAAAAATAGACTATGTTCCCTTTATAACTTGTGGTAGGTAAGGCTCAAATGACCTGTGTTCATAACTGTACTTCAGAACTATGAAACCATGTATTAGCATTTTTAAATCTTTTTCTCTCCATGCTTTGAGAAGTGTACAAATCTCATACCTTTTTTTAAAAAAAATTTTTGCTTTTTTTTGTGTGTGTGTGACAGGATGTCACTGTAGTTTAGGCTAGCTTAAACTCATTATGTAGCCTGGGCTGGCCTTAAACTTGCAGCAGCCCTCCTTCCTCAGCCTCCCAAGTGCTGGAATTGCAATAAAATGTTATTTATAATATGACTAAAAGCTAAAAAGCAAGCAAAAACTTTGTTTTCTCCCTTCTCTCTTGAGAATGGCATCTCAATACATTTTCCTTGTGGGAGTTAAAATAGTAACATTAAATTCAAAGCTTATAAAGCCAGGGACTATTCCGTTGGTGTAAAGGTGCATCACCACACACAGTGATTTGCAGAGTATGAACTGTGATGAAAAAATAAAGTGAATGTTTACATTTTTTAAAATTACAGCAAAAAACATTGATATTAATCCCCTCACCCCCTCAATTAATCCCCACCCCCTCCCCACACAAGAGGGCTTTGAACTCACTTAACCCATTATTCTTGTCACTTTCTGAAGTTCTAGAAGCTCTCTTTTGCACTGTTCATGTCTGCCTTAATGTCCTGAAGTGATTCACAATGGTTACTTTAGATGGTCATTTGGCTTTGAGGAAGAATGAGAAGTTGAATAGTGCCAGATCTGGTGACTAAGTTGAATGCAGACACAACATAATGTTTTTATTAGCAGGCCTTTCCACTGGATGACACTTGGCATTAGCATTCACCATATATTTTAATGACTCTTCATGTCTTAGTTACGTTTCTCACTGCTGAGACAAAATGCCCAAAACTCAAAGTTAAAGGTAAAAAGGTTTATTTGGCTCCAGTTTGTAGAGATTTCAGTTCATAGTTGGCTGACTCCAAGGCAGGGTGGCTTGGCAGAGTGGCAGAGGAAAGAGTTAATTGCAGTCAGAAGTTGGCAAGGCAACATGCTACAAGCAACAATACAAGCAGAAACCCTCTTTCTGTCCCTTATATCTTATCCCACTACATATCCTTAGGGAAGGTAGTACTCACACCCAGGGTGGTGACCCTTGATCATCCTGCGCAGGACTATGCCATACCAATCAAGGCCTAATTTAGTAATCACACATCCCTGATCCCAGCATCACGCACTCTAGATCTAGCTACCTCTGAAAAAGCCCCACCTATGACCACAGTAGGCTTTCAGGTGAGATCTAGACACAAGCTATAACACCTCATAAAGACATTCACAAAAGAGAACTTCCAGGACTGCTTCAGAAAGTGGCAATAATAAGTGTGTACTCAGAGAGAGGGAGGATTTTGAGGAGGATTAATGGCAATGTGTCTTTTACTGTGATTTTTAAAATTTACATGTTCACTATAACTTTCAGCCAAATTTCATAAGATCTCAGTGAAGATTTGCTGAAATCAAACTAAGAAATTTTAGGAATTCAGACAGTAGATCCAAAATCCTTTCTTAAGCCTTTGAAAAGTGAAATATTCATAAGGGAAAGTAAGACTTGGCACAATGAAATTCCTGGGCTATTTTCAAGTTTTAGAAAGCAGAAAAGGATTGGGGGGTAGTTGAAAGGAAATAGAATAAAGTGGGATGGTTTTTAATCTAGTTAAAAATTCATTAGGCTAATGACACAGATAATATACAATAGTATTTAACTTGGAACTAAGGGACAAGCATTGTTACTTGAATAAATGAATGAATTTATTTTGTTACCCTGGCGGA
The DNA here is from genome assembly GCF_012274545.1 of Fukomys damarensis. Lineage (NCBI taxonomy): Eukaryota > Metazoa > Chordata > Mammalia > Rodentia > Bathyergidae > Fukomys > Fukomys damarensis. The sequence goes on along the minus strand of NW_022900932.1, from coordinate 10,126,165 downwards.
CCTCCAACTAATGCACTCAGGAGTCCTCTACCAGCCAAATATGCCTGGTTCTCTTTTGCTTTTCAACATTAGTCTGTGTTCCTTAACATGTACCAATTTGGGAATTAAATATTTTCTATGTTTAGACATACATACACACAAATTAAAGTACATATTATTAATGCCCAGTACAGTGAGTAGAATCTGTTTCTGCTTGTCCATATGCATTAACATTCTATTATAGGTCACAATTTGAAGCTGAATGAACTAACAGTTATCAGGACTACCTTGGTACATAATTTAAAAACAAGGAGCTAAATTGGTCTTTTGAAAAATTGCTAACTTTGAGAGATGCTAAAATATTTGTGCTTTTCAACAAATATGGGAGCAATGATAAATTGGGTACAGAACTTTATTAGCTCCAACAAAGTTTAAGTGGTATACAGCAGGTAGGAGCCAGTTTGTCAAGAAAGGCCTGATTGCATTATTGACTACAATTTCCCATGATGGATGGGGGTCCTTGCTATTTGGGATCAAAGTAGGAGTGTGTGTGAAGATATGGAACTACGAATTATCCACAGGATCCTACAGAAGAAAGTAAATAGAATAGAAGGTGTCGCATAAGAATATCCCCTCTGGAAGGCCCTAACATCAAGCAGTGTTTAAATTTGGCTTCAGCATTCACAACACAAATAGAAAAAAGGGCACAGTTGATCCAAAGATGATTTATCTTCATTCATCTTTCTGTAAAGTTGCTTACTCTGGAAAGGTTGCCAAATTTGGGACATTCTCATGATTGCCTTGCCTAGACTATATCCTTTGTACATCAAAAGGAAAAATAACAGTATTTCAGGGTGGAGGACTCCATGGGTTTGGTTTGCTGAAATTACTCTTCAGTAATTATACATGCTTGTTTGTTACCCTCTTTACTTTAGAATTAGAATAAAAATGACTCATTACAAAAATCTGGGTCAGCTCTAAAGTTTTTCTAATTAGACTAAACTAATTGAAGATGTATGTTATTAAATAAATCTGTAATCTTTTAGTTGTTTGCAAAGAACAGTACTAAAGCATCTGTATGTGAATTAATCTTTGAAAAGTCACCTTTCTAATGCTAATAGCTATTTCCTGTCACCCACCCTGGAAATGTTAAACCTGGTTATTTCTCAGGTAAATTCAGCCAACATTCATTTTCCCCCTTACACTTTTAGAAAGCAAGCAGCTTAGCCCTATGTCCAGTTTACCTCCACGCAAGATTCCAGTGTATTAAATGTAACAATTTTTAAAATTTTTATTAGTACAAGTTTGCAGTACATGAAGTTTGCATTCATCTTAGGGAGTAGATGTACATTAACATAGCTTGACTCTTTCTTAGCCCGCTTCCCCTTCTTCCCCTTCTCCACCCCTCCTCTAAATCCCTTTTCCCCATCTTTATTTTTTACTTCATGTTTATGACATGTAATGTTTACAGTCATTGTATTTGGTACATGTATGTGACACATCTGAAAACACCCTCCCACTCCCCCATCCTCACTCTCCTAGATCCCTTCCCACTTGCAAAAGGTGTTTCCTTCTGTCAGTCTTTTATTTTACTATTTGTACTTTTTTCTTATTCAAATGAAATTTCAAAGTATATCTATTTTCCTGAAAATATCTTGAATTTGTCTTTCTTTATAGCTGAGTAGCATTCCATTATATAGAGATACATTTTCTTTATCCTTTTATCTGTTGATGGACATCCAGGCTACTTTCAGGATTTTCACGTCTATGAATTATGCTGCTATAAACATTGGTATGTATGTACTGCTGTAACATGAATGTCTTTAGCTCTTTGGGGAAGATCCCTAGAGGCAGAATAGCTGGGTCAAATGGAATTTCTAATTTTAGTTCTTTGAGAAATCCCCCATGATTTCCATAATGATTGTACTACTTTACAGTCCCACCAACAATGCGGGGTTGCTTTTTTATTGCAGTCACACCAGTATTTGTTGTTTGATTTCTTGATGACTGCCATTCCTTCTGGTGTAAGATGAAATCTTACCATTGCTTTAATTCACTTTTTTAATGGCCAGGAATGGTGAAATTTTTTCATATGTTTCTTGGCCATTTGCATTTCTTCTCAGATCATTTCTCAGTTGGGATTTTTGAGTGGCCTAATTTTTTTCTTATTTTTATTTTGTTACATACTACACTATGCATATAAGTTCTCTGGGCAATAGCTGGCAAAATTTTTTTCCATTCATTAGGTTGTGTCTTCTACTAATTATTTCCTCTGCCAGGCTACATAATCCCATTTGTTGGTTCGTACAGTTAATTCTCATGCAGTTGGAGTCTGTTAAGAAAGTCCTTGCCTATACATGACTTCAAATGTTCTACCTAATGTTTAGTACATGGTGAAAAGTATGGGTCCAGCTTTGATCTTCTGCAAAATACAGTGGTACCATGGCGCCCAAACACTTTTAGAAACAATTTGGTTCCCAGACAGAAGCATTTGGCAGAATTTTGTTTTTGCTTGCAAACTCTGCATTGGATGACAAACAGGACCATGGCCATTTTTCCCACACAAACACAAATGTGGCCATCTTCTCCAGAACTGTAGAGCAAAATTAAATTCGTGAACCAAGGTGGTCTGATAGTAAACATGGGTGATTTCAATTCTTTATATTTATTTAAGCAGGCATTGTGGACTACTATGTGATCTGTTTTGGAGAAAGTTTCATGTGCTGCAGAGAAGAATGTATACTCTGTTGTAGTAGGGTAGAATGCTGTGGATATCTATTCAGTCTATATGAAAAGGTGTGGTTCAACTCATATTTATTGAAACTTTAGATAAACTATAATTGTATTAGTATTTATTTAATCTTTTAGGTCCAGGAGTTTTTATGACGATAGGTACTCCAATATTTGTTGCATATATGTGGTATGGTACTTACCAGCTTTATCTCTTAATAGATTATTACCTTTACTAGTATGTAGTGAACTTCTTTGTCTCTTATCAGTTTTAGCTTGAAGTTTATTTTGTCTGCAATTAAAATTATCCATGCTTGTTTTCAGAATCATGGTGCATGAATACTGTTTTCCATCCTTTTATTTTTAGCCAATGAATATCTTTTTTTGTTAGATAAGTTTCTTGAATACAACAGACTGTTGGATTCAGCTTTTTGATTCAGTTTGCCAAGCTGTATCCTTTAACTGTATAGTTGAGGTCATTGAGTTATTACTGTGGTGTTAATTCCTAATATTGTGATCATTTTCTGTTGTTGACTCCTTTCCTTTTCCTGTTTTTCTTTTTATTCACCAGACTTGATGTATCCATTCCATCTGGATTTTTGGCTCATTGCTTTCATTACTTCTGTCTAGGATATTCTTGAATATTTTCTGGAGTGCGGTTCAGTATCCATAAATCTTTCCCATAAAATGTCCTCATTTCTCCATCTATTTTGAAGGAAAGTATTGTTGGATATTTAAATCTGGACTGGAATGTTTTGCGGGGTAGGGGCCTTGACATAGTTCACTCCCAGCTCTTTTGGCCTTTTAACATGTTCCCTCCCATCAGTTTCATCTAGTGGTGGTACAGACATGACTTTCCTGTTGTGATTTTTTCCTCTCTTTTAAAAATGTTGTTTGTTTTGTTGTTGTTGTTGGACATCTGGCATTTTAATTATGATGTGTCTTGAGAAGCTTTTTTTTCATCATGGTGTTCTGTAAGCTTCGCTTACTTGTAAATTCAACTCTTTTCTCAAATTTGAGATGTTCTGTAAGCGAATTATTCCATGTGTATGATGAACTTCCAGTTTCTAACTCCAGTTAGCCTTATGTCGGTCTTCTTAGTGTCATCTAGCAGCTGATGGGTGAGGTTTTCTTGTTTTCTTATCTTTTTTTTGAGGCTTCTCTGAATACTTCATCATAACTTGCCCTTTTGGCCTTGATTTCAGAAACCCCATCTTCACATTGGTCATTTCTCCAGTTTACGAATTCTGTACAGTTTTTTATATCTGGAATTTATGCATGGTACCTTTTTATCAATTCTGTATCTTTGGAAAATTTGTCATACATGTTTTGAACTATTTAGTCATCTCTTCCAATTTTTTATTTCCTCCAAATCCACACTGATCATTTTGTGTGATAATCCCGTAAACTTTTGGATCATGCCTTCTTTGAACTCATCACATTTATTTATATCATCTTTAAACAGCTTGTACAGCTCTGCTACCTGCTTTTTACCTGTCCATTTTGCTGTCTGGATCTGTATTGGGAGAGTTGTGGGACCTTGAGTGTCTTTTGTTACCTTGTTTTCCAATGATCTTGTGTGTATGTGTATCTGTTTTCCCCCTTTTATTTTATTTATTTATTTATTTATTTATTTATTTTTTTTGGTGCTCAGAGTTGAGATTCAGTAGGAGAGTATATAATTGATATGATGATCTTTTTAATAAGATACTGCCTTCCTGTGATACATTTTCAACTTTGTCTGGAAATAGTATGTATTCCTTCAGCCATTTAACTTAGATGATTTGGACTCTGGTTTTGCTGAATCTTCTGAGTTCCTGTGATAGAACTCCTCCTCTAGTCAGCCATGTTGGTTCCCCTAAAATACTACATTAAAGGTAACTGCTGTGGCTGTAAAGTGTAAAATGTCAGGGCCAGGGAACTGGAAGTACTACTTCAGCACAAGCCTAAGGCAGCCATGGTGAAAGGGCTGTTTCAGGGCCATGCTCCCCAGCCTGCAGTTGGGAGAGACACCTCTATTCCTAAAAGTCACTGGTGATTCTCTGAGGAATCACTCACTGAATTCTGTCCTCCAGCACATGATCTAGGAGGCACACTTGGAGTTTTGTAGTCCTTGTTATAATGTTTGCTTCTCTCCAGAAGTGCTGTGTGCACAGTGTGAGCACTACAATGGGAGCTCAGAGAGCAAGTGCTGAGATGAATGTTGGCCTATGTCACTGTGTTCTCATCCATGGTACTCTGCTGCAGGGTGAGCTGCAGAGCTCATGACCAAGTGATGAAATTGCAACCAGGGCTTCAAAGCCCGACAACAGTAAATCGTCTTTGAGCACGTTATTTGGAGAATGCATTAAAATTTATTGAATTTTATGTTTAACAGAAGGTTATCTCGAAAACCATACCAGCTTAACAGCATGTTGATGCAGGTCTTTCTACAAAGATTGAATCAAGTCCATTTTCCAATTTGAGTATGATTACAAATTTAATTTTTTTAAGATTAAAACTCTTCAGCGCACCTCACAGCATTATCTTGATTGTAAAAACTCTTTTTAAGCTGTGTGCATCTTATGGGATATAATATATGTATAAAATATGTAATGAAATTAGGATATTTCCATTTTTATCTGCCGGGAAATTTGTACTCTTCTAGTCATTTTGAAGTGCATAACAGATTGCTTTAACTCATAGTTACCAAACTGTGGCACTAAAAAATTTACCTTATTGAACTTTTCCCCCCTCCCCTGCCAGTCTCCCCAATATCTTGTGACCATTATTCCACCATCTTACAGAATTGATTTACTAGTTTCCAAAAATGAATACGAATCTGTGATATTTGTCTTCTGTGCCTGGCTTACTTCACTTAGCATAATGACCTCCAGTTTTATCCATGTTGCTTCAAAGGATAAGGTCTCATTCTCTTTATGGTTCATTAATATTTCACCACACATGCACACACTTTCATCCAGTGACGGGCACTCACCTTGACTCAATATTTTAGCTGTTGTGAATGGTGCTGCAATAAACATGGGAATGCAAATACTTTTTTAGAATAATGATTTTGTCACTTTTGGATACTCAGGAACCTAATTCCTGGATCTTATAGGAATTCTATCTTTAATTTGTTGTGGAATCTCTATCCTGCTCTTTGTAATGGTTGGGCTGATTTACATTCTCACCAACTGAGTTCCCCTTTCTCCAGCTCCTTGTGGTAGTAGCCTTCCCATCACTGAGGCACAATACCAGACACCCACAACTTAAAGGAGTTTCAGGATGTGGTCCTGCAGGCTCCACGGCAGACCTTGCGATGTAAGAGTGTGGTAGAGCAAAGCTGCTTAGCTCTGGGGCCAGGAAACATACCAGGGTTACGGTGCCAGAGATGAACCTGAGAAGGGCCATATATAGTATCAAAGGCCATGCCTCCGTAACATATTCAAGAGAATGCTCATCTAATCTGCTAAATATATACTAATTTATTGAAGTTGATATACTGGGATTAAAAGTCATAGGTGCCAGCATTTATTTTCTGCCTTTGGGTTTTCTTTGTTTTTTGGTGCCAGGGATTGAGCCCAGAGCTTTGTGCATACTAGGGAACCATTCTACCGTTGAATTACATCTCCAGTGTATTTCAAATTTTTTACTTACAAAGTCTTGCTCAATTGCCCTAGCTGGCCCCAAATTTTCTAACCTGCCTCAGCCTCCCAATGATTACTGGCATGTTCCATCATATCAGGCTATTTGGTGAGCAAGTATCAGCTACATTTTCCTTTCAATAATAGCTATGATAGATTTTAGAATATTAGAATTTATGAGGAGGAAAGATTTGGGCTTATGGCTTTAGATGTTTCAGTTCATGATCACGTGGGCCTACTTGTTAATGGGCCTATGATGAAATAGTACATTGTAGCAAGAAGCATATGGTACACCTTGTGACAGCTGGGACACAGAGGGTGGAGCCTGGGTCTCAATATACCCTTCAAAAACACCCCACTGATCTACTTCTCCAAGTAGTTCCACCTCCTGAAGTTCCCACCCCCTCTCAATTATACTGCTAGCTGGTGACAAAGCCTTCAATACATAAACTTTTAGGAGTTGTTTCAGTTCCAAACCATAATGGGTCAACTGCTATCACCGTAATTTTTATTTGCATTTCCATATTGATTAGTAAGAGCATTTTTCTTGTATTTGATGGTCTTCTGAGAAGTGTCTATTTGGTTCTTTAACCCATTTTTAAACTGAATTATCTGGGTTTCTGTGTGTTCAACTTTTTGAGTTCTTTACATTTTTTGAATATCCCTTGTATCAGATGAATGGCTTTGCAAATATTTCCTCTCATTCTGTAGGTTAGCTTTAACCACTTAACAGTTTACCCCAAACGTCACTCAGGCCAGAGGTTAGTAGTTCTTTTGTTTGCTTTGTTTTACAGTAGCATCTTAGTTTTATATAATCTCATTTTTGTTTTGCCTCTTGTTGCCTGTACCTTTGTCTTCTCTAAAAATATCATTTTCTACACCAGTGTTTGAAGTGTTTTCCCTATGTACGTTCTATATTTTCTTAAAATAGTTTCGTGTTTTACATTTAAGTCTTTGTTCCACTTTGCATTTATTTTTGTATACTGTGAGAGAAAGGGATCTCGTTCCTCATATGTATATCCAGTTTAGTCAGTACTATGTACTGAAGACAGTATTTCTCTACTATATGTTCTTTGTCAATGTGCCATTGTCAAAAATCAGTTGACTCTAAAAATTCTGGGTTGATCCATGCCAACTGTGCTGCTGATTATCATAACTTCACAGGTTGTTTGAAGTGAGGCATTCTGGTGCCTCCAGCTTTTTGTTGTTGTGTTAAGCTTGTTATCTAAAATATGTCCCAAAAGGACATATTATTTTACAGGCTTGTTTTCCAGCTGGTAGGCTTTCAGTATGACACAGGATCATGAGGGCTTTAAATTTGTCAGTGGATGAGATCATAACTTGATGCCATAATCTGGAGGTGATGGAAACGGGAGAGGGAGCTAGTTGGAGAGAATGCATCAAAGGGTCATGGGGACATGACCTTGAGGGCTACATCTAGTCCTCAACCCTTTCTACTTCCTGCCTGCCATGAGTTGAACAGCTTTCCTCTACCATGTCCTTTCACCATTATACTGCCTGTGGTCTGAAACCGCGAACCAAAATAAATCTTTATTCCTTTGTCTTCTCGGGGACTTTGTCACAGCAACAAATGAGTTGCCCAACTACCCTACCCCCAAGATCATGTTGGCTATTCTGAGTAATTTCTGATTCCATATAAATTTTAAGAGTATTTTCTATGTTTCTTTTAAAGTTATTGGCATTTTGATGGGAACTGGACTGAAGCAGTAGATCACTTTGGTAGTATGATCACTGAATGAGTCAGCTTTGTGTTGCTGTGACCAAGAAAAACAACTTAGAAGAAAGGTTTTAGCTTATGTTTTCACAGGCCATGACTGACTGACTCAAAGGCAGAAACGCCACGGTGAAAGAGCAAAGCAGAGGACAGTTACTTACTCTGACAGCCAGGTAGCAGAGCTGGCAAGAGCCAGAAAAGAAGGGGCCAGGAGCAACATAGGACCTTCAACAAACCCATACTCCCAAGTTACCTACTTCACCCAATTAGGTCCCCACCTCCTAATAAATCCATTCAACTAATGAATTCATTAACTGATTAATCTACTTTATGAAGTGGGAGCCTTCATGATCCAAAAGTCCCACTTCTAAACATGAGTCCCTTGGGGTAAACTTTAGGTACACCATAACTGTCATTTTAATAGGATTAATTTTTAGTTCTTGCTAAGACTTCATGTAATACAGAGTATGATCCCAAAATATATTTACTTTTAAATTTTTATTATGTTTGCAGTACATAAGGATTACATTCATTGTGGGGAGTTGATATACATATAAAACACAATTCTTTTTACATCCCCTCCCCATATGCAAAAGATTTATCTCCCTATTAATCTATCTTTATTTTGCTTTACTTACACTTAAGATTTCTCATGTAAGAGAAATCATGCCACATTTAAGTGTATCTGATTTCACTTATCTCAAGGTGCCTCCATTTTCCTACAAATTACTCAGTTTTATTCTTTGTGGCAGAATAGTACATTACTGTGTATAAGTACCTCATTTTCTTTATCCATGCATCTGTTAATGAACATATAATCCACTTCCAAGATTTAGCTATGAATTGTGCCACTATCAACATAGGTATGCATGTTATCAGTATAAAATGATGTGTCTCTTTGTGGAAGGTAGCTAAAAAGGGAATAGCTGGGTTAAATAGTAATTTTGGGATTTGAGGGTTTTGTTTTTTTTTTTTTTTTAGTTATTTGAAGAATCTCCAAACTGATTTCCATAGTGACTGAATTAGTCTACATTCCCACTAAATGTGGAAGGGTTCCTTTTTCCTCACAACCTTGCTAGCATTTGTTATTGGACTTCTTATGATAGCTGTTGTGCCTAGAGTAAGAGGAAATCTCTGGGTTTTCTAATTTGCATTTTCTCTAGTGGCCAGAGATGGTGAGCATTTCTTCATGTATTTATTTATTGTCCACTTGTACTTCTCACAAGTGTCTGCTCATTTCAGCTGCCCATTTTTTGTTGGATCTTTTATTTTGGGTGGGGAGAATCTAATTTTTTGTGTGTTCTTTTTGTATTCGAGATATTAGTCTTCTCTCTAAGACCGAGTGAGTATCTGGCAAAGGTTTTTTCCCATTCTGCACTTGTCTTTTCACAGTTAGCTGTTTTGCCTTTGCTGTTCAGAAGCTTTTAATTTAACATGATACCACTTGACATAATCCCATTTGGTAATCCTTGATGTTATTTCTGTTCAGACAGTTCCTGCCTATACTTGTCTTCAAGTGTTTTACCTATTTTCTCTTCCAGCAGATTGCTTCTATTATAATCTTTAAGTCTTTGATCCTTTTTATTTTAGTACGTGGTGAGAGACATAGGTCTAGATTCAATCTTCTGTAGTTGTATTGCCAGATGTCCCACACCATTTGTTAAAAAGGCTGTCCTTTTTCCAGTGTATACTTTTTGGCCCTTCCGTCAAAGATCAAGTAGTTGAATATATTTGGAGTTGTTCCTACATCTTCCTGTGTTCCACTAATCTCTGTATGTTTTTGTGCCAGTATTATGTCATTTTTATCATTGTAGCTTTCTCACATCACTTGCAATCCAAAGTGTGATGTCTCCTGCTTTGCTCTTGATACCCAGGATCGCTTTTGCTAGTCTTGAGTCTCTTGTGGTTCCATTATTTTAGGTAGTTCTGTAAAGAATGATGTTGGTATTCTGACTGGGATTGTGTTAACCCTGTGTATCTCTTTTGATAGTATGGCCATTTTGACAATATTGGGTCTGCCTATCCAGGAACAGGGAATATCTCTTCATTTTCTGATATCCTCTTTGTAGTTCCCATATAGAGGTCTTTCATTTTGTTAATTTATTTATTTTTTTTATTGAAGCTACTGTTAATGGCTTTGTTCTAATTTCTTTCTCAGTAGGTTCATTATTGATGTATGGGGAAGGTTTTGCTTTGTGTGATGATACCTGATACCTTACTGAATTTATGAATTCTAGAAGTTTTTCATGGCATTCTTTGGGTCTTCTATGTAAAAGATCACATCATCTTCAAATAAGGATAATCTGATTTCTTCCTCTCCTGTAAGTGTCCCTTTCTCTTGCATGATTGCTATTTTGAGTACAGTGCTATATTGAACAGAAGTAGTGACAATGGCCATCCTTATCATGTATCTGATTTTAGAGAAAAAGCTTTCAGAGTTTCCCCATTTAATATGATGTTGGCACTATGCTTATGTTTACATAATGGATTTTAACATACTGAGATAAAATAATGTCCTTCCCAACCTGAGTTTAAATTTCTCATGTGGGTTTTGTCCTTTATTCTCTTGATGTGTTGCATCATGCTCATTGGTTTGTATAGGTTAAACCATCCTGGAATGAATCCCATTTGATCATTGTATGATCCTTTTGATGTGCTGTTAAATTCAGTTTGCTAGTATTATACTGAGAATTTCTGCATCTATGTCTTCAGAGATGTAGGTCTAATTTTGTTCTATCTTTGCTTGGTTTTGTTATCAGGGTAATTCTGGTCTTAGCTTCAGAAAATCAGGAGTTTTGCAGAAGTCCTTCCATCTCAGTTTTCTGGAATAGTTTAAGAAGAAATAGAATTATTTATGAATTATTTGTGAATGGAATTATTTGTGTAGCTATCATGCTAAGATTTGATTATCTTCCATTTATTTCATGTGTCTTTCTGAGTTTTGTATATTCATGTATTTTTAGAATGGTAATTACAACTCTTTTGTTTCGGGTATAGTGCTCACATTATTTTTGTACGGCTTATCTCTTGGTAATGAATTACCCCAGTTTCTATTTTTCTTAAGATATATTTATCCACTTTTGAAGAATAATCTTGCTGGGTGTGGGTTGGCAGGGTTGGTTTTGTTTTTTTTTTTTTCTTTAATTTATCATTCTTCTCTTCTTGCTACAACTCTTTTGTTTCGGGTATAGTGCTCACATTATTTTTGTACGGCTTATCTCTTGGTAATGAATTACCCCAGTTTCTATTTTTCTTAAGATATATTTACACACTTTTGAAGAATAATCTTGCTGGGTGTGGGTTGGCAGGGTTGGTTTTGTATTTTTTTTTTCTTGAATATATCATTCTATTCTCTTCTGGCTTGTAAGGCATCTGCTTGAAGCATCTGCTGTAAATTTTTTTCTCTCTCTCTTTTGGTTCCAGGGATTGAACTCGGGACCTTGCACTTGCAAGGCAGGTGGCAAAATTACTGAGCTAAATCCCCAGCCCAACATCTGCTGTAATTCAAATAGGCATCTCCTTGCATGTGACTTGATACATTTCTCTTGCTTTGGGGGAAAGGGGTCATGTATTTTCAGTATTTTGACTATAAATATTTTGACTGTTTTGCCTTGATGAAGGCTCATTTTGATTAAAGCTGTTTAGGGTCCTTAAATTTTCTTGTTATCTGGATTTCCATGTCTCTTGAAATAAAGAAAGTTTTGGCTACTACTTCATTAAACCAGTTTTAATGATCTTTCCTCTTCACCTTATTTGCTTAATGGTGTCCCAAAATCTTGTAGTCCTTTTAGTTCATTTTTTTAAATTATTTTAATTCAAAAGATCCTCAAATTCAGAAATTACTCTGCTTGTTCTCATCTCTTACAGAAGTTCTTTATTTCTGATTATGATTTGTTTCTTCAGTGAATTTTTCAGTCACATCCTAAACTTTTTCTCATATCCTTATACTGTTACCTGTTTTTGTTGTTGTTGTTGTTTTGGTTTTTGTTTGGGTTTTTTCATTAAGTTTATTGGTACATTTAAAGCAAACAATACAATTACATTTATCATTGGGATCTTGTACCTTGACACAATATATCACAGCTCTTGTTTTTTCCCCATACCCCTGCCCTCCCTTCATCCCCTCTACTCTTCCCTATTTACAAAGACTTTGTTTCCATTTTTTCACAATTTTTCTTTGCCCTTATTTCCTTTCCCCTCCCCTTCCTACTTCCCCTTTAGCCATTTTCTTCCTATTTCACACTCTCATTTATACCATTTGAACCTTATTTACACTTTTGGTTTTGTGTGTAAATATTTGGTATTTACTCAAGTGTGTCCTATTTATTTCACTTAAGAATATACCCTCAATGTACATCCATTTAGGTATAAATGTTTCTACTTTTTCATTCCTTATTGCTGAGTAGTATTCTGTTTTACAGAAAAACTACATCTTCTTTATTCAGTCTGCAGTTGATGGGCATGTGGGTTGTTTCCAAGTTTTAGCTATTACAAACTGTGCCACTACAAACCTGGGTGCACATATATCACTGTGATATGATTCTTTTAATTCTTTTGTGAAGATACCCAGCAGAAGGATGGGTGGGTCAAATGTAACATCTAATCCTACTTCTTTGAGGTATCTCCATATTGATTTCCACAGTGGTTGCACCTGTCTACACTCCCACCAACAATGGAGAAGGGTTCCTTTCTCCCCACAGCCACACCAGCATTTGTTATTGGTTGATTTCTTGAAAGCAGCCATTCTTTCTGGAATAAGGTAGAATCTCAGTGTTGTTTTCATCTGTATCTCTCAAGTGACCAGTGATGTTGAACATTTTTTCACATGTTTATTTGTTGATTTTACTTCTTTGAGAAATGCCTGTTCATTTCAGATACCCATTTTTGAATCAGGTCTTTGTATTTGGAGGGGGTTGATTTTTTTTTTTTTTTTTTTTTAGTTCTTTTATATATTCTAGATGGTAGTCCTGTGTCTGAGGAGCAGCTGGTAAAATTTTTTTCTCACGTTACAGGTTGTCTCTTAGCTCTGTTGGTAATTTCTCTTGCACTGCAAAAACTTTTTAGTTCAATGAGATCCCAGTTGTTGATTATTTGTGCAAGTCTTCGTGTGGCTGAGGATTTGTTCATAAAGTCTTCTACTATGCCAGTGTCTTCAAGTTGTTTCTGTTTTGATATTTAGATCTTTAATCCACTTGGATTTTAGTTTAATGCATGGGATCTAATTTTAACCTTGGGCAAGTTGAAAGCCAGTTTTTCCAGCACCGTTTATTAAAGGCAGTCTTTCCTCCAGTGAGGATGGTTGGCTCCTTTGTCAAGGATGAGGTAGCTGAGTATGTCTGGTGTTGTTTCTGCATCTTCTAATCTATTCCATTGATCCTCAGGTCTGTTTCTTTGCCAGTAGCATGCTGCTTTTTAATCACAGTAGCTTTGTAGTATAGTTTCAAGTTGAAATGTGATACCCCCTGCCATGTCTGTTAACTAGAATGGTTTTTGCTATTCTAGGTCTCTTCTGGTTCCAAATGAATTTTTGGATTGTTTTCTCAAGTTCTGTGAAATATACTGTAGGGATTTCAATCTGGATTGCATTGAATCTGTATAGCTGTTTTGGAAGTATGGCCATTTACACTATGTTGGGTCTTCCTACCCAGGTGCATCCATCTTTCTTTCCATCTTCTTGTGTCTTCTCTTTTTTCAGAGTGCTGTAATTTTCATTGTAGAGGTCTTTTGTCTCCTTCATTAGATTGATTCCTAGATATTTCATTTTTTTAATGTTATTGTGAAAGGCATTGTTTCCCCCAATTTCTCAGTGAGTCTGTTATTTGTGTACAAGAAGGCTATTGATTTTTGAGGTTGACTTTGTATCCAGCTACTCTAGTGAATCTTTCAATTAAGTCTAGAAGTCTTTTGGCAGACTTTGGGTCTTCTATGTAGAGTATCATATCATCAGCAAATAGTGACAGTTTATCTTCTTTCTCATCTAACTGCTTTAATGTTTCTAGAAATATATTGAACAAGAGATAGTGGACACCTTTGTCTTGTTCCTGATTTTAGCATGAAGGTTTTCAATTTTTGACCATTTAGAATGACATTGGCTGTTGGTTTTTCATAGATACCCTTTATCAGTATGAGATAAAGACCATCTATTCCAACTTTCTGTAGGGTTTTTTATCATGAACAGTTAAATTTTATCGAATTCTTTTTCTGCATCTGTTGAGATGATCATATGGTTTTTGTCCTTGACTCTGTTGATACAGTGTATTACATTTATTGATTTATGTATGTTGAGCCATCCTTGCATCCCTGAGATAAATTTGACTTTGTCAGGGTGTACAATCTTCTTGATGATCTTCTATATTCTGTTTGCCAGTATCTTATTGAGGATTTTTGCATCTGTGTTCATTAGGAAGATTGGCCTGTAGTTCTTTTTTTGGTTGGTCTTTCCCTGGTTTTGGAATCAAAGTAATACTTGCTTCCAGGAATGAATTTGGAAGTACTGTCTCCCTTTCAATTTATTGAAGAGTTTAAAAAGTAGTGATGATACTTCTCTAAATGTCTTATAGAATTCAGCAGTGAAGCCATCAAGACCTGGGCTTTTCTTTGTTGGTAATGTTTTAATTACATTTTCAATTTCAATGAATGTAATTGGAGTGTTTAGACTTTTTCTTTGTTCAACTTTGGTAATTCATATATATCTAGGAATCTGTCCATTTCTTCTGTATTTTCCATTTTATTAGAGTACAGGTTTTCAAAGTAGGTATTGATGGTCCTTTGGATTTTTTTAATTCCTAATTGCATGAATTTGAGCCTTTTCGTTCCTTTTTTGATAAGGTTGGCTAAAGGTTTATTGATTTTATTTATTCTTTCAAAAAACCAACTCTTCGATTCATTGATTTTTGTTTGTTTAATCTCACTCAGTTTCTCTATTTTTTATTCCCTGTTCAGGCATTTCATAGAATTCCTTTAAATTTGGATTTGTTCCTGGGGAATTATTTTCCTTTAGAGATGTCATGTTTCCTTTCATATTTTTTGGGCCCCTACTCCTGATGTCTGCACATCTGGCGTAAAATTCACCTCTTCCAATTTTATGAAGTAGCTTCTGAAGAAAAAGGTTTTGCCTTTAAAAGGGATATAAATGTCATTTGGAGAGGTACTCTGGGCTTGGTTTCAAGGAAACACAAAACCATACTCTCAGTGTGATTTCCTATGTTTTTAACTGGTGTAGCAGTTAAAAATGTGCTTCATGAATGCCTCAACAGTGCATACTGCAGCAGTTCAGGAATGTACCTGTGTGACTTTGCAGTGAAGGTAGGCTTCCAAACGTGTGCATCATCAGACTTCAGAGTCAAGCTCTGATGGCACTGGGACTTGGGGGTCACAGCTGCCCAAGTGAGTAGTATGGGATGTGGCAAGTACTGTCCCCAGGTTCTTGAAAGCAAGCACAAGTTGGCAGAGTTGATACCAGCAGCTATAGATCCCAAGTCACAGGTTGAATTGAGGATATGATGGGCCTGTAACACCAGTGCTTACAGTTTTGGAGCCACTGGGTAGGCTGGGACCTGAAAGCCCCTGGGACTTGGGTTTTGGTGTGTGCAGTCTTGGAGCTATAGAATGTGGATGGGAATTTCCCTAGGTCTTGTGGAATAAGTGTTAGTGAAGCCAAGGCTGTGTCACTGGTAGAGATGTTCCCCTGCTCCCCAGGAACAAGCCTGGGTGATTCCAGGGCTTTTTCTACCACCAGCTATAATCCAAGGCTGTGTGTTACAGAGGATTCACAGGTGGTTCCAGGTATTATAGCCACTGGTAGTCACATTCCTAAAGCTGCAGGAAATGGTTAGGGCCTTCCCAGTGAACAGGTCTGAATGGCACCAGCACTTTGTACACGCACCTACATTCTCAAGGTTATGGCCTAAAGAGACCTTTACTAGTTCCTTCAGTGAGACTTCAGCTTGGGGCCATAGCATTCACTGGTCCTGAGCCAAGGGGTGCGCCTTCCATCCAGTAAAACACACCAGCATGAAGTTTCCAATGGTTTCCAGTGGCCACCACTAAGGCAGGAGAGTTTCTGGCAGTACAAGTTGTAGCAGCTTAGGTTCCAGGGCTTGGAAGAAGTCCAAAGTGAGTTCCTACTTTAGAGCAGAGCAATCACTCTTAGATCAGCCAGCTCCCCAGATGGATTTAAGCCCTGTGAGGACCACGTACTCTCCTGTGTTTAGAACTGCTGGTATGTTACTTTGATGAGGCTGGCACTGTGCTGCCTACTTTTTCCCCATAAGAAACATGTACAGCTTGCTTTGTCCTTTTCTCTAGGTTGTCTTTCTGACTCTCCCTGCTGTTTAGAGTTCCTGGTACTTTCTGCTTATTTCCAGAATTCTTCCCTATGGGAGAGTTGTGTGCAGGCCACCTAATTCAGCTGTCTGCCTCTACTCTCTATTTCTTAAATAAAAGTGACCACTGACAATAAATTTGTTGAGCTGAAAGTACAAAAAATCCAGCAGTAGTTTAGAATTACTATTAAGGGGGAGGGGCCTGATGAGATTTTATTATTATTTTCTCCATTTTCCTTAAGACAGATTATTTAAAAAATTCATTGAGGGTTCTCAGATCTCTAAATGGACTGTAATGAGTTGAAATAATGCAAAGTATACCTCTGAAAGGGGAATTTTAACTATTATTTAACTATATCTAACTATTGAATTTTAGTTATGTTCCATTTTAGAGCAAAGTAAGATTCAGGACCAGTAAGAAGAAATCCTGTGCTGCCCAGGTCTTCTAGCTCTAAAATGTCAAATCTCACTTGCAATGAATAGCATGGTAGTTTCTGCTTTCTTAACAGGGATATATTGTAATTTTGCAGTTAGTATCAATTATGAGAAAGTTTAGACCACATGCATGGCCATATGTATGCCTACATGTACATGTATGTTTATGAAATTATGAGTCAGCTTAATTTCCCTGTCTGTAATGTGCAGAATTCCTTTGAAATCATATTTTAGGAGAGAGGAAAGGCTTCTGTGTCTGTTCAGACTATAAATTAGGGCTGAGAAATCTATGAGTCAGTAATTTATAGACTATTAGGTATTTAAAAGTGATTCTGGAGCATGCTGAATAAAGAACATATGTTTACAAAAGGCAGAACAGATTCAGCACATCTTCTTTTTGGCTTAAGCAATCACTTAACAAGACTGGATGTCTTATTTTGCCTATCTCCCACATCCCAAAAATAGAATCACTAACCACTTGTCAACCACACTGACTTTTAATAGAATGGTTGCTCTAACTTTCCCACCAGAACTATTCATATTAAGGACTCTTATTAGGTTGTAGCCAGCAGCCTACAAATGAAGAAGAAAGCTCAGTTTGCTTTTTGCCTCCTGTTCTTGTTTGACTTGATGTGATAATTCACTGCAGATTTCTTCTTCTTTGACAGAGTGCCTACCGCAGGAATGGGATGGCTTTTCTAGCCTGCTAATGTGACTGTGTCTGCAACAACAGGAAAGGCAATGTTATACTGAGGTGATTTCTTTCTCCCATCCTGTACAAGATAAAAGTTCACCTTCTTCACATCCGAAGGAGCTTGCAGATTTTGTGACTCTTGCTCTTTTCCAGCCCCCTAGGTATTTAGTAATTGTTTACTAGATGGGCCATTTAGCTAATTAATGGTAGGATGTTTGGGACAGTGTGTAGGTGGACAAGAATGCAGATCACAGGATTTTTGAAGTCTTAACTTGGCATGGATTTGCTTCCCTCAGCTCACATAGCTTAAAAGTAGCCCCCCCTTTCAGTGTTTAGTCTGGCGTTTTGATACATTTTATAATCCAGCTTCAGGATAAAGGAGACAAAATTAAAAGGACAGTCTTCTCCCACTGTATTGTCTCACCAATTTTACTTCCCTAACACTTGACTAGTTGTCCCTAAAATAAATGCAGACATATTTATTTTATAAACGTCGACTAATTAAAGATCTAACTAACCTCATGAACTGCCAGTCCTTGCTCTTCTTCCCATCATCCCACTTAAATGTAGTGTCCCTCGCATGCCTTTTTCCTAACTTCCTGCCAATCATGTGTTCTTCCTCACATAAGACTCCTTTCTCCATCTTCACTCCCTGCTTTTCCCCGGACCCACCTTCCAACTCATTCCACACCCTTCAGCAGCAGTCATAATTCAGAGGGGGAAGAGGGATTTGCCCTCTCCTGTCCCTTCAGCAGCCAGCCCCCCAGTTCTGGAAGCACTTGATGGGAGCAGCTGTACTCTCTCTGGCATCTATCCTCTCTCTAGCAAATGAGAAATTATAACTCCTGGGAACAAACTAAAATACAGCAGGTATCATTGTACAGTTCCTAATTAAACATGAATTTCAAAGAAGGGAGTTATTTAATTCTTTGGGAGTTTTAATATAATTTAATTTTTATCATGGTTTTTGCACCAAAAAACCCTTTATAAAGAATTCAAAAAAACTGAAATGAGAAAAGCATGAACGTTTTCTTGTGACCAAATTATTCAGAGTCAAAAGGACTGTGTGATGTTATCCACTTAAATTTGTTAAACTGTCAGTTTACCTCTTCTACATTGAAGCTTCTGTGAGAAAGAAAAAAAATCTGCATGTCATAAACAAAAAAATATAGATAATGGACACTCAAGTTAAAACCAGCCTGACATGTGAACTTGGATTATGACCAGAATTCTACGACCAAAGTCTTGAGTTACGACCAGGCCCAATGCCAGCCACTTGTGCTTCCAGATGGTCTCAGATACATGGTCTCTTTAACCCTTAAAGAGTTCTGGAAGGAACATTACAACATCCTTTCCTGTGTAGGGCTGAGAAATCCTGGTGCAGTGCCTTTCTAAGGATACTGATACCTGCCTGGAAAAGTGTGGCCTAAAATTATACGGGAGAGAGACCTTGAAGGCAGTTGGCCAATTTGAGTTACAAGAAGCCCATCAGGAGTGAATTGAGTTTGTAAGTTAAAGGTCCACTGTAAATAATAGCAAAAAACAGCCAAAGAATTTTGATAGCCGTCTGTGCTTGCTAAAGTGGATGATTAAATTTTTTTATCATCATTTTCCTCGGCATCCCTAATCACAAAAATAGTAAGCCTGCAGTAAACATCCCAACTTTTAAAACAGCAGCATACATTGCATTTGGTTTTGATCTGCCAGGCTTACAGGACATATAAAATTTTCAGGGGTAATTTTTCACAGTGAAATTCTCTCTCACATATATTTTAAAGTATGCAAAGGGCAAAGAATACAAGGTTTAGTTTTTTTCCCCTTCATTTTATTCTACCTGATCTCCTTATAGTCCCCAAGAAGGAAGATTCAATGTACATTTCTCAGAAATATGACAGGTCTGTGTTTTTGCTGGTCTGGTGTATGTTTGTCTATCCTGAACAGTCTGACAGGTAATTATTTATAAAACCTGGTTTTGCCCAGTAAGTTCATATAATAACCTTTCACTTTTCATCATAAGCCAGAGGGCTGAAATTAAAATTTAAAAAGGTCATTTGTCTGTCCTGAACCAGCCTAGATGTCCCATAATTGCTCAATTTTTTTTTCTTTTCTACACTTAGGTTCTTTCTCTTACCCTTCCCACAAGACTAAATCTGAAGTGAAATTAAATTTCACTAAGCAATACATGTAAAAATAAAATTTACAGAAGGAAGGTTTCAGAAAATGTGACTTCAATAAATTCCCAAGATTAAAATATTATATAGAATCTTAGATGGAAGATGATCTTAGAGATCATTGAGAGCAATCATTCATTTCACAGATGAAAATAAAACAAAGCCTAAAGAGGAAAACTGACTTTCCCCAACTCTCCAAATTCTCAAGAATCCATGGTGTCTCGATTTCAGTCTCCTGCACTTCACCAGATTCATATGAATCCAAGGTATGCTGGAGTTTTATAGCACATTCATCCCATACACTAATGTAAAAAAAAAAAAGTGACTAATTATGGACACCTGATAAAGCATAAATTATACCTAATGAAATCATCTTCTGAGGGACTATATTAAATGGCCTGTGTTCTTCTGCACATCAGGCGCAACTCTAAAATCAGGTGTGAATACACAAAACTGGTTTCTGTGTTTTGTCCCTTATAATTTAGAGAAGAAATCTGAAAATAAACCAAGAAATAACTTCTCTTTGGAAAATGATATTGCTTCTTAGACTAGAGGTGAAGGAAATAGAAACATTTCTGCCTTCACCTAAATTTGGAAGTAACTTTTAGAATGTGCTATTGAGAGGTTATGTCGTTAATCTTGTTGCCTTCACATATTGTAATAGCTGAGATTAAAAAACGTTCCAATTTCAGTACCAAGGTTTTATCTGAAAACCATCCAAAGTGCAAATATTTTTAAATGGTATATAGTACCTATATCTAGAGAGAAGTCTTCCTTTATTATTATTCTTGTTAAATAAAATACCCCACACTTAATGCTTTAACCATATAGAAGACAAATAAATACAACTGATTATTCTTGGTCTGAAAGAAAACAAGTTGTCTAGAAATGACAATTTAATTTTATGAAATTTTAAAATGTAGTTTCTGAATCAGGTATTGCTTTTCAGTTCATTTATAATCCTTTGTGTTAAAAAAAAAAGTCACTATAGAGAATGTATTCTCTTATCTGTTGTAATGAAATTTAGATAGACCCTTTCCAGGTTGCACTTAAATTCTACCATCAACCATGTTTATATCTCATAAAATATTTTATGTATGCTTTGGCTGAACATTTCATAGTACATAAACAGTTCTGCAAATAATCTAAGGGCAATAAGTTGAATGTGTCATAGCAGGGTCCCCCCACTCCCTGTGATTCTCCAACAATATATTTTCTTAATTTTATCTTTAAAGCTCAAGCTGAAATTTTTTGTTCTGATGTACAGTGGTGGGACTCAGGAGCAGCAGAGGACTCTAGCCATTTAGTGGAGTTACTGTATGTTCATTAAAGCAAAGGGTTTTTGCAGAGGGCATCAAGTCAAGCTTAAACAACAAAACCATGCCTGCAGGAACTAGATGTAAATATGATGGTTAAATAGAGGCCAGATGCCTTTGAAAAACTAAAATATTACAAAACCATATCTCTAAAGTAAGTTTCAAATATTATGAGTAGTGCAGTACCATGACACTTGAAAAAGACTAACTTGTTTTCTGGAACCAAAATACCAAATAGTCAAGCTGTCATAAATCATGGAAATTCTGGCAACTGAAAACATTTTAAAACAATCAGTTCCAACAAAGGCACAAGAATCCCACATAACTAGATGTTAGAAACCACTATAAATCTGTACAGAGCCTTATATTCATGATCCCCTTTTCTGCTCATCACCACCCAAGTCACTGTTTTCATCTTTTCCCAAAGGAAAATAAAAACAGAGAAAGAGATAGGAAAAAGCAAGAATGAAGATGCTCCAAGGGTGGTTTTCTTTATACAGTACCAGGTAACTCTATTTGCTACCAAAAACAATGATATATTAAGTTTGACATAATAATACAGCACAGCTGCTGTTTGCTGCACTTTGTGTGGTTCATCTCGCTGAATGCTCGTAGCTCCTGTACATGATGAACACCATTATAACCAAGCATTGGGTGGTTAAGCACCCTCTGCAGAGCTGCCCACGACGGAACTGGCATCCACACCCAGCACTCTGATCCCACAGCTACACAGCATGGACTGCACTTGAGATTTCTGGTAATATATTAAAGAAAATCACTTCCTAATGCTGATCCTAGAAGCACTCAGTACCAAAAAATTAATTACAAGAGCATTTCATCTTACCTTAGCATTCCTTCTCTAATACTATTAGATATATGTCATATGAAACAAAGAACATACTAAGCATCCCTACACAAACTGAGGAAAACTTCCTCAAAGACCCACATATATAAGCCTCTCCTTTCTGGAGATCAAATTCCTATATAAGACTAAACAGGCCACCATCTATGCTTTCATACAAGTTACTTATGCATGTTTAAAAATCAACCCCCATCTCATTTACATGTGTTTGCATTGGCAGGTGCAAAAGTACATATGGTAGTGCTTAAGTGTTTGCTCATTAATTAGGTTATAGTAGTTTCTCCTGGGGGGGGGTAACTGAGATAAAAAGAAAGATGGAAAGAAAGTTACCAAGCACAATTTAAATTACAAATGATAATCTTTCATTCTAGTCAGTAGTTATCAGCTGTAGGTCTATTCTTTCTTGGGACGTCCTTTTTTTTTTTTCCTTTTTGTAATGAACTCAGGGCCTTCACGCTGAGCTACAACCCCAGCCCTTATAAAACAGGGTCTCACTGAGATGCTAAACTGCCCACGCTAGACTCAAACTTGCGATCCTCCTGACCCATTAGGATTACAAGTGTGTGCTACCACCCAGCTAGGACAAATCATTTCTAATTTATGTCTTTTCCAATGCCTAACAGGTATACCTGTCTATGGTACATCTTGTCTGATGGTTTCTATCTGCTTCTTCCTCTCACTACAGCATGATTAGTTTGACTGCCAGGGTACCAGCCACCTCCTACCATGCCTCCCTGGCCTGTGCGTTCCCAAGCAGCAGCAGCTACTGCTGGAAGGCTGGCTTGCCACATTCCATAGGTTTTGCCAGGAAAGAGATAAGCAGTCCAGATAGCTTCAGTTTCCTGCTTAGCACAGCAGCATAAGCAAGATCACCATTAGTGTCAACTTTCCATTTTCCTAATCCTACAGGAAGACACCAAGGTGGAGGGGCCAGATGGCAAAAGACCTGTGTGTTGGGTCACTGTGTCATGAAGTTGGGAGCCAAAGCACTTTTATAGCTTGCACCCATCCCCAAGGGAGGTAGAGCTTCAAAGTCCAATCAACAGAACCAGGGAAGCAGACAAGAAACCACTATTGTTGGCTCCTCACAAAGGCCAACTTGCCAGTGATCCTTGAGACCAGAGAAAGTAGTGAAGACTGTGGCCTATGATGACAAACAAGGTCCCCAAACAGAGCTTCTGTACCACAGTCTGCCTCCTCCTCCCTAGCCTCTCATGGCAGTCTCCTTCCCTACTTTCCCATGCAGTTTTCCTGCCTGGTTCCAGCACAGGATGCACTCTAAGCCTCACTGAGCCTCCTGCAGTGGCCCCAGTCACCTGCTCCAGAGTTAAGAATTTATTGAGGGCAAGTCCTGAACGAGCACCTCTTTGTAATCCCCACATGCACTTATTACATGTTCAGTAAACATTTATTGTTTGGTTTATTAAAATTATATATTTAAACATGAGCTCACAAACCTTCTTAAAATTTCTAAAAATCTTTTATCAATGGGCACTTCCACATCCTTGCCTGAAAATCTCAAGAACTGTAGAAGATGGCAGCTTTTTTTTTTTTTACAGTTACATTTATTATTGACCTTTACATGACAGGTCTTGGTTCTCATTTTCTCCCCTTGTCCCTGGGCAGCTTTTTTCTTAAAGGCAAATACAAAGTTTCAGAGAAACCAATTCAAAGGGCCCCATACATCTAGTTTCCCAAGGCCTCTTTGAGAAGAGCAGCAGGATGTGTGCCTTGTTTATAGGGGTTGAAGACCTCAGAGAGACAGCCGCAATCACACTCACACTTACTAGAACTGAGGAACCACTACACACCATTTGAATCTATACAAACTTGAATAAACTAACTGCTCAGGCTATTTGTATAGTTAGTCCATCTTCAAAAATGTACTACTTCTTCCAGTAATAACAAGGAGCCTTTAGGATGAGATTTCCTTAAATGTGATGGACTAACATGTCCAATGAACTTAAAGCAAAGTATAAAAATCAAGTTAGACTGAAAATGAGATTTCTGTAAACTAAAAGCAATAACATCATTAAAGAACAGCTGCAATGAAAATGTGTTTTCTTTATATCTGTTCGTTCATTCAAAAAGAATCTTTTTAGCACCTATGAATATAATCAATATGGAATATCCACCCTAACAGTGAGCCCAGGATGGAGGTCAACTCTGGAATTCTACAAAAAATGAGATCAACTGGATTAACTATCGGTAGACTAAAAAGAAAATGTTTTGTTCATATAGGAACCACTGTTTTAAATATATTTATGTGCCACTGTGATTTAATATGATGCTAAAATCCTAAGTTTTTGACATTGACTTCTTTAAGATATAATAAAGACCAAGTGAGTTTCTGTTCAAAGGTGATTCTTAAGCTTAAGGCAGGACTGCCTTCTGTTCTCTGCTGGCGGCTGCCACTGTCACCTCAAGGCTCCATGATGAGTACACTGTGCCCTCTGAGGTTCCGGGCTTTAACTCAGATTGAAAGGTGTTTTTTTCTTTCAACACAAAGTATCTCCTGTACTGTTTTCTTATGTCTTAGTTGGGGGAAATTTTATGATATATTTAACATTACTAAGTTTTGCTTTTCCTGTTATTGTATTATTTTGCATATTTGAAACACTTCAGTTGTAGACAATAAATATTGCTATTATGTTCATATGGATAGGCTATTTCCTCCTGTTTTTCCTCAACTCCTTTCCCAGCTTATGATAGTAAAAATGTATTAACTCTAAATTGTACCACTCAGCTTTCCCGGGATCATATATAGTGAAAAGTGAATGGGGAGCAGGATTGAGGTGGGGGCAGTTAAGTAGTTAAAAATAAATTGAGCTGTGTGGTTTTCTTTCTACTGGATCTCGATTTTTTTTTTGTTCATTTGAAATGAAGATTATATTCATTCTGTAAATCATTTTTATAAACTGTCATAGCCAGTTATCACATTAAATGGTATTTTAATATTTTTATTATGAAAGCTAAGTGAATCTCAGAAAGTAGACAGCTGCATTTCAGCACACCGTGATGGCTCAGTTTGAATGCACCCTCCTGTGAAAGTATTCAGCTACATTATCTTTCACAAATAGGCCAGAAACTTTCACCAAAGGTAAGATATTTGCCTTCAACAAATGATGCTGGGAAAACTGGCTACATGTGTCACATATTGAACTTAGACCCATATCTCTCATAGGCACTAAACTAAAATCAAAATGGGTCAAAGATCTAAATATTAGAACAGAAACACTTAATCAACTGGAAGGCAGATTAGACTCTTTGAAGAGTTGGTGTAGGAAAAGACTTTTTGAACAGAACCCCAGTTGCACAAGAAATAATACCAAGAATCAACAAATGGGATCACATCAAATTAAAAGGCTTCTGGACAGCAAAGGAAACCACCAAGAGGGTGAAGAGATTTGCCAGCTACTCCTCAGACAAGGGACTAATATCTAGACTAAATAAAGAATTCAAAAAAATTAGACTCCCCTCCCCATTTTAGAGATCCAATCAAAGAATGAGCATCTGAAATGAAATAGACACTTTTCAGAAATATAAATGACCGATAAATTCATGAAAAAATGTTCAGCTTTGCTGGCCATTTGAGAAATGCAAATTTCTCGAGAACCACCCTGTGATCCCATCTCACTCAGATAAATTGGCCATCATCAAGAAATCTGCCAATAACAAATACTGGTGAGCCTGCGAGGAGAAAAGGAACACTTCATAGAAATCAGTATGGGGATTCCTCAAAAAGCTCAAAATACAAACCACATTCGACCCAGCTATTCCTCTTCTAGGTTGTCTTCCCAAAAGAGATAAAGACATCATACCTGCTTTAACCTTTCCATTGCTGAGACAGAATATCCGACACCCAAAGCTAAAGGAAGAAAGGTTTATTTGGGTCACCATTTGCAGAGATTTCAGTCCATAGTTTGCTGGCTCCAAGGCAGGGTGGTATGGCACAGGGGCATCGCAGAGGAGAAACAGGACAGGCAGGTGGCAATAAAAGACAGTAGCAGCCCTCTTTCTATCTCTTATATTCTAGCAATGCCCTTTAGGGCAGGTAGCACTCACACCCAGAAGGTGGGCCTTCCCATTATCTACACCCAACTATGCCAAACCAATCAAATGGACTAATTTAGTAATCACACACTTAGATCCAGCCACCTCTGAAAAGCCTCATCTATGGCAATAGTGATGTATGTGTACCTAGCACAACTCATAATAGAAGCAGCCTAAATGTCCATCAACAAATGAACAGATACAATGTGATATTTGTACATAATGGAGTACTACTGTAACAGACAGAAAAACTTGAGTCATTTGTAGGCAAATGGATGCACCTTGAGACCATAATGTTCAATGAAATCAGATACGCAAGCTTAAATAAGTTTCTCTTATATGAGAAATTCAATATATAAATACAATAGGAAAAAAGAGAAAAAAATGAAGTTACTGTAATCCAGCATGGACACTATCTAAAAGTGTACCTTGATTTAGCATAACTGTCTTATGTGTCTATATGTTTCTTGGCATGTTAGCCTATTCATGTGTATGTATAACAGTAACTTTATAACTTTATTTATAAGATAAATCTGATGCTGGCCAAAAAGGGGGAGGCTGGAGGGGAAGGGGAAAATAAAGAATTAAGATGTGTTATGTACATTTACCAATTCTTCATAATGAATGTAATCATTATATACTGCAAACATGTATTCTGTATGCATAATAAAAATTAGAGTGTTTTTTGAATCTTTGAGTCCGGTGCCTATCTTTGCTAAATTGTCTCAAAAAACTCAAGTTTTAAATTTTGTCCAGTTTATTGATTTTTTTTTTCTTCTTTTATGGTGCACACTTTCTGCATCTAAGAAATCTTTAAGTCAAGCCCTTCTCTGTTCCTCACTCCGTCCTCCCTTTGAGGGTCTTCCTACGTAACCCAAGCTGGCCTCAAATTCACAATCTTTGTACCTTCCCATCTTGAGTAAAGAGATTATATACCTGTATCACCACACCTGCCTGTTTCATTCTTTTTAAAATGTTAACTTTTATTTTTAGATCTTTGAGTCTGAGTTTATTTCTACATATTTCTGTGAGGTAATGACTGAGGTTCTTTTTTGCTTTAAATATCTTCAGCACCATTCACTGAGAAGACTATACTTTCTTCATTGAATTACCTTGGTACACTTGTCTAAAATCAATTAACCATGCACATATGGGTCCATTTTGGACTGTTTTTTTTTCCACTGATCCATATGTTGTGCCTTATGCCAGTCCCTCATCAACTGTACAGAATGACTTTATACCAACGAAGACAACGAGTCCTTCCATTCTTGTGTCTTCCTAAAATGCTTTCTGGGATTTTGATTGGAAATGCTTTGTGCTGCCCAATTTGGAGAGAAATGATACCTTAACTACCTTACCTGTTCTATTCAATGAATTCAAATAGGTCTCCATCTCCATTTCTTTAGGACTTTTCTAATGTTTCTCATCACTTTTATAGTTTTTTAATATAAACCTAGTATATATTTTGTTAAGATTCACTCATGGTTAATGCTATAAAATAACTATAGATTTAAATTTCCAAT
Organism: Fukomys damarensis; assembly: GCF_012274545.1. Lineage (NCBI taxonomy): Eukaryota > Metazoa > Chordata > Mammalia > Rodentia > Bathyergidae > Fukomys > Fukomys damarensis. The sequence goes on along the minus strand of NW_022900932.1, from coordinate 10,098,717 downwards.
TCACTCATAATATATAGCAGTAAAATAAATAAACTTTTATACCAAACTTTAGAGAATTCACTTACTAGCTAAATAGATTGTGAGATTTTTGAGTAGATTCTTTGGGATTTTCTACATACATGATTTTGTTGTTTCCAAGTAAAGACAGTTTTTTTGTTTCTAATGTATACCCTTTAATGTTCTTCTTACCTTCTCACAGTGACTAGACTCTTCAGTATATTTGTGTTTTTCCTGTAAGTTTTATTACTTTTTGCTTGTCGTAGTTTGAACTTTTTTCTCAGGTGCATTCACATTTAGAAACCAGTAGTTACTTTCTCATTGTCAGGACAAAGTACCCAACACCCATAAGTTAAAGAAGGAAAGTTTACTTGAACTCAGTTTGTAGAGGTTTTAGCCCACATTCAGCTCACCTCCATGGCATGGCACCCAAGAAGCAGTGAGACTTCCTCCTCTTTTCCCTTTCTACTCCACCTAGGCTACAAGCCTATCGGTGCCACCTACAGCCAGAGTGGGTCTTCCCTCTTCAAGAAATCCATCTTCTACACCCCAAACTATGCTATGTTAATCAGTAGACTAATCCAGTATCACACACCCATGATCAAGTATTATATACCCATGATGCAGTTGCCTTCCAAAAGCCATACCTATGAGCACATGAGGCTCTGGGGGGGACATAACAAATGACATGTATTCTGGAACAGCTGTCCTCTTTTGCATGTTATCTCATTCTTTGTCCCTGTCAACATTTCATGTCATAATGTCCACTTCCTCTGAAGAAAATAAATCTACTATATGTTTTGTTTATGGTTTTTATCCTCTTTCATCTATTTATATATATTTAAAGGATCTTTCCCTTGACACCCTGTAGTTGAATCTTGCATTTTGATCTTATACTCTCTCTTTCCCACTCTTTCCCCTTTTTGTGCAGTACTAGGGGTGGAACTCATTGCCTCCTCCATGTTAGGCAAATGCCCTACCAATGCTCTACATACTCCGCTATGGCTAATTCATTACTAACAGTATTCGACTGTTGATTTTTTCCCCCCCTAAAGTTGTGTCATTAAAGAACTGCAGTATTTTTTGCATTTACGAGAGTATTTTCTTTTCCTTTTAGCTTCTGTCATTTTGGTTGTCAACATTATAACTGGTCCTATGAAGGTCATTTGTCTACTTTTCTGTGGCTGCTTTGAGGTGTTTTTCCTTTATTTTTCAGCATTAAGCCACATGACCTATTTTGGGGTGATGTTTGTTTCTATATCTGAGTTTCATTCCCCTCCATCATCCTATAACCTAAATTCTGAAATATACGGCTTACCATGATTAATACATTTTACATATTAATGAAGTGCAAAACAAGCTGTGTTTCTATAAAATATGGACTATTCACAACCACTACTGCTATCACCTCTGTACCTGGTCCGAATCATGACTGGTATTCATAACCTCCCTCCCTCCCAGCCAGTCCCTCCTCCTCTACCCTCAGTGAATACCTGGGTTCCTGTGGATCCCTGCCTGCAGGGGTGATCTGCCTCTTGCTTTCAGTTATTTTTTGCTGTTAAAAACCACCCCCCCAAAAACAAAACAAACAAAGCTTAGTGACTTAAGATTTTTTCCATGATTCTGGGGCTTGGATTCAGATGGGTCCTGACTCTAACAGTTCTGCTACACATGGCCTCCTCTGGAGTCACTCAACTGCACTCAGCCCAGCTGAACCCAAAGATTAGAGGCCTCCCTCACTGGTGTAGAACCTTGGTGCTCCTCCATACGAACTTTTTCTGTATTTGGAACAAGCAACATAGCATGGAAGCCTCTGGTCAAGCAAAGAGGAGCTGGTAGTCTTCTCAGGGTCTATGTCCTGAGCCCTGCTCTCTTCTACAAGAGTCAGAGCCAGTGACAAGGCCAGCCCAGATTACACGGAAATACCTCTTGGTAAGAAAGCAGCAATGAACTTGTACTCATTTTCAATTCTCTACATTGACTGGAGAATTATGTGTATTTTCTATAAATTCCTGGAGTTGTAATTACTGAAAGGTATTCCGTTTTAAAAATGTAAAACATGGGGGCCAGGGATATAGCTCAGTGGTGCCGCTCCTGCTTCGCAAGCACAAGGTCCTGAGTTCAATCCCCAGTACCAAAAAAAGTAAATAAAAATACATGTCCAGATGGCTCAGCTCTCTATTCCATTCTTAGCAGTTTGCATTCTCATTAGCAATGTTTTAAAATCTATTTCTCTGTGCCTTCACCAATCCCAAATATTAGTATCCTTTTTCATCAAGTTTAGTGAAGGATTTTGACCATTGCATTTACTTGTGTTTTTAATACCACTGAAGTGGAACACTTTCCATGTGTTTATTAGCCATGAATGGGTATTCATTTTTGAATTGCCCAATCATGAATTTTGCCCATTCTTTCTCCTGGAAAACTCCTTATCTGAGTGTTGACATTCTTCAGAAAACTGGGTTATTAAAGTTTAATTGACCTCAGACAACCCTGCTAAGATATTATGAATTACCCTTGCCAAGAATAATTTATCTTTATTTCCATTAGTTTATTCTTTATTTCCCTAGATCATATCACCTTTTTCAGTCCTTCCTTTTCTCAGATTCATAATGTTAGAACTGCAAATTACCTCATTTTTCAGTTGAGGCCATTGACAATCCAAAGAAAGATCTTGCCACAGATGCTAATGGGGGGTGGGGGACACTCAGCTTGGACCCACAATTATTAACTCTGGCTTCTGGTCAAAAGTATGCCAACAGCACATTTGCCTCCTTCCCCACAACAAGGTCTGTGTCCTCCTCAAGTGTGACACTAAGAAATTCAATCTATCCTCAGCATTTCCCTGATGAGTAACATGGGTTCCAAATTCGACCTGCCCTGAGCTAGCTATGCAACACTTGATAAATTGCTCTAACTTTGGGGCTTTGGGTTCCCCATCTATAAGTGGGATCACTGAACTACTGCATCTGGATGCCTTTAAGACAAATTTTTTTACTCTTGAAATCTGTCTAAGAGGGGCATTTACAAAGTATGGGTTAGGCGGAAAAAGGCATAGGTAGAAGCAGAATTTTAAGTAATTAATTTTAGCCTAAAATGTCTATTTTTGAAGGCAGCCTAATCAAAATTTTTTTAAAATACTTTTTAGGGGCTGGGGATTTAGGTTCCACCACTTACCTTGCAAGTGCAAGGACCAGAGTTCGATCCCCAGTACTCCCACAAAAAAAATACTTCTTTAATCACAGTTTTGAAACCTGGTGTTATTCTAATACCCTTTTAGAAGCATGAAAATAACATTTCTATCTCTACCAACTTTGTGCTTTTCTAGTTGGTAAAGTCTTTGCCTACAGGAGTCAACCAAGCGAAAAACAAAGTAAACTTCCTATTTACTTTCTCACCAGACATATCACAGGAAGTGACAGAGTCTCTCCGAATAAGCTTCTTTCATTTAATTCTTCACTTTCCAGTTAGGCAATCAGCCTATTACTACAGACAATGAACTGAGTTGGCTGGTGAAGTCTTGTCTCTGACATTCCCCTTCAACAGATGGATAGGAAGTCCTTAATGCAATCAGTGGTGGGGATGGTTTGCAAATGGGATCATCATCCAGCACCTTCCAGTATAGATATCAGAGCATTTTCAACTCTTCACCATGGCATGTGTGACAAGCACAGAGAGAACACACAATCTGGTTTCCTCTGGAGACTGTCAGTACTCTAAAGTAAGAAGCCTGAGTTTCATTTGTATTGAGTGACTAAAGTATAAGCTTAGAATATTTTATTGTTTCCATCATAGTTTATTCTGCTTAGCATAAATCATCAAAGCCAACCATAACAGCATTTGTAGAGCTTTTTTTGAGTCAGTTGTATTACACTCATGTCAAACACACCTTCATACAAGTCCCTCAAGGTCAATAGTTTAAAAATTCAACTTCTTCCTTCCTTTTACCTACTCAACACTTATGGAAATATATGCTAATTGGAACAGAAGTAGCCTACCCAGCTAACAGGGTTAGATGACTCTTAACAGAAGATTAATGAGAAGTAAGTTTAACAAAAAAATCACATTTCTCAAGCAGTAAGAGATGAGATTCCAAGTAAAAGCCAGAAATCTGGATCCATCAAATCTGCTTTCCCTTGACTTCACTTAGAGGAGTCAGAGAAGAGGAAATCCTGTATGTCCTGCCTTGCTCTGGCCACTCTTTCCGCACACTGGTGCAATGTAGCTGCCTTCTCTCCTTCCCTAAGCCCTCAGCTCAGATTCTCCACAGTGGAGAACAAATACAGATGCAAAGTTTGGAAGGAGACTACACAGTGTTTACTAAGGTGACACTACAAGGCCCAAGCATATCATGTTGCCACTGTACTCATGGTTGGCCTATGTGGGTGTGTGATTTATGTCCATGAAAGAGGAGATTCAGAGACAGTGGATGCTGAAGGTCACAGGTACTGGCAAGAAGTCTTTGGAACAGTCTGTACTGTTGATGTGATGGGATCATGAATCAGCAAATATCAGGAGCAATGCTAACATACTTTTGGATTCAGATGGCATGATGAGGTCCCTATCATATTTTTTAAAGAGATTTAGAGAACAGCTTATGCTCGGAAGGACAAACTCTAAGAATCTTATCAATTTTCTGAAACTGTAACTGGCATACTGTGTGACACATCTAAATTACTGGACAGGGAGCCAGTTGCCTCCTAGGTTTCCATTACTTTCAGGATCCACCGATGTCCCCCCAGGTGCTCAACTCTAGATAAGCACCTAAATTCTTTCACCATGGACGAAGCATGCTGGCAGTACATTTTACACATTTAAAAAGTGATGGTCTTTCATACCTAAAACCTTAATTTTAACTTCTAGTATCATTTTCCTCTGGTATTCAGGGCTCTTTAGAGAAAAGAATGATTCCAAGACTAAAGCAGTGAAAGATTCCTAGGAAAAAAATGCGACTGGAACATCTATTATACCAGAAAATAAGGAGCTGCTCAAACAAACCATGGGGACACATCCAAACCACGGGCTTGGAATGATGCACGCATCCAAATAAATAAGGGCAGTAATAGGTTACCATCGAAGAATAAATACCGATGAGTCACATGTTATAAATAAAGCACAAACAGAAGAAAAGGTTCCTTGCCACACAACAAATAATGAACTCAGAAGAAATCATGGCATTAAAAGATCATCAATGGGTTAGGAAGACAGGTGAGGAGCAGATATTTATCAATTTGATATTATCTACCCACAAACTACATTACTTACCAATTATAAAGGAAAATAATAATAAACTAGTAATCTGTAAGTTATTACTATAGATATTGTAAATTTTAAAAAAAACAGTCCTCCCTTACAGAAGATGATATATTTCAGTACCTTCGTGGATGTCTGAAACTACAAATAGCACTGATTCCTATTTAATACTGCTTTTCCCTGTGTGTGTGTATACACACATACATATATGCATACCTGTCTGTCATAAACTTTACTTTCTAAATTAGTCACAGTAAGAGATTAACAACAATAATAAAATCGAGCAACAACAATCTGCTATACTAAAGTTGTCAGAATCATGACTTCTTGCACTTTGGGGCCATTATTAAATAAGGACTATACGAAGACAAACACTGCAACACACCTCTGTGATAATCAAGATAGCTAAATGACTAGCAGGCAAACTGGATACACATTGTGGCTATGCTGAGAAAAAGCAAGATAGGGGCGGCATACTATTTCAGTTATCTGTACTGCTTAAGGTGCACAACTTAAAAGTTACAGAATTTCTATTCACTATTTTCAGACTAAGGCTAATCATGGGCAACTGAAATCATGAAAATGCTATCATATGTTTCTATTGTTTGGGTTTACAAATAGTTAAGTACTTTTTTACCTAAATTTAATCTTTCTGCAGGCTGATGTACTGAGAAACAGAAATTCATTTATAAGAGTTCAGAGAATATCTCCAATGACAGTGACACTTTGATTTTTTTTTTTTTAAATGGGCAGATGCCTAACATAGCTCCAACTGGAAAGAACAGTATCCTTCCCTCCAAAATCCAGGGCAGGCTGACACCAGGGCACACAGGAGCAAAGTTCCAAGCACTACAGCACCATGTGGGCAGAGATGCGGTTCCAGGATGTCCCCTTAACTCTCTGCCCCTTCACCAGCAAGGACTCTGGTTTTCGCTGTTTACCCCTTTTGTTGTTATGCAAAGGCAGAAACATTTCTCAGTGACCTCAGAGGTTAGGTATATGAAGCAGGTGGGTCACTGACATCACAGAGTGCTGACAAGAGTGAACAGGTTGTGCCTGGACAGTGCTGGTTCAGGTAGACTCTGGCCACCTAGTTTTGTGATGAACTGCCCTGGTGTTCCCAAGAGACTAGCCAGTACCTCCAAGACTGTATTCAGACATTTAAAATGCACACCCACAAACAGCCATCCCAGACCTCTAATCTTACTTTACGACCAAACTGTAATTACATTACAGCAATTACTTGAATATTACATTTTTATTACTGTTATGTCATTATGTCTACTAGGAAAAATATATGCCTACTTTAACCAATAAAATTCTTAATGACTCAGTTAAGCCATGTCTACATAAAAACCAAGTGAAACATTTTGGTCAAAATAATTTTTAGGGCCTAGGGGAAGAAGAGAGTTCATTTTCGTTGCCCCAAGAGCAAGAGAACTTCCATCTGTAGATGTACTTGTAGAGGTTAAAATGATCCAGCCAGGCTAATCAAACAGTTACAATAGCTATGATTAAGAGCTGAATTTATAAAAGCCACCAATTCTTCATCTGATCAGTTCATGTTATTAACCAAAAGTGAAGCTAGGAACTCAGGAACTGTCCATGTGTCCATCCTCCAAATGCATATACATCCAAAATGCAAAAACAGGCCTGAATGCAAAACGATTCTTATGGACCACCTCCACCAGAGTTTTGGAAGCCAGTGATTTATTTGGAACTAAGGACACTCCTCAAATAAAATTACTACTGTACGGCACTTATATTTTTTATTGTTCTATTTTACTTCATTACCCCTCTTCAAGAGTATCTCCTTCTCTGCAGGCCAGTGGCATTTACAGCTTATCTTGACGAAAAATGCCAGGCTGCAGACTCAGAGTGTGATTCTGGCGGAGACCTCTGGCACTTACTACCTGCCCACTCAGCCCAAGCCTGTGTATCCCTGTCCTGTGCTGGGCAGGCCCACATGAGCATGGCATGCTGCCTGTCTCAGAAATCATTTTAGACTTTAGAAGTCAAATTGAGTCCATTAAATTGTGAATATACCATTTAAGTTGAAATTAGTAAAAGTATCTAGATTGTCATTTTGAAATTTTTTTCATATATATTTTTTACATATGTATTTTATCCCAAAACTTCCTATAAACACTTTCCCACAATAATATGAAGTGGTTAAACAGGTTTGCTTCCCCTAGTAAGCTTAGCTCAAAATTTACTTTTTGCTTCATTTTTTAAAAATCCTTTGGCAAATATATGTGTTGCATATTACTAAGAAAACCTCGGGGCCCAATTCTGCAGTTATTTGCATATATTCGGATATACACACCATGGAACATTCATGACTGCCTACAAACATGAGAAGAATTACCAGAGCTATTTTTAGCACTATTTTGGCAAGGGTGACTGTGGGGGAAAAAACCCTATAGAATCTCAGTGAGAAAACTGAATGATTCTTTGAAATGTGGTCACGATTCCCTGACTTATTAAGTGGTGATATCACCGGTGCTGAGCAGCAAGGAACAGTGGAATCCCTTGCTGTAGCACACACTGGAGACTCTACAGCGGGAAAGGGGTATGATGAGCGTGGCTGAGCTGTAACCCCAGCCCTAAAGGGCATGTGTGTATGTAACAGAACTTGATCTGCCCAATGGCCTTTTTCTGTTTGTTGCCCACAGCTGTCTTACAGAAAAGAAGCACTTATTTTAGCTACCAGAGAAAAACAAGGGTTTCCTCCCCGTCACCCGAGTCCCCTCAGTTTACTGAGCAAGAGCCAGGAGTTCAAAGAGGTCTGGGCAGAACAGGGGAATGTTCCTAAGTCTGATGGAGGAGACCCTTCTTTGCACCCTACCTTAAACTCCCTTCAGACCTCCCTGGCCCTCCCCAATCTGACTCCGACTCGTGCTGCCTACAGGCCTTGTAGGGAGAGATGAGGCTGTTTGGTCACAGGCAGCAGGTATGCACGTCACATGCCAAGCCTAGTGTCCTGGCCAGGGGTGGTGTCAGCCAAGGTCCACTCAGGGACTATAGCTTCTCATTTCTGTACTAGGGGAAACGAATAAGAGGACACATTTTTCCTGTTTGGACAAAGCCACCATGTATTCTCCCACAGGCTTCCAAAGAAACTCAGAGCCATCCAGTCTTAACCCCATCTCTGCTCTAGTCCCAACCATGCCCACCGTGACACCCATTCTCATGAGTGCTGGGGAGTCTGAATTTCTGCACTGGGTTCTTGGGACCCAGTCCAGTCTGCTGCAGTGAGGTAAGGGCCCTTCCAGGACACTTGTTTCCTGCCTTTTACACTCTGGCAACAGCCACCATGAACTGGGTGGGGGAGGTCTGTGGAGCCAGACTCCTGACAACTGCCTCTGCAGAAATGCCTGCCAGGCCCACTCTGACTTCTACACAGAACCAGTACCTACAGAGTATACCACATGGTTCGGGCCTAGGGTCACTCCACCACACACCTTGCACACACGGTGAATTAGGGTAATGTCAGTCATCACAGAGATGGTCCTACAGTCCCATCGGCTATCCTAAGTCTAGCACCTGCTGATTACTTCCTTCTGCCCATCAGTCCCACTGAACTCCAGCGAGGTTACACTGGAGATGACACGTGGCCTTTGAGCCCACTCTTGGAAGTCTGTCTTTGCAATTAAGGATGTTAATCTGGCAAATCTAAGTTGAGAATGAGAACTCTAATTTTGAGCTATAATATTTGTAATGTTGAATATTACTTTAAATGGATTCCACAAAAAATTTCACTTAGTTAAAACAAATTATGTTTTTATAAACCTCGAATAAACACTGTCTTCCTTTCAGAGCATATCTCACACACTATTACACTATTCGGAACCCCAAGTCTACCTAAGACACCAGTTCATGTGCTTTTTGTCTCCTCCTCCTGTCCTAGAGGGTGGCTCATGGGAGCCTTTCAAGGCTGGCAGTCACACCGCTCCTCTCTGTGACCAATTAATTACATGGGCTGCTGCCATTGTGTAAGATACTGACTTAGTTATGACTGGTTAACTTTTGAAATACGCTCCAGAAACGCTGTATCAGTTAGCTATTGCCTTCTACCAAATATGCTAAAACTCAACAGCTTAAAACCATAAGCCTTTATTACTCCTGGTAAGTCCAAAGTTCTTCCTGTCTTGGTGGGTCATCATCATCTGTTGTGGTCAACAGCTGTGTCTGGTTTGGGGTGGCCGCAGCAGAGACACAGGGCTTTTCCTCACCCTTAGCCCAGCCCTGTTCTACAAACAGAAGAGTTCGTGAGGATGGGCAGCCATACTGGGTCCCTCAAGGCCAAGGCACAGACTAGGTACAGTGTCACATCCGCTACATCTACTGGCCACAACAAAGCACAGATTCAAGAGGTAGGGAGCAAGCTTTGCTTCTGAGAACTACAAAGTGTGAGTATTTTAGTGACCAACTAACACTATATTCCAACAATAGTTCTTTCGCTTGTGTTATCTTTAAATAATAAGCCCAACCCACATGCTTTGTGCATGAGGAAAACAGAGGCTCTAATAGGTTAAACATCTTAGCAAGAACTAGTATATGCAGTATCAGGAGTCTAAGCCAAGTCTTCTAATACCAAATTTGGGGCCGTGTCCACTGTTCTGCACTCAGGTGATTCCCCGCTGGGTTAATGGCACCCCTTCAGTAAAGTTTCCTCCATGGGAGGGGGTGGTCTGTGTGTGAAGGGAGCCCGGGTGGAGCTCCACAATGATCAAACGGAGCATAACCCCAACACAATGCTGTGTCCAGCATGGCCTCAGACACTGGGATCGTGCTAGCTCTATCTAGTTTCTTACTAAACCTGGGTCTCCCAGCCAGCCCAGCTTGGAACTATTTTCTATTTCCACAGTCACTCCAGCCTCAGCTACACAGCCCAACCTCAGACCTGCCATTTGCAGATTGAGCCTATTTTCCCTTCTCCTGGTGACTCCTTGCCATCTCAGGATTGTTGGATTTCTTCCCAGGATTACAGCCCTCAACCAGTTTTTACAGGACCAGCTGGTGACCTCACACACTCCTTGACTGTGCTACAAACCATTTAAATACAACCAACAGCCTAGGAGTTTTAACACGAAACTTGACCTGGGAGCTCTTGCCTCTGTAGACTGGGTGGCAGCTCAATACCCGCTAAAGTGTTGCTTCCCCCTGGCCTCACAGAAGGACTGTAAAAGGCTGGAGCTCTAAACACAGCCTCCTTCACTTGCCTCCTGGCATGCCTTTGTTCTCTCCTAAGTCTGCTCCACCAAAGGCTGCACACTCCAAACAAAGGCAACACAAGCAGGCCAGGTCTGATGTGGTACAAGGACAGGCAGTAATGGGCCATTCTGAGATCTGACAGTGCGTCACCTGGGTGGACACTGCCCTGCCAAATACGGGTCTTGGGTAGCAGAATTTTATGTGTCAGGAGTCTCTTGGGAAACTGCTGTGTCTCTGCTTCTACCAGTTAAGTGCATATATTCCCTTGTAAAAGGGGGAAAATTCATCTTGGGAATCTGCTCCAGATTTGCCATGATGCCACACGGCAAGGCTCAGGAGGATCCTTAGCTTATGCTCTTTCAACGCTCTCAGATCTCCTGACAGCCAAGTGATGCAGAGATCAGGGGTAAGAGAACGAGAACTGCTTGTTTATTTGGTATTTCCTTGAGGATTATAAAAATAAACAAAAAAGCCTGATGCTTGATAAATAGGCCATTTACACTAAGCTAAGGCTCCTGTGGCTCCCTTGCTGCTCTCCAATTAGCCCAGCATGCCGGCAGATTGTGCTAACACAGCACCAAGCCCTGTGCCAAACACCTTCTCAGGTTTTTCCCCTCTGCATTTTGCTAATCCCTGCATGAAACATAATCGCAGAGAAATGTTCAAGGTTGGACACAACAGGGAGGACTCAGCGTTGGCTCCAACCCAGTGGAAATAATACACACTGGACTCAGCAAGGCAGAAATGTGGATATTAAACAAATGCACTTTCCAACTCTCCCTAGCAACCACTCGCTGCCTTCCAGGGACGCTCCACGTCTCCTCAGGTTGCTCACTCTGCTCCAAGGTGTCATCACCTGAAGATGTTTTATAAGAGAGAAGCAACAAGGAAGTCAATGAGCAAAAATTTCAACCAAGAAAAGAATGGAAAGAGAATTAAGCCATTTATACCCCTCTAGGGAAAAATAAAAGTAATAAAAAGTATTTATATGTAATAAGTATGGAATTATATGTAATAATTAAGCAACTTGCAGTCATCATTCTTTTTCACTTTCTCTCAAACAAGAGAAGAACATTTCTCCCTATTATAATCTCAAGTTAAGATTTCTGAATTAGAAGTTCAGGTTCCAGCTGACTCCTGTCATCTATAGTAGAAACACAAAAGGACCCAAAGTACTACATATATCTAATATTAATATATATATATGTATTAGATATATATGTATATATGTATTTAAATAATATTTCATCTTCACAACAGCCTTACTAGACTGATGTTATTATTCCTATTTTATAAATAAAATCTGAGGATTTAAGGCTGCACAGGTTGAATTGTGCAGTGAACTGGAGATCCCCATGTGGTTCTCCAACAGAAAATGAGACCTGGAATGTTTCTGAGAGCAATCCTACAAGTTAAAACCAGTCACAGCAGCATACCTCTGTGCTTTCTGATTCCTGAAAGGCAAACAGACAACAGAGCGTGGCCAGAGTTCTAGACCTTTTCCCAATGGGCTTAGAAAATCCTCAGTGGTGACCCTGGCATCTGTCCAGTTGCAATGTGAGTGTGTCCGCTGGTGTGTCATAATCTGGTACTGAAGCCAACCTGGGAATGGGCTTCCTGTTACAGTGGACCCTTGACATATGAACTCAATTTGTTTGCAAGGGCTGGTTGTAACTCAAATTGATTTTAAGTCAAGACTTTTTCCCATTAAAAATAATGGAAATACCCATAATGCATTCAGAACCTCCCAAAGTACCCCTTAACTGACCTTTTTTTGTTTTGTTTTGTTTTTTGTTTTTGGTACCGGAGATCAAACTCGGGTCCTTGTGCTTGCTAGGCAGGCAGTGGAACCACTGAGCTAAATCCCCAGCTTAACTAACTTTTTCATAATAAAAAAGGTTGTATAATGTGCATAATTTACCACAAACACCAATAATTTACCTAGTGTATTCACCAAAAAGTTATAAAATGTACCACAAACAACAATTTTGTACTGTACTCTCCATTCAAGTTGACATTTTTGGCCTACAGGAAGGGAGGATGAAATGAAAGGTGCTTATTGTTTGGAGAGAGAGTCCCATTCTCTAAGAACATCAGGAACCTGGCCCTCTGTTATCTCTTCTCTCCTTGGGACAGTCTGTAGCCCACTAGGACCTGCTTCTGGCTCACTAGGTCTCAACCTTTTCAGAACTAAGAATTGGTCTAAGGTTGTCTATTTCTACTCTTTAACACTGTTCTGTAGTGTGACGTGACACTGTCATTAAGCAAGTGAATGAAATGATTAGCTTTCCTCTGGGTGGGTCTTCTCTATAGATGTTTGTAGCTCTATCCGTTTTTTTCAGGAGCTCCTTTATTTCAGAAGAACTTTGCTGCACTGATCATTGATACTCCCCTCCTCTTCAGCTGCGGCTCTCTGCTGCTGAGGTTCCCCTGGCCCCCACCAGTTCAACATCACTACTCTCTACCTGCAAGCCTGTGGACTCTGCTATAGTGACAACTGACCACAGGGTCAATCGAAGGGTCAGGATCCTCTACACAGCCTTCAAAGTCTCTCTCCTGCATAATTTTAGGCCACATTCCTCGTCTTCCAGGCAGAGCCCAGTGTCCGTAGAGAGACACTGGCCCAGGATTTCTCAGTTAACACCACACAGGAAAGGATGTTGTAGTAATATTCCTTCCGGAGCTCTGTAAGGGTTAAAAATCTGTATCTGATACCACCTGGAAGCACTTCAGGAACAGTTCCTTGGTGTGTAGCTTCTTAAAGTTAGCTATGTCCTGCTAGTCCATGGGCTGCAGTAGAAGAGATATTAGGTGGGAGGAACTCAAATGAGAGCCATGGGACTCCTTCAGCCAATTTTTCCAAATCTTGTGGGTAAGCAGGAGCATTGTTCATGATGAGGAGAGTCTTGAATGGTAAACCTTTGTCCTCTAGATATTTCTTAACAGTTGGACAGAAAGCCTCTATGATCCACTCAATAAAAGTACTCTCGTTACCCAGGCTTTTACATTAGATCTCCACATGATCCCTAGCCTATTCTTCATGACTTTATGTTTTTTTTTAAATTCTAGGGGTCTCAAGAGTGATAAACCAAGAGAGGCTGTAATCTTAAGGACACCACTCGCACTGGCACATAGCAATAACCAGCCTATCCTCCATAGGCTTGTGGCCTGGCATTTTCTTCTCTTTCTGGGTAATGTATGTTCTCCTGGGCATTTTCTTCCTGAAAAGGCCAGTTTCATCACAGTTGAAAACTGGATGAGGGCAAAAGCCATTTCATTTCACAGTGGTGTGTGTAACTTCTCAGAAGCCGTTTTATCAGCTTTGGCTGCTTCACCATGCCTAGTTACACTATGAACCCCAGTTCTCACTTTAAATTGTGAAACCACCCCTCACTGGCACGCAGTGTTTCACCATTATCATTCGTTGGATTATCCTTTACAAGATCTGCATTTATAGTCCTAGCTTTTTCAAAAATTATAGACTTGGGCTATAATCTGCCATCTGCCTTTTGTTTATTTATATTAATAATAGCCTTTCTACCTTGTCTAGCCCTGTTGATCGTGATTTACTAATTTGAGTAACACCTTTAGCAAAACTAGCGTCCTTATACAAATCTTTTTGGATTTTGACATGTTGCACATATTAGCAAGATCAGTCACACGAATGCTACTCTCATATTTCTCCACAATTTCCTTTTTCTTTTCTATTGTGATTGCTTTCTTTGCCTTCTCTTCTTTAGCTTCTTTTCTAGCTTTTGGGGGGCCATTTTGATAGCCGTAATCATAGCAATTATATAAAGCACTGACCAAAATCATGTCCACAAATGCACATCTGGGCTCAGATTGATGCTTACATACATTTTTCTAGCATCACAAGTCTTTTGTTTATGGCTGCACAAGTGGCCAGCATTTGCATTTTAACTCAGACTTTGGTTGTGAGTTAAAACTAAAATCCTGGTTGTGACCCAAGTTGTTCATATGTGAGGTCAGTCATAAACTGAAGGTCTACTGTACTGCAAAGATCACACACATCTACTACCTTAATAGAGTCTGCTAAACTTCTCTGGACTTGCAGACAATATAGAGGATGGGAACTGTGCTGATTCCAGTTTTACCTACCTACTCTTGGGCCTGCCATTTGACTTCTGTGAGCTCAATTTCCTCATCTATGAATGAAGGTCTACTTCCTGTCTAACAGGATTTGGGATTATGCCAGTTCATGCAACTGACATTGAGCATGTAGTCATGAGGGGGCCTATTATTAGAGCACATTTAGTTTGCATCTGTTTATCTCTAAATCTTTTTTTATTCTGAAGATTTTCTTCCTTTCACAGTAACTACTAAAAGCCAGCTATTTCGTGGACTTTCTTGATTTTCAGTTATTTTTATTTTTTGTTTCTATGATCTCCAGAAAAGGGTTTCCTAGGTCAAGTGTGCTCCTGGATAACTTCTTTGAAAACCTTGGGCTTAGAGAAACATGCTTTTAATAGTGTGGCACCAGGGGAATGGAGGGAGGGACCAAACACCGTTCTGTCTAGAGTGTCTTCACAGCACAAAACCTCGCCTAACTATTGCCTAAGTTTTACCCCTCAACAACCCTGAGAAATAGGGCTGAAATGGCCAACCCATTTTATAAATGAGGAAACTGAGGTTCACAGAGACCAATACAGGCAATGAAGCCAGATTTCTCAGTTAAATCTCTGACCCCCATCAATCATTCTCCTCCTGAAGAAAGCCTTTTAAAACTTTTTAAACTTTAGTTTATTAGTACATCTGTAGTACATACATTTTATAATCATCTTGAGGAGCTGGTACATGTATATAACACAGATTCTTTTTTTCTTGTTCTCCTACCCTCCCTCTCTCTCCCTCTTCTAGTTCTCCTTTCACCATTTTCATTTTTTGTTGATGTCAGTCTTAGTTCACATTTATGATATATAATGTCCACATTCACTGAGGTTATTAGGACCTTGTACCTGGCATATCTTCACTCTAGTTTCCCCATCCCCTCCCCATCACCCCTCCACCCCTGGACCCCTTCCAATCTGCAAGACATCTATTCTCTTGTCTCAGTCTAGCCTTCATTTTTCTCTTAGTTTGTACCTTGCCTTACTCAGATGAGAGATACCATCTAAGTTTATGTGTCTGATTTATTTCACTCAATGTTTAACATCTCTGGCCATTACAGAGACACAAATTAAAACAACACTAAGATTCCATCTTACTCCAGAAAGAATGGCAATCATCAAAAAATCAAAAAAATAACAAATGCTGGTGTGGCTGTGGTGAAACAAGGACCTCCTACATTGCTGGTGTGAGTGTAAACTAGTACAGCTATTATGGAAATCAGTAGGGAGATTTCTCAAAGAACTAAAATTAGAAATCCATATAGCCCAGCTACTCCTCCCTCAGGGATCTTCCCCAAAGAGTTTAAGACATCATACTACAGCAATACATGTATATCAATGTTTATAGCAGCACAATTCATAATAGCTAAATATACCCAACAGACAACTGTGTAAAGAAACCAAAGTATCTATACACAATGGAATACTTGGCAATAAAGGACCAATTTGAGACATCTGCAGAAAAATTGTTGCACAAAGAGCCTCTTCAGGGAGAAATCTTTTTTGTTGCAATTGAAAGGCAGGAGTGGTTACTGACTATGGCTTAAAGGGATATGAGAGAAGTGGCTGAGTGACCCAGGCCTGCCCTAATTCATCCATTAGCTGAAAAGCTCTCACTGTAGCTTCCTCTTGCAGAAACCCTGGAATTAGGTCTCTCTACCTCTATACTCAGCTGTAGAATTAATCCAAATCTAAATTCACCGGAAGTCTAGGATCTTATCCACCAGCCTCACTCAAGTTTCCACTTGTTATTCCACATGAAAACTCATGAACTACTATCCTGTATGGCAGGCAGGTACCCAAGCTCAGGAAACAGTCCAGCACAGCATGTCATGAGTGGCAGACAAGTGAACAAAGGTTTTGTTTATCTGTATTTACAACCACTCCCCATCACATTACTACCCAGGCTCTGCCTCCTGTCTGATCAGTGGCAGCATTAGATTCGCACAGGAATTGGGCAAGGGTGTCCACTCTCACCATTCCTCTTTAATATAGTACTAAAATCTTTAACCATAGCAACCAAGTGAAAGAAAGAAAGAAAAGGATTACAAACATAAAATAAAGGAATACAACTATATTTGCAGACAATATGCTCTTCTAAACAAAAGACTCAAAAGCTTCCCCAGAAGCCTCTCAGAGGTAATGAACAAATTCAGTCAAATGGCAAGATACAAAAATAACACAGAAAGATCAACAGCACTCCTATACACCAATCATCAATCCATGGAGAGAGAAATCAGAGGTAAAATTTTCATTCACTGTAGATTCAAAAAGAAATTAAATGCCTAGGAGTCAACCTAAGGGGGTTGAAAATCTGTAATATAAAAACTGCAGTATTCTTAAGAAAGAGGCTGTTAAAAGTGGAAAGACAATCCCTATTTCTGGACAGGCAAAATCAATGATCATTATAATAGTCATATTACCAACAGATTCAATATAATTCATATTAACAACAATATTCTTCACAGAACTAGAAAATTTATGTAGAGCCAAAAATGTCCCAGAATAGCCAAAGTAATCTGAGCAAAAAGAGTAAAATGGGACATATTACAATCCTGGATTTCAAGTTAGAATACACTACAAAGCATGGTACTGGCACAAAAAATAGACAGATAGGCCAACAGAATAGAAGACACAGAACCAACTCCATGAATTTTCAGTCATGTGATTTAAAAGGGACCAAAAACATATGCTGGAGAAAAGACAGGCTCCTTAAGAAATGGTGCTGGAAAAATGGTTATCCACATGCAGAGCAATGAAACTAGACTCCTATCTCTCGCCCTGTATTAAAAATCAAATGAAAAGGGATAAAATACCTAGATATAAAAACAGAAAAAGCTGAAAACTGCTAGAAGACAGCATAGAAGAAACACTTGACTCATACGCACAGGCAAGGACTTCAAGAACAGAACTCCAATAGCTAAGAAATAACACCAAGAATCAACAAATGGGATTATAGCAAATTTAAAAGCTAGGAAAGAACACAACATAATTAAGAGATGACCTACAGAACATGAAATGTTGCCTGCTACTCTTCTGACAGAGAACAAAATTAACCCACCAAAAAACAAAGGACCCACTCAAAAAAAAAAAAAAGGCACAAATGCACTGGGCTACAAAATTAGGACATGGCAAACTGGCTGGGTAAGTGGGCAAGACCTGTTGATCACAGAGTTCCAGGACATTTGTGCAGAACATTTCCCAAAGCCTTGCACTTAGAACCAATCACAGCGTGCTATTTTCAATTCTTCTTGCAAGAACTCAGGCCAGTTGTTAATAGGATGGTCTAAACATGTTGGCCAGAAGGGTGGGAGATACAAAAGACAGCCACCATTGAGCTCTGGCCACTGTGTTCTCACTTTCACAGTGATCCACTCTCACCCAGTAGAGTGTACTTCTTTTCCTACTTTTTATTGGCCTACACGTGCTCTGCAGAGCATGTTTATTTTCATACCTTTAATAAATCTAAAATCCTGCTATTGGGCTGGGGATTTAGCTTAGTAGCACTGTGCCTGCCTTGCGAGTGCAAAGTCCTGAGTTTGATCCCTGGTACTGCAAATAAATAAATACATACATACATATAAACTCAAACAACCCCTGCTATCTTTCCAGCTTGTCTTGACCAATTTTTTGTTCAGGACAGAAAGAACCTTGAAACTACCTCTAGAAAGAGACTCCAACACCCCAGGATCCAATAAGAGAACCAAAGTGACATGTCTCCAAAGAAGATATACAAATGACCAATAAGTACATGAAAAAAAGATCAGTGTCTTTAGCCACTGGAGAAATGCAAATCAAAACTATTCCAAGATTCTTACTCCACTCAGAAAGGCTACCATTAAGAATAACCACAAAGACAAAATGCTGGCAAGGATGTGAAGAAAAAAAAGGAACGCTTTCTACTTGTTAACAGGAATGTAGACTAATACAACCACTACAAAAATCAGTGTGTAGCTTCTTCAAAAAACTAAAAAGAGAGCCAGGGACTTAGCTCAGTGGTGCTGACACCTGCCTCACAAGTGAGCACAAGTTCCTGAGTTCAATCCCCGGTACCCCCCCAACACCAAAAAAAACTAAAAAGGGAAATACCATTTGATGCAACTACACACCTCTCCTGGATATATTTCCGAGGTTAAAGTCATCATACTATTACACAGTGCAACTCAAAATAGCTAACCTCTAGACACAGGCTAAATCCCCAACAACAGACAAATGAATAAAGAAAATACAGTATATACACACAATGAAATTTTATTCAGCCACAAAGGAAGAGGAATTCATATCATTTAGAAATAGGGAAGAGGATCATGGGAAGGTAGAGAAGAGACAAAGGAGATAAAAAAATGATACATACATGATATATATGTACTATATATTCCCCACAAAGAATGTAAATATTCCATACTGCAAGCACATACCAATTTTAATAAAGAAAAAAAAGCCTTAAACCATATTCAGGAGTTTTGCTGTAATCTTAAATTCACATTGGAAAATCAATAATATGAATTCATAATTCTTTATTCTCTTAAAAGCTAGTATGTTTCCTAGCTGTATCCACATAAGTTTCAGATGCTAACAACCCAGTACCAAAAAAGCTCCAAGAGGGCCAGGGATTTAGCTCAGTGGTTCTGCTGCCTGCCTTACAAGTGCAAGGACCCAAGTTCAATCCCTGGTACCCACCCTCCCCAAAAAAAGCTCCAAGAGGTAAGCTCCAGAATCTATTCTCTAAGGTTTCCTCCTCTCTCTTCTGGAAGTACTTGGTGACTCCACACTACCAAATACATTGCCATTTCTTCTTTCTCAACCTATCAGCAGCATTCAGAAGTTAATCACCACCTTCTTTATACTCAATTTTAATTCAGTGATGGCATCCTTATCTGGTTTCTCCCCACCTTGGCTGCTATTTCTTCTCAGGCTCCTCTGCTTGCTCTCCCTCCTCAATCAAACATTTAGTATTGAGATACCCAAAGCTTGGTCCTAGGTCTTCTCAGCCTTCCCTGGGAGAAAAATATTATGGCTTGTGTCTAGATGCCCCCCACCAAAGCCTCATGCAATCACAGGTGGGGCTTTACAGAAATAAATGGATCTAGTGCGTCTGTGATGCTGGGATTAAGTCTGCCATGCTGGGGTCACAGATATGTGATTACTAAATTAATCCACTGAATGGTTTGGCATAGTTCTGAGTGTGGATAATTGGAAGGCCCACCCTAGGTGTGTAAACTGGATAGAATATAAGGGACAGAGAGAGGGCTGCTTGTCACTTTCTGCTTCGCTGCTCTGCTGCCTTCTGCCCTCCATGAACTGTTTCCCCTCTGCCATGCCACCCTGCCTTGGAGCCAGCCAACTATAAACTGAAACCTGTACAAACTGTGAGACAAAATAAACTTTTCCTCCTTCTATGTGAGGTGTTGAGTATTTTGTCTCTGGAACGAGAAAAGTAACCAAGTCTTTGGCTTTGAACACTGTCTCTTTGCCAGTGACTCCCACATTTGTTTCTCTAATCATGATTTCTCAATGAGTGTAAGACATATCCAACTTCCTCTATGGCACCTTCAATTGTCTATCTAATTCAGACATCACATGGATAACACTCTGTCCTCCACAAACTTCTTCCCAGTGTAGTAAATGGCCCCAACACCCACCAAGGTGCTGGAACCAAAAATATAAGGAGCTCTCTACAGTCACCCTCTTTTCCCACACCCACACATCAAGCCAAAATATATACTGCAGTCATCCTCGTCTCTCCATCTCGCAACCACGGCCTTAACCTAAGAACTCATTACTTCTGATCTGAGCTCCTAAAATCATGTCCCACCTGTCATTCACATCTCAGTTAAATGTCACTTCCTTGTAAAGGATTCCCTGACTTCATGTAGCTCCTCCCTACTAACCCACTCAATCTCTACCAAGCCACTCATTTACTTTATATCATTTCAACATTGTTTGTTAAATTACTTGAATATTTTGTGTCCACTCACCAGAATATAAATTCTATGAAAGAGGACTGTTACGGCCCCAACTACCCATCCAAAGCATTTGATCAACACTGAATCAGTGAATGAATTCATAAACTTACATGCAACTGAAGACAGTGTCTCTGCTTCAAAAGTAGGTGTGGTTTGTAAAGAGATGTGATTAGAACAGAGAATATCCTTTGTCAAACTAGTGCCTGCTTATGGATGAAACAGCAGACTATATGATTTGGAAGAGGACAAAACCGGCAGTGCTCTCCATTCTGTACCATATCCACAGGCGTTGTTTTACCTATCACAAACGCCCTCCCTGGAGAGCAAAAGGAATTACTTTCTCACTTTCTCACTGGTAAGCCAGAGAGGCAAAGAGATTTCCCAAAGCCACTCAGCCAGTTAATAGGATTTGGGTCTGGAGCTCTAACTGCCAGGCACCCAGTTCGTGCTCCTTCATGACCATGTACTACACACTGACCTACTCTCAGGCTCTAGGAAACCCGAGCAACGACTTGCCTCCACAGTGAGGGTTGTGCCCTCCATCCTCTTGTAGCTCCCTGGTTTGAGAACATGAGCAGGAAGGAAGATGCCAGCCAGACCTCCTTGCCAAGGGAAAACATTCTGTACTCATTTTCTTTTCCTGTGTCTCAGTGGACACACGCACAGGGAGCATGGCATGCCCTCCCCAAATTTCCTCTAGGATGGTTGAGCCACACAAAGGACACCGGATGAGCTGTCCAAAGTCTCATTCTACAAATGTGTCCAAAGTCACATGGTGAAGCAGTGACAGGGATGGAATACTATCCAATCCCCTGCATTTGGAAGAGTATAATAACATACTATCTCCCAGCTTAGCTAGATTTTTTTGTTGTTGTTGGTACTGGGTGGTAGGATTTCTATACTATGTAAGACTTGACTTATCGTTTTTGTTCTGTAATTTATAAAAAAAAACTGATTGTAGTTTTTCCTCATAAGACATGTGACACAGTTGAAGGTCCCCAAAGTCTCAATTCTATTCCCAGTCTCCAGCTTCTGAGAGGTTACCATCATCTTGAATTCAGTATTTATCATTCTCATGAGGTTTTAAACTGTTATAACATGTACATAATCTATGTATAATATGTAAAATCATTTTGTTTTTTAAATTTGAAACAAACATTTGTACAAGTTCTCCTACAACTTGCTATTATGCTGAGATTTAACTGTGTTGATTAATGCAGGAGTGGCTCATTCAGTTCTAAATACTCAGACCACAATTTATCTCTATTGTTGCACATTGTTCCATTTTTTCCCACTTACAAATAATGCTGCAGTAAGTATTTGGTAGACACAATGTCTTCACATCCTGTGAAAGGACTCACAATGCTGCCATGTCTTCCAGACACGTGGCCCTGGCTTCTCTAGGGAACTGGCCAGGGAGGGGTATTCCTGGGCTTCAGCTTTACTAGATATTGCCAATTTGCTCTCCAAAAGTGGTTGTACCAATTTACACTCCCACCCAGTTCAGTAATCTTTCCATTATGCCAAGCTGCTGCCTTATTCTGTTTTCAATTCCTTATAATTTATGAAAGGAAAATATAAAAGAGGTGCTATTACCTTATTAAAAAATCCAGCTTCCTTTCCCTGCAGAAAGGAGAGGAGAAAGAAGGGCAATTGCATATTGGATTAGAGCCTGGCATGCATTCATCAACTTTATAGTAGCGCCGGCTCAGAATTCAGGTCTCCTGAGGGGAAAGTGGGGCCACTGGAAACAAGAGACACTTTCACCATGGCCTTCTCCAGGAACGCAGATATAATTTACTCTAAGGTACAAAAACGTTTGCACTTACAGACTCCCTGGTTCCAATCAGGACACAAGGGGAAAGTGCCAAGACACCAGAGAATAAGCCAGTTCTCATAAACTTTCCAGCCAAGTGCTGCAAACTCTGGAAGGTAGAATCAGGATTGGTAATGAACCTGAGTGCTCAGGCCAGTCAGCTCTGATCTCAGCAGTGACTGGTGGCCCTCGCCCCAGGGGAGGGACCTGGCTTCTCCCCTACCTCACCAACCACACAGATCTGTGCCATCTGCCTGCCCTAGGTTGGCTGGTGCTTTCTGTCCTGGGATTTCATTTCAGAGAAGGGGTTCCCTCTAGACCCCGTGAAGTCCTTCTTCCTCCCCTGTCTAGGCACAGTTGTACTCCCTAGCTCCCACAGCACTGGGCTCACCAGTCTCAGTGCTTAGCACTTAGTCCACCAGGCTTTTATTAATGGATCCTCCAAGTCCCAAGAACAGGAATTATACTGTCCTCACCTTGGTACCCTGCCTAGTGCGTACCCACTGTTTTATTCTAGGAGGAAAAAAAGGAGAAAGCAAGAAACACAGAAGACCAGAGCTAATCAGGCTGGTCTTCAAGATCCCCTTTTCTTCCAGCATCGGCCCCTGAGGTCCTAATTTGAGTCACAATCCCCTACCCAGGTCATGGTGCCTGTGGGCAAGTATGCCGTAGCTGACAAGGAGCACACAGTAGGTGTGCACTGAACTGGACACAGCACTAAAATCTCAACTCCAGGTTCTATCCAGTTCCTAGTATCTAATTAGCTGCATGAATCACTTTATTGGAGAACAGAGAATAGAAGAATTTGCTCATTAGGGTTTAGAGTGGAAGTAAAAAATAGGGTCCTGCCTACTCCCCTACACAAAGACAAGATGAGAGAAAGCCTGAGGGGAGGAAGAAAGAGACTCGTTTTAATTGGAAGGCTTTCTCTCCCTTTTTTTCTTTTTGTTTTTAAGTTCAGACTTGGATCCTAGAAATTACAGTCTTTCAGCATTGCCTCTGCGGTCGGAAAAAATGCTCATTTCACTTTTAAAACAAACAATGGAAAGTTCCTTTAAAGGAAAAATCTCATTAGCCCAAGCCCAAAGAAATCTGCCGAGTTTCAGTTAGATCTACAGGGATCACCACTGGGCAGAGATGGCACGCCAGAGGCAGCACTGTCTAACCCCCAACCCAAGGACTTCCTTCTCAGGAGAAGAACCCAGCCATCCCCATGGACCCCAGGCACACAAAAAGACCTTGGAGGGAAGGCTCATGGGAGGAAATGGCTCAGACATAAGAGGGAGGAGAATATCTTTTGCCCAAATAAACAGCCAGAGAAAGATGCAGAGGGAGGCAAGTCCCATCAAAGCCACAAATTAAGATCACAGAGACCAGGCTTGGGACGTGAGCTCTGTCTTTAAAACATCTTCTGGGAAGCGCCCCTGGGGCAGCCCTGTCATCACAAGGTCCTCTGTTCCTGCTGGGCCTGAGTTGCCCTACTGTGGCATCTGAAAGTGTGCTGAGTCACCAGTGACACTGGCAAGTTGAAGCCTGAGCAGGGTGGGAATAGGGTGCTAGAAGCCACCGTTTTGAGACACCGAGGCAGCATAAGGGGAACAATGAAGCCCTTCACAAAACACCAGACAAGCAAAAGGACCTGGGACCCAAGCTCGCTCCTTGCCCCCAAAAACGATCCTGCTCCACCCAGATGCAAGGCCACAGGCCCTCCAGAGACTCAAGTATGGAAACACCCAGGATTAGAGTGCTCATCTGCAGGCCAGCGCTGAAAAAGCCTTTCCTCCGCTCCATCACCATATCCCCCACAGAGGTTAGCAGCAGTCAAGTGTCACACCTCAAGGTCCAATCTTGACCTGTGCAATGAAAACAGTACGAACCATTCATGGGCCACTTGAAGACCACCTGGTCTTTTTTAAGTGTCCCAATGGCAGGATGTGAAGATAACTGCTAAGAGTATGGACTGCTATAGCCATACTGGGAAAAATCCAGCAGTACTTCAAGAAAACAGCCTGATTTTCCCCAAGTTCAAATAATAATATTCACAGTTTGAAAATGTTCATGTGATGCTGCTTTGGTGTCAGGAGTCAAGAGATCCCCAAATGCCTCTCCGCAGAGGAATGGGTGAGTACAACTCAAGTGAACCCCTGTTGTACTGTGCAGGTAACTATCAAAACTGTGGGGGTACAGCTAATTAGAGGAACACTTGGGCATTCTACCTCACATGAGAAGCTAGGAAACAAAATGAATGAGTGGCCATCCACCTTCAAAAGTTAACAAAAGAATATAATAAATCCAAAGAAGTTTTTAAAAAGGAAATAAACTTAAGGTGGAAACAGAGTAAGATGAATTTATTCCTCCCTTCAATTTATTGAGGAGAAAAAAAGAACAACAAAGCCAGATATAATGGTGGATGGGGGACAATCTCATGCAGAAAAACAGATGCACATACTGTGAACAAAGGTTGGCAAATAAATATTTTATTAGAAATAAACTTTAAAAACATAATGTATCCTGGATCAAGTTAGAAAATACTAGTTATATAATTATATTAAATTAACAAGGTAAAAGAAAAATTCTCACTGCTTTGTTTGTTTGTTTGTTTTGAGACAGGGTCTCACTATGTAGTTGAGACTTACCTGGAACTCACTATGTAGCCCAGGCTGGTCTCGAACTCACAGTGATCCCCCTGCCTCAGCCTCCCAAGTGCTCAGATTACAGGCGTGCACCACCACACCTGGCTCATCTCACTGCTTTTTAAATTTAAATTTCTAAATTCCTTAGAAATCATTAAAGTTCAAAAATCCATAATGGGAAAACAAAAGTTCTCTGCAAACTAAGCATAGAAAAATTCTTCTTGACTCTGATAAAGAATATCTATAGCCAGGGATTTAGCTCAGTGGTTTGGTGGCCTGCCTTGCAAGCAGCACAAGGACCCGAGTTCAATCCTCGATACCCACAAAAAAAAAAAAAAAAAAAAAAAGAATATCTATGAAGACCTTGTAATAAATGTCATACTTATAATCCCAGAAGCCCTTCCTCTGTGTTCAGGAATACAGGGGGGTGTAACTCTCTACTCCTATCCAATGCTGTCGCAGCATCTCTACAAAACAAGGTAGAAATGGGATGCCAGGATTGGAAAGAAATAAAATTATCACCTTTTGCATATGATTTGGTTTTCCACATATAATCCAAAGTAATCTAGAGATATTATTCATACAAAAGATTTTAAAGTAAGACATAAATCAATTGTTTCCATACACCAGCAAAACTCACCAACAAGTATAAAAAAAACACCATTTACAGTGCAAATAAACATCTAGAAATAAATCCACCAAGTCCTGTACCAATAAAGTCATAGACATGGATAAAGAGATACAAAGAAGACCTAATTAAGGGTACATGTACTTGGACAGGAAGACTCCACAGTCTAAAAAGTCAAGGCAGTTCTCATTACATGTGTGTAAGTGGTGGTGGCTGCAGTGGATACAACTGAACAAGCTGATCCTAAAATTTATAAGGAAGAACAAAGGTTCAAAATACTCAGAACAAGGTAAAATGACTTCTCCTACAAAATATCAAAACTTAAAAAAAAAACCATAAAAATTAAGATAGTGTGGTACTGGTACAAGAAGAGACAAAGAGGCCAGCACAAGAGAACAACAAACCCAGGACAAAATGAGCCTGACAGGGCAGAGTAACCATTATAACTAAGACAGTCTGTTAATCTATGTAGGACACAGATAAAATCAGATCTTCACTTCACACCCTACATTAAAAACAAAACACAACACAACTTCCAGCATATTAATTTATAAGCCGCCGGCACAGCAGTACATATCTATAATCCCAGTACTCTGAGCAGAGGCAAGATAAGTTCATGCCTAGCCAAGACAACTTAGGGAGACCTGGTCTCAAAATAGAAAGGCACTGGAATGTAGCTCAGTGTGAAGACTCTGGGTTCAATTTCCAGGACCACATAAAAGAGAAAGAATGCCTTCTAAAAGGCAAAAGTTTACATTCTCTTAGAAGTCAATGGGGGAGGATGTATTTATGATGTGAGGAGCCAAAGAATTCTTTAGCAAGACAGGTAAGTGCAAAGTATAAAGGACAATGCTTGCCAGCTGACCACATCAAAACTGTTACCACAGTTATTATGCAACAGCAAGAAAACAGTGCACTATATGCTCATAAAACCACAGGAATATTTCTCAGAACAGTACTAAACAGAAAGCATGACAGAGCAAAAATTACGGCCTCTCTTCATTTATGCAAGTTACAAACATATCTAACACAAAACACGACCCAATTTACAAGGATAAAAACTTAAAGGACATTCACCCAACACATTCAAGTGAGAAAGAATATGTGACTCAGAGAGAAGGGGATGTGGAATAAAACAGGGCAAAGGGCTTGCTGAGGGTGAAGACACCGCACTGGGAACTAGGGAGTTCAGTTATCTCCACCCTGCTCTTGAAGTTCAGCAAGCAAACAAAACAAAGCTGCCAATGTTATCTCAACCATGAATCCTTGAACTCGAGATTTTAGGCTGTTTCGTTCTTGTTCTTCGCATCCACGATGACCTCATAAACACATGATGAAGTGAACATTTCCTTTTTATTCAATTTTGATTAGTACATGTTTGCAGTACATAATGATTACATACCTTGTGGGGAGTCGGTACATGTTCAAAACACATCTCACTTCTTTCTTCATCTCTGCCCTTCCCTCCCTCCCACCTCCCTGCATCTCAGTTCCCTTACCATGTGCAAAAGTGCTCCCTGTTTGCTATTATCTTCTATTTTGCTCTTATACTGCATTTTGGATTCCTCATGAAAGAGAAATCATATGACATTTAAGCGTAGGTGTCTGATTTATTTCAGTTAACATTATGTGCTCAAGTGCTGAAGTGAACATTTCTTGAATAAGCACCACTTGACAGATAGCAGGTGTTTTAGGCTGAGTGTCCTAGAAGGAAATTCAAGGATTCTGTGCGCCACTGTCTTACTGGAATCCAGGAGAGGATATGACAAGGAAAGAGCTGAGAAAAGGGGTGGAGTCAGTGAAGCCTCCTCTCTGACCCCACAGGGAGCTCCAGGGTTTGAGTGACCTCTTACAGACACAGAGACCAGCTTTGGTGCTACAGGTCACAGGGCTGGTGCAACCTCCTAGGCATTTTCAGTGAGATGGCTCTGAGTGGAGGGAGGAGGGAGCTCTGAAGCTGAATACCCGTCCTCTGGCTCCCTGGAATTCACATCCCTCCCCATCTTCCCGTCTCAAAGTTCCCAAACATTCATCCTTTACAGCATCAGCTCAAAGTCTGGCATCTCCTTATCTAAGAGAGGCCAAGAACAAAAGAGACTCCTTGAGTGTAGTTCCTTGAATGAACTCCTTGAATACCATTCCTTTTGATTCTAAAATCTCCAATCCAGACAAATGATCTTTCCCACCCCTACCATACAATGCTGGGACTCAGGATGGCCGTTCAAAGGGGAACGGAAGGTGCAAAGTAGTGTCTGGCCGACAGCAATTCTGAAATCCAGCGGGTAGGTGCTGGAAGTTCCCCAACTAGGACTCAGTCCTACATTTGCCAGGGAGGACAGTATTCACTATGGCTCTCCACTCTACCTCCTGGGGCTCTAGATTTCATCCCCTCATTCATGTTTTTTCCTTACCCAGATTCCTGTCAGTATAATTTTGGAGGCCAAAAGCCTCGATTTTGCACTATCTCTGCCCCTTTCAGTCCAAGTTGGTGGTATTTTTGTGAATATAATTATCTGTAAAACTCTGTGGTTTTCCTACTAATATCAGTGGGGCTTTTCTCCATTAGACAAAAGCCACACACACAGATCTCTCTAAGATAAGCCCTTCCCTGTCTTGGGCTTCTGCTACAGTCAGTCAGCTTTCCTTTAAGCATCTTAGGAACCCAGTTTGGTTGAAAGATGTGGAAAACGCATTCCTAAACAATTTAGCACCTTTTGCCTACCTGAAAGGTTCTCTAAGGCACCCTGTAGATCTGAGAAAAGCTGCACACTTCATGGTGGCCAGGAAGCAGAACAAAGGGCAAGTGTGAGCCAGAGACACCACCACAGGCACGTTCCCCCAGAAACTGTCTCCAAGGGGGCCCCATCCCCAGCAGCATATTCAGCTATGGACATCTACCAACAACCGTAGTCCCTCCGTGATCCAACCACTTCTCAGCAGCCTCAATCCAGTCCATCTACAATTTAACGAGCATAATGCAAGGGAAAGAGGACCACAGGAAGCTGTGACGTTGGTGAGAACTGTTCAGATCCTGGCTACATGCTGATATTTTGAAGACAGAACTAATATGATTTACTGATAGACTGCATAAGGAGTTGGAAGGGCCAAGAAGAGCAACATGGTCTTGACCTGAGCAAACTAGAGGAACAAAATAACCATTAGCTGAGATGGCCACCCTCGGTATAACTTAGGAACCTTTTATTATTCATATTTTGTAAGCAAAGAAAGTGAGATTCTAAGTGGGTAAATAATTTGTTGAAAGTTTACCGGAAAGTATGTGATGTAACAGGTTCTTGACTACTGTACACTCTTGTCTACTGAGCCAGGAACATTACTAGATGGAATCACTTGTCAACACTCTTTGCCTGTAAGCCACTGGCAGATGCCTGGGTCCCTTCCAGATGGCTGGCTCAGTGGCAGGGGTACAAAGGGGAGATTCATCACTATACTTGACATGTGTGGGCCCACAGGGCTCACTGCCTGTGCCACTGACACTGTGGGACTCCAGCCAGGGTCTGTTGCTAGATGTGAGGCATGCTAATATGGGAGCTTCCCAACACGCAAGGAGAAGCACACCAGGGAGAAGGCAAAGGTCAGGGAAAATCTGTCCCCCAAATGCCACCAGGCTGCCTGCTTTCCATCTGGCAAATGTTAGCACCATTTTAGAAATTCACCACCAGGGCCAGCTCTGTAGTGCAAACCCGCTACTGGCTTTGTGTAGAGGATGCCAAGTGCAGGAGTCTGAAACATTAAGCCGGAGCCCCAGGACAGTTATTGCTGTAGCCATCAGCATCAGCACAGCCAGGGTAGGCAGAGCTCAGCGTTTTCTAGTCTGGATCCCTTTACAAGCAACTCAGATTTTTTTCTTTTCTAATTCAATTTCCACCCTCATCTCCTAAGCTACACTCCAGTTCTTTACAAGGAAGAGAAAAATTCAGAGTGGCTGCCCTGGGGAGGAAACACGTTTCCAGGTTGATCCTCATTTCTCTGTCCTGCCTGAGAATCCCTTGACCTGCTAGGAAGTAAAAATGTTTTCTTTTGTTGTTGTTGTTGTTTTCCTCTGCAGAAGAGTTGTAACAGCCATCTTACAAACACAGTAATATTTGAGGATAAACCCCTCCCCCCAAAAAAAACCCCAGTGAATTTGTTTCATCTTGTATCAAAGAACAAAGAAGAATGTCTAAGCATGGAAAACAAAGAACATTTCAGGGGCTTTGCCTGAGGCCTAACGAGGTAGTTTCCTTGGTGTGGGCCTGGAAGTTGGGGAACCCAAGTCCTTTGCTGATCCCAGGAGAGGTCTTGGGTGTCACCACTTTTTAATTTTAAATGGAAAGCACAGACAAAGACCCAAAGGGAGAGTGTAAGTGGGAGCTCTGGGGGATACAGGAACACACAACTCCTGAGGAAAAACGTTCATCCGACCTTACTCCAAATCGGAAAACTGCAAATTGAAACAAGGTACCTATCAAATTGATGAGAATGCTTTGAAATGCTAAGTCCAGCACTAATGAGGATGTTGTAAGGCAGCTGTTCCCACGGCAGGTGGAAGAATGAACTGTTACAAAGTCTAGGTAGGCAATGTGTCCCAAAATCCTTTAAAATAGGCTCACCCCATTAGCCAACAATTCTTAAACTTTACTAAAAAGAAATATTGGTGGATCTGCACATGGCTTTTGCTTATAGTAGTTTTCTTGAGAAAAAAGTTGGAAATGATATAAAGTTGATTAACTCATCAAAACTGGATAGACATTTAAACTGTTACAGAAGAATATATTACGATACAGGAACACAGGCATCTTGCACTGGTAAATAAGAAAGCAAGGTATGATAAAGGGAGATACATGAGAAAAACATATATAAAACCTACAACTGCATAACAAAATGACTAAGCTCAAACTCAACAGTCAGATAACCTGGCAACTTCCGAAAGCCTCAGGTCTTCTTACCCGTGAAATGGGTTGGCAAGAGTTAACTGTGAACTTGTGCCTGGAGAGTACTCTCTACCAAAGCAGGAGTTAACTCTCTCCACCAAACTGGAGCAAGGGCAATCCCTCAGGGATGGGTTGATAGATTACTTTTTTCTCAGTTGTCTTCTTTGCAGTTTTTCTGTATTCGGTATTTTGTACAGGAAATATGTGTTACTTCTGCAAAAAGAAAATCTTAAACTTCAGGGCCAGAGCTGCAGCAGGAGGGGAATTTCCCCGGTGCTCAGCAGGTCTCACTCATCTCCACAGAGGTGGGGCAGTTAAGCACCCACCGGAGCTGAAGTTCCCCCCTACGCTAAGACTATGCTCCTCTGTCCTGTGGGCTCACCAGCATGGAACTCCACTCTCACCTCTCCCTCTCACCAGATTCTTTTCTCCAGTGCCTCCACTTTTCTCCACACCTCCTTTGAGAGGTTTCCACAAGTTGGCTTAGGATGCAGTCTCCTTGTGCCCTGAACCCTCCCCACGCTGCTGAGTTCACAGTTCACGGTCCCACGCCTAGCTCGGGGCACTCTCCAACTCCTACTTCTTACCCCAATGTACCTGGCTCCAGGTGTGTTTCATGTTTGCCCACACATGTCACCTGGGCTCTCTGGACCTCTGTTTCTCCTCTGTAAAGTGGGAGAAATCACAATGCCTTTGCAGGATATTTATTGTAGGGGCTAGAAACAAAACATAAGGCAGGTTCCACTCAGAAGTCACCACTCAAAAAAATGGTAGCTGTGATCATCAAAAGCCAAACATTCCTTTTCTCTTAGAATTCACTGTTCCTGTGTATAGAAGAGGGAGGTCAGCATGAGAAACACATTCAGTCTCTGGCACACCAACCTTTCGGACGTTTGCGGACTTGTCTGCTTCCTTCCCATTTCTCAGCTGAGAGCAAGAAAAGGGTTTCCTAACATGTTATATAGTTCAACCATTTTATGCAGGCTTTTGTTCCTCTTTTGAAAAGTGTGTTTCATATCCAGTGCCACATACCTTGAATCGGAGTAAAACTTTCTAGGACTTTCCAGGTTTGAAAAATGTTCAAAGACAGAATTTCCAACATTGGGCGAGTCAGCTGGGGAAGAGGCAGTGGCAGAAACCACTTGTATTTCAGGCAAAAGAAG
This sequence comes from Fukomys damarensis, assembly GCF_012274545.1. Lineage (NCBI taxonomy): Eukaryota > Metazoa > Chordata > Mammalia > Rodentia > Bathyergidae > Fukomys > Fukomys damarensis. The sequence goes on along the minus strand of NW_022900932.1, from coordinate 10,066,986 downwards.
GGTGTAGCACGTCTCCCCAAAGGCCTCATCGAGGTAGCCATGGGATGCACACAACCATCTAAGCCACAGTAGAAGCAGCCAAACAGCCACTTTGGGGAAGACAAACGTGGGTCACTCCCCAGGTGAGGGCCTGAGTGGCATAAGGAACAGAGGCTTGACTTAAGTGTCCTTTAAAGATCACTTAGAGCTCCAACAATCTCCAGGGCTGGGCATCACCTTATCTGAAGTTCTCCAGTCTTCTGCAGGGTTCTGCTTCATCTTTTCATATAAACACAGGCTGCACCTGCCTCACAAGCACAAGGTCCTGAGTTCAATCCCCAGAAGAAAAAAAACAAAACAAAACACAGGAGCAAGGGTAATTATTCAGCTCATTTTTGCCTACTTTCACAAATTGCTGAAAAAGATCAACAGCCCATATGAAAAATGGCCAAAGGATATGAACAGCAAATCTACAGAAAATGAAAATAAATGTCCCCTAAACCTATGAAGAAATGGTCAACCTCACTCAAAATAAGAGAAATGCTCTCAAAACTCCACTGAAATACCACTTCTCACCTGTCAGGGTGGCAAACTCCCCAATGTTTGAAGACACACCCTGCAACATCCCCATTTTTCAAGCCACTGCCCTGCAGCTTCAAACTCTCCGTTTCTCTACTGTGGGGTATGCTGCAAACCGTACCTCCCCCTCTGCACTGGAAAGAGAAGGAAATGTGAACACGGTGGAAGGGGAGCTGAGACCCAGGACCTGCGCCCGACCCACACGAAGCCAAGACATAGAGAAGCGCTGTGGTGAGGTCCCAGAGCTGTGGCAAATGAAGCAAGGCACATTTCCCCTGGTGGTGGTGGTGGTGGTGGGGTTTGGAGCGTGTTGGCTCCCTGGGGGCTCGAGGGCGACCTGCCTCGCTCCCCAGATGACACAAAAGGGGGCCCGTGGCATTCAGAAATGAACCTAATGTGAAAGTGAAGTCATCATGGCTCCCAGCCCACGTCCTCCTCCCTCTGCCCCAGGCACTGGAAAATCCTGAGGAATCTGGGTGGGGGGCTGACTGGGATGGCAATTCTTCTGGGTTCCTGTGAACTCAACTGAAAAGAAATAACTGACAGGAACTCGCCATCACAGCCTGTTCTCAAATCACTGTTTGTAAAGACAACAGCCTTACCCTGTGAGTACAAAAAGTAACTTGAAGCAGCTACTGGTGAGAAGAGGCTTTGGTGCCAAGAAGACTGGAGTACAATTAGCCCACCCCTTGGTTCCAGGTAAATGAGACAGTCTCAAATGCTTAAAAGCTATTTGTTCCCCCCAGTGGGTTACACACTGCCCTCTCCGCAGGCCCCTTCCCTTTAAGCCCCTGGCCCAATTATTGCCACTTCCCTGCCTCAAGCTCTCAGCCTACTAATAAGCAGCACTTTCTCTAAGCTGGCTTTTGCACTTGCCCAAGACTGTATTCAACCAGATATGGTTTCTATGATTTGCAGCAAACACAAGTGTCTGGCGCTCCTGATCTTGATTTTTTAAAGAAAATGTAAAGCATCGTGTCCACATGGAGGAAACCCCTCCTGTATGGAAAGATGGCAGGGAGTTAAGAGCTTTCTGGAGTGAGAAAGTATCAACAGGTGACCATGCTGAGGAAGAAGTCTGAGGTCCCCAGAGAGCCAGCTCGTGTGCCTTCTCTGAGTCCTGTGCTTGAGGAACAATGTCCCCAAGTACCCCGGAAAAAGTTTTTATGGGAGTGGGGGGAGGGACAGGCAGGCAGACACAGACAGACACTGGGGACTGAACCTTGGGGTACTCTACCCCTGAGCTATATCCCCAGTCATTTTATTTGCAAGAGACCCACTAAGATTTCCAGGCTGGCCTCTAACTTGTGACCCCCTCCTGCCTTATCCTTCTGAGTCTCTAGGATTATAAGCATATGCCAACAAACTCAGTCAGAAAAAGGCTGTGGCAACACCAATCTATTTCAGCCTCCTCAAGCCTGAGCAATCTGTAGTGATTTCTGTGGAGATCAATGGAGGTCAGTTCACTGAGGTAAGATTCATGCTGTTAGTTCCCTCTTTCCAAGCAGGAAGCACCCTGGCTCCTGCCCCTTTGGGGAAGCTACCATGAAGCTGGGAAAGGCTGCTTGGAGCCGATCCACCTCCTAGCCTTTGCGATCCAGAGCAGGCCTCATCTGCAGTGGAATGGAGAGGGCAGAGGGAGGCAGGAGTCCTGTGCCCTTAACCCCATGGCAGGACCCGAAGGGAAATGGCTACCTGGTTTCCTGGATGATCCGAAGTGAGAGCAAGGGGACCAGATTCAGCTGGCCCAGAACTAACTGAAGGGCTTCCCAGGATTCAGGACTTTCAGTGCTTTAACTGGGAAGAACTGGGCAACCTGGGCAGGGGCAGATCCCACCACCTATGGGGAGTACAGTGCCCCCGGCACCAACTCCTCTATAGCAAGCTTCAGGTACACATTAAGGGCCCTTTCTCCTCTCCCAAACCAGCTGTCTGCTTACCTCCATCCTTTCAGCAAGCTGTCCTCCTTTCTCCCCTGACCCCACAACCACCACTGCCAGGCCAAATGAGACTCTACAGCTCAGCAGCCATCAGGAAGACCAAGATATCTGGCTCTCCAAGCCCCAAACCTAGAACCTGGATCTTTGTGTCAAAGAGTCACCCGGCAGCACCCACCTGCATCCTTGAGGAGGGGCAACCCCACATAACTATGAGGGGGGCCCTGCCTCACAAACAGGAGGAATTCCTGAGCAGCTCTGCCCGCCGCTTCAAGTAACTGACAGGGCTGGAAAGAGCACCAGCACCCAGAGCCCAGAGCCTAGAGCCCAGAGCAGAAATCACTTCAGTATGAGCTGTCTGGAGATGTGAAAATATGAGCCAGGTGTCCCTAGCTCTGCTCTAAGAGAGCTGCCTGTCCAGCAATCCCTCCAGATGCAAACTGCCAGAACTGGCCCTCCACCAAGGTCAGGTGAGGGAGATCTGGCGCCTGTGATTGTCCTGGGAGGAAGCCTTTTAAAACAGGCCCTGGAAGCCGGGTGTGGTAGTGCATGCCTGTAATCCCAGCACTTGGGAGGCTGAGGCAGAAGGATCGCTGTGAGCTCGAGACCAGCCTGGGCTACATAGTGAGACCCTACCTCAAAAAAATTAATAAAATAATAAAACAGGTCCTTGCAAATGAGGCTGCATACCCCCGCAAAAGCCCTACAAGGTGGGGCTGCCCTGTGTAGCTGGAGTCAACTAGTCTTCAGATCCAGACCTCCATGTGGTGGGGCCAGTGTCTCCCCCAAGATGTCTGGGGATTCTCAGAGACGTGCATCTTCTGGCTGCCTCCTTTGTTTTGTGGTCCTTTCTATGAGGCCTTCCCAGCACAGACCTGGAAGCTTTCCCAACCTGGGTACATACAGGCATAGGAGGGGACGCAAAGATTTTTCTGAAGATTTGGGGGCCCCTCATTCACGCACGCATCTCATGCCAAGCAGCAGAGAAAATAAAAAGTAGACCCTGAAATTCTTAGGAAGTCACCAGGCATCTCCCCCAAATTCGGTCCAGTTCCATGTTGCTACAGCCCTCTCTCCCTGATGCCCTAGGCTGTCTACCACCCATTCTTGGTCTCTTTCTGTACAGAAGGGGGCGATTCTTCATTCCTCCCCAAAGAGTCTATCCCACACCCATGTGTCTTCTCTGTGAATTTCTTAAAACTAAGATTGCTCTTTTCCCAAGTAAAACAATTACTGGTTATGGTAAAATCATGATTTCTTCCTCTAAAAATACCATTAATTTTCCAGATGAATCCTAAATAATTCAGGTCACACAGCTGATAGAAAGCAGAGTTGAATGGCCCTTGGATCTGTCTCTGTACAAAGCTGCATTTCTTCCCAACAGGCGTGGCCAAGGCTTCAGCCTGCTGAAGAGGCCTGCACTACCCAGGCTGGAAGCAGCGGTGCCGGGAGGCCTGAGAGAACTGTCAGTCCTGAGTTCCAGGGAGCACCAGGCCTGAACATCTTCCCAGAGTCCGTGCACAGACCACCAGGCCAAGACCACTCTGCCTGGTGCAGGTGAAGGGATTGCACAGAGCAAGGCAGCAATGAGATTCAGAGTTGAGAGAGGCAGGAGTGAGCAGCCAGGCAGGAAAGAAAGGTTTCAGCCATAAAACAGAGCTACCAAATCCCAAGTGCCAGGAGCAGTGTGGGAGCGATGTGGGAATCTTTACAATGTCATTTCTGAATCACATAACCAGCCTGAGGGGGGTTCTTCCTCCCAATTCACAGTTAAGAGGTAAGGAAATTCAGGGCCGCAGTGTGCTCAGAGCCTCACAACTAGTAAGTAGCCAGCCAGAGTTCAAATTTCACATGCCTGTCCCCATGATGTTACTGTTCCTCTCCACACAGCCTAAGACACAGTGTTACAGAGCCCTGGGCTCTAGGCTGGGTCCTGGGTCCTGGTACAGGCAAGGGTACCACATCATGCCTGGGCTGCTGGCTCTTAGCCTGGTGCAGGTTTCATGGTTGGCCACACCGGTCCTGGGAGAACATTCTGCTGCTGGGGTTGGTGAACTGTGTCCACCTAGTTTCACCTAGACTTCAACAGAGAAGGGCCCTTTCCTGTAGGACACAGTTCAGGGGGCAACTCCTACAAGAGGCCTCCATGAACTCTCAATACGAAGAAGCCGTGGGCTCTCTCCATTCCTCCCTCTGCTATACTCCCTTCAGGGTACTCACCTGAAATGTTCTTATTCATTTATTCATTCATAACTGCCTTCCTCCTCACTTACAAAGGACAGCACCCTGTCTGTCCTCTTCCTCCTGAATTCCCAGCGCCTGTACCGGCCAGTGCTCACGTACAGCGGGCGCTCACCAAACACATGGTGATGATGTGAACTGGGGTGGCGGAGTCTGACCGCAAGCCCTCTTGCCCATCCCAGCATCCCTTTCCATAGCCACCCACCTCGCAGCCACTTTGCTCTCCCTTGTCCCTAAAACAGCTGTAGAAGAATCGACATCTTGACCAGACATCTTCTGACAGTTTAAAACAGATCTCGCCACCCCGACCCACCTGGCAGAGGGGCTCTAAACTGGCTGAGCAGGCTCTGAGCCACCCTCCACGAGGTCCTGCACCACAACTCTGCCAGGAGCTGCTTTCGGCTCACCCACCACCTCTCAGGTGTCAGGGAAGCAACCACAGTTCTCCCTTACATAAACATCACAGCCAGGTTCCCAAAAGCCAGACCCTTGTCAGGAGACACAGGACTGCAGGGCCCAGAGCCGGACCCATTGTTTGGAGGCCCGATGACAAGGGGCAGACCCGAAGCCAGGGGCCAAGGCTACCTGTGCACCACGCACCAGATCACTGAGCGTGCTGTACACCTTTACCACAGGATTCAATGTTCCCTTTAACAACCTTGCAGGGAGGCCAGATGATCCATAAAATATGGAATCAGACGTACGCTGGGCTTCTCAGATGAAAAGAGCCATGGTCAGCCAGATTCATGGCCATATTCCTTGCCTGTGCAAGTCCAATTGCTTTATCTCAGAGATTTTTATGTAGGTGTGAGGCTTGGGGTTTACAGAAATAAATACAGCTCATCTCACAGCCCTATTACAGGACTTTCTCCATAGAAGCACAGCCTTTGTACCAGCCTAAAATGTTTTGACAGCTCAGGCAGATGCTCAGGAAAACCTGTGGCTAGAGCTTGCCCATGAGATGCTAATCATGAAGCTCCCCACACCCTCACCAGGAGGCCTGAACCACCACCCTGCCCTCAGGACCAGCTGCATGAAGCCCATTTATGAATTGACCTTGTCCTCCTGTTCTGATGCTGGAAAATGAGATGATTAATTCATTTCCATCACCACACTGCCCATAAGTCACGCCTGAGGGGCCTTTTTTTTCTATTGGAGTTTCCAATGACAAAGATTTCATTATCCTAAGCAATAATTTTTAACTGGTGCAATGCAAGCTTTCACTCTACCTGGATTAGGCCCATATGTGAGAGGGCAGGGGGGAGAGCTGCAGTGCTGGGTTGTTTCTCACTCCTCCCCCATCCCTGCCCTTTTTCTCTGGGTGGGGGCTAACTTGTCTCCTGCTCAGCCAGCCTCCTTCTGAGCCAACCCATCAAATCGCCTGGTCTGCGCACCGGTTGTGAAGCAGCATTCCTCCCAGGAGAGTCGCCCAGGCATTCCACTCATTCTGCCTGCCCCTCCCTCCTTGCTCCAAACGCTCCTCCCCTGAACATCAGAGCCAAAGGGTACAGATCATCAGCGTTATCATCAAATGGGAGCCAAAGGGTTTTCCTTTTAAGCAGCAGAGCAATTTCAAGACCACTACTAGACAGATGATATCCCAGGAGTTGGCTTACCTCCTCCTGGCCACATCATCTTCCCTGTCAGTTTTCACACTGAAGCTTTATTCTCCAGACCAGAAGGCTAAAGTTATAGAGAACAGTCAGAACCTAGAGAGCTCTGGAGACCCTCAATGGCAGCTAACCAGCCTCAGCCCTCTGCTCACAGCCCTCGTGGAAGAGTTTTCTCTGAGGATTTCCTTCAGGGTCCACTTAACCTAGGAAGACCAGGAGCCCTGCTGAGAAGCACTTACCCTGGAAAGACTTGGGTGCCTCTGGCATCGCCCACTGCCCGACCCAGACCAGACCTCCCACCCTCACCCGCCACGCGGAATGTCCTGTAATGATGCTGCTGCCACTAGTGCAGGCACAGGCTTGGTTCAGACCCTGTGGCAGGCCCAAAGGGAAACCCTGGTGTCAGATTTGAGAAAGCATGCCTCCACTTAAACAACATCTACTATTTAATGAATACCAACCAAACACAAAAGGCAGTCATGGCTGGGGACTTAGCTCAGTGGTTCCGCCACCTGCCTCACAAGCATAAGGTCCTGAGTTTGATCCCCAACCAAAAAAAAAAGAAAAAGAAAAAAGAAAAAAACTACACACAAAAAAAACAAAACAGGCCCGGGGATTTAGCTCAGGGGTTCCACTGCCTGCTTTTCAAGCGCAAGGACCTGAGTTCGATCTCCGGTACCAAAAAACAAACAAACACAGGATGGAGGCTCACAGTTAATTGGAAGGAAGCCCCATTAGTTATCACTCCAACCACACCTCAAATTCTAGGAAAACAGAAGGGAAAGCAATCCCAGACCTCACTGTAGTTTCCAGACTCTGCCCACCTTCCTTCCCTTCTTGAGAGGGTACTTTCATTACCGGCAGTTGCCA